>NC_143017.1:152382195-152682195 GCF_055824585.1 Amblyomma mixtum | reverse complement strand
TCCCACGCTTGCCATATCTCGCGCTGTTCCCACTTACGTCGGCGACGCAAATCTGGACGTCCGATCGCTCATATTTCTATATAGCGCGGCGCGCGCGCGCGCCGTTATAGCGGGGTGTTACTCGATTGCTCCGAATACGAAGAAAACGAAAAAAAAAAGGGGGTACTCGGTCTCGTTTCGCTCGAGTCGCTCCGCGATATCGTGTCTTGCTTGGATCTCTGGCAGAGACGCGGCGGTATGCGCAGGTTTTCACTTTCGCGAGCTGTGTGCGTGTGTGTGTGTTTGGGGGGGGGGGGGGGGGGGGGCGAAGCGCGCACTATTCTGGGTGCCGCGTATCGCGGGCGAACGTTTCGAAACCGCGTATACGTGTGAAAGGCAGTGCGTCTCTTTATAGAAGGCTCGCTTTTCTCGTCACCGCTTCTCGCGCGCTGTTCTGACCTTCATTACTAAATTGGTCTCCGACTGCCCGTTACTCTCAACAGCAGCTTTACAACGCGGAGAGAAGCTTCGCGGTTCCCGTGAGAAGATTTATACGGCTGTGTGTTATGCGGTGGGATCTCTTTCGACTCGATCCCGCTTAATTCAAACTTTCGTCTTATTCGAACCGCAGCTCTGTCCCTGTCAGTACAACGTGTACCACCAGGAAGAGCGCGATCTGACTCCCCTATTTCGAAATCCGCATAATTCGAAGAAGCTTTCGGTTCCCTTCTGGTTCCAGTTATCGAGATTGGACTGTGTAAGTACGCTCACTCACCGCGCGTTCCAGGCCAATAGTTTGTTCTCCCAACGGTGCTGCGACTCATGTCCATTCTTCCTCGCTTCGTAAACCACGGCGCCGCGTGGAGATTTGTTCGCACTGCATTGCGCACTCTTCCCCCGTAGCGCATTGTTCCTGTGGGTCGATATATTTGCAGCCCAATCGCACTGTGCGCGCATACACGCTCGCGGACACACCCGCGGTTGCTCAGGTCGCCCCTTATCGACATCGCCGGTCGCTCGCGCGGCTCTGCGTGTAGACGCTGCGCGTATACTATGAATAGCCGGCGAGCAGCAATTCGCCGCGGTTATCGCTCTTGCGCGCATATAATAACGGGGTCATTTTGGGTGGCAACTACAGCGCGCGAGGGAGACCCATGCACCTATCCCTGCTTTCTTTCTTCTCCGCGACAAGTGCCACACGCGCCTTTGTGGGCATGTACCAGTGGTCGGATAGGTGCTGCTGGCCAGTGGAGAGCGCATGCGCTGCCGAGACATGTAAATTCGCCTGTCTCGATCGGCCCGCAGTTTTATAAAGCGGGCCGCCGTATACGCGTCGCTGCCGCGCTCGATATCTGCGGAGATTGTCTGCCCCCCCCCCCCCCCCCCCCCCCCTTTATACGTATTTTTGTACGTATTTCTCCGTGTATGAACTCCCCCATCGCTCGTTGACTGGCTGGTTTGCTGAAGGCGGACTCCGTCACGAATCGGCTTCGCCTTCTCCCGTATTTTTTCCCTTTCCCCCCTCTCTCCAGCTTGTTGAGACTCGGCCCAGTCTCTTCTCAGTCTTCTTCCGGGTTGTCGAATCCTCCGCGATTGCCTGCCGTGCCCGTGTTTGAGCGTCGACGGCAATTGTGCGATAGAAATGGAGAGCGTGCGTGTGTGTGTGTCTGTGCGTATACCTAAGAGCAGTCAGGAAGAGCCGCCGCCACCGCCCGCTAAAGTAAAGAACACACGCTTCTTCGCCGCCGCCTCCTCCTCTCCACCTCATCCTCCTCCAATCCCAGTCAAGTTTTCACTTATCGGATCCCGGGGATCGAACTGACCCAGTTATCGAGATTTCTAGCTAACCGAACAATGGATTGGACGTCGCGGCGCAAGGCGCACCGCGGAGCCTGTCTTTTCGCTCTTCCGTTGTTATTATTATTTTTTTTTTTTCAGCTTAAGAAGAGCCGCCCGTCTTGGACCCCATCGCGTGTGTATAACGACGCGCGAGGTTCTCGCCGCGATCGCTATGCAGTCTGCTGCAATGTCAGCCAGCGGGGGTTACAGGCGAAATCGGCCGGCGGTGGGCGCACGTGCTTCGCCGCACGGCCGCAAGTGCGTGACTTCGATACGAACGCCCTCGTACAACGCCTTCGTACGGCTCTCTTTGTGAATGCACGTTTTCCGCCGCGCATGGACCGTTTTTGCGGTTGTCTACTTTGCGTGCGATGATTCACCTTCTACGGCGGTCGTCGAAGGGCGCAGGATTTCGGTTATACTACGTATAGCCTGGTCAGCGCGCAGCTGCGTGAACGGTGTTACAACGCCGACAGCCCAGAGTGTGCGGAGACTTTGCGCTTTTTGTCTGCCTGCTCCCGGCGCCTCAGCGATCTGCGCTCGGGAGGGCATTTTGCTTCCGTTCTCACGCGAACGCCCTGTGCGCGGCTTGGGGACGAGATTCCTGGGAAGCCGTGCGCCGCGGATGATTTAGGAATTCATAAACATGGGGCTGATCCCCGCCGCAGCCGGACTTCCCAGGCCGAAGGAAGCGTGGACCAAGCGAATGTAGACGTACGCGGGTGTGCTGTGCGGACTCGGGCCGCTCTGAATGCGATGGCGCTGCCGTACGCCTTGTTCTGTTTTTGCGCACTACCGTCCTAGTTCTCTGACTTCGCCCCATCTTCCTTTTTTAAGTCTGGACGGCGATATTTTTTTTTTTTTTCTGGAGCGGTAGTGGGGTGGGGGATACGGACTGAAGTGCGAAGCATCCGCAGTTGTGTATATTCGTCGTCACGGCTGCTGCAGACAGCCGACAATGCTCCACATGGGCCCGTGATAGCAAGCCAGCGCTGCTTAACTATGGTCAGATACAACTCATGAAGAATCGGCTTTTCTCCGTCAAATGTTCCCCTTCAAGCCAGTGGCGTCGGCGGATTCTCATGACCCTGTTAGTGTGACAATGAAGGGAGGGGCTACCCCCTTTCGTCTACCACTGCCTGCATTATCACGCTAGCAGGGTCATAGAATCCGCCGACGCCATTGGTCGGAAGGGAATTCTTTGTGGGGGAAAAGCCCTTCGTTCATCAACTGTATGCTACTATATCTGGTAGCTTTTCAGCTGTTAATCTGGAAAAGTAGTGAAGTCTGATTAAGGTGAAAAATGCTACGCAGAACTCACACCTACATGCGCACGCATATATTAAAGGCGAACCCCTCTGGGCTCTAAATTTTGGCAAAGGCTGCACGTTCGTGTTCACAAGAAGACCGCCCCATTGTGATGTGTCATTACGCCGTATACCGAGGCGCAACGGTCCCGCCACAGCGCATAGGGAACAGTGGTCGTCTCACGCCGCGATTATCATTTCCGCCTTCTGGGAGTAAACAAGGGCGCTGTCGCTGAGAGAGAAAAAAAAAAGAGAGCAGAAAAACCAAGGTGGGACTGGAGGCATTCGCTATCCAGGCTCGTTTATACCGCTCCTCACCGGCGGAGCGTGCTAATTTACAATTGTCCGTGCCCGGACAGCCGTAACCACGGAGAGCAGTAACTAGCTTGCGAGAAGAGGGAAAACGATGGAAGAAAAACGAAGTAAAAGACGGAAACAGGCGGCGCACATCTCGCGCGGCGGCCGCTGTCGTCGTCCATCATCTTCGCAGTCGCGCTTGTCGGTGCCTATTCCCGCGCGCTTTGTGCTAAAGCGCTTCTCCCGGGGGTGGGGCGAGGGAAGAGGACTTCTCCTATCGTCCACTTTCTCCGCGGCGGGTTCTTCTCTTTCGCACGCGTCACTGGGTCAAAGACCTGTTGCCCGTCCCTTTTTTCTTGGCTTCTGCTGTTGCAGCACCGCCGCGCCTTCCCCCCTCCACTTTCTTTTTCTTCCTTTTCAACTCGCCTCTTATCGTTGTAGTACTTGGGAGTGTAGCCGTTCCCGCGGTGGTGGGGTGGTGGCCCCTCCCGTTCCAGGAGTTTAGGGGCGTCTTTTGGGGGTCGCGTTACCAGAACGAATGACCTTTTTTTTCCCCTTCGCTATGGGTCACGACCCTGTGAACCCGGAAGAGAGCTCTGTTGCAGGAAAAGCTGCTAACCTCTTCTTTCTCGTGTCTACCCCTCACCCCTGGCAGCAAGGTGGGCAGGAAGGGAGCGGCGTCGGACTCGCCGGGGACGATGGGTTTCGGGCCAAGAATAAGGAGCGAAGGTGGGGCTTGCACTGCCGGCAACGTGTCGTCGGGTCCTCCCCTCCTTGCTCCTACCTTGTGTGTGTGTGTGGGGGGGGGGGGGGGCTCTCCCGTCGCTGCTACCTTCCCCGTATTTCTTCGTCGTCTGAGAAAAAAGGAGGGGGAGGACTTTCCCTACGCGATGTAGAGCCGCCGACCACTTCCGCGTGGGGTCGGCTTCCCGTTCTCTTCCGCGTTGTTTTCGTTTGTGCACTTTTTTTTCCCCCTCCCGGTGCCCCAGTTAGGCCTGATTCTCACAGCCGGTCTCCTCTCCGGCGCGGCGGCGACGGAGCCGGGAACCGCGGCCGCAACGGAACGGATTTGTGTTCTAATCGAAAGAGGCGCCGGACACCGGCAAACCAGTTTGGGCGGCAGCTCGCTGCTCCCACGTGACTTTACGTCAGTGTCTTTTTTTTTTCTTCCGCGCGAAAAAAAGAAACGCTGCTCGGTGGTGTCCGAGGGACATGCCGAAGTAGCGGTGAAAGTCGTCTGTCGTCTGCTTGCGCTTTGGTTCGCTTGGCTCTTATCGCAGAAAAAAAAAAACGATGCGGTCTCGCAAGCGGTGGAAAAAGTTTGAAGTTAGTTTATTAATTCGACGCAACTCCCCTGTTTTTGCAACAAAACACCACGCGTACAGCACCAAAACAAATATATACAGTATGAGCTACTTTTAAAGCCGCCGCAGAAATGAGTGCTGCACTCACAGTATTCAGGCCGATTTGCACGAAATTGAACATATGTAGGGTGTTAATGAACTCTGTTATCAATGGCTTGAGAGATTAAGCTAGCAAAAGAATTTAAACGGCTAATAAAAACAATGAAGCCTCAAGAGCTAGCAACGGGTGAACAGAATTTTGTTTTTTCTGCTCTTTTCGTTATCTCCGCAGTTAACTCTCTCGCCCCTTTCTCCTTTCTTCACCTGGATGGTTCCCCTTTGCATCAGCCATCCCCTTCACTTCGCTTTAAACCTGGCAACAGTTTTCGTCCCCCACTTCGTAACCTCTCGAACTCCCACTGTTCGTCATGACCCACGGGCCATGTTTTTTTTTCATGTTTTTTTCTACCTTATGGCTTGCCTCTGAACTGTTGAGCCACATGTTGAGCCGCCGTTTCAACCTCCCAGGCTTTTCCTGATTTGGGCTGTCTTAGGTTTGCGAGCTTCTTGTAGCATGCAAGCGCGGTGCTGCAGTCGGCGCTGTTTGTGAACAGGCTTTTCCTTCTGGGCTAAATGTGAACGAGTGTGTTGACCCGGCGTGCCGTTTTCTGTATTTCTCTGTGCGTGGAGTGAACTTCAGTTGTTAGCCACAGTGCGGCTGGCTGGTGTTCGGTGATAGCGCCAAAGCTCTAAAGTCGGAACATCAGCGGTTCAAAAAAAAAAAAAAAAACGGGCGGGCGCAGAGACGCCACCGGACAGAACGAATACCGCTAGCGGTATTCTGGCAACAAACACGGCAAGGCTATTTCGCGTCAAAATAAATAAATAAATATTGCTTTCCAAAAAAAAAAAGAAAACATGGACGTCAGGAAGTTCTCTTGGAAAAGGTTTTGGTGCTGTCTTTTCATTCTTCTGAATGATTTCTTGAAAAAAGTGTCAATGTAAAAGTTGTAGATCACTTTGACAAACGGCCGGCTAGAGTGTTCGCAACAAGGTATCGTCCGAGTAGTTTTTTCTTAAAGCTCTAAAAGATAGCGCATGAAATTCAAATATATAACAGTGGTGCTACTTGAGCGTCCCAGAAAAAAAATCATTTATCGTATATCCCACGCCTAGTGCAAACACAATGCTCATTCGGAGACCCGTTTTGGCTCGAACACCTCGTATGTTGCCATATGAAATTCAAACTGTCATCCGCTCTCTGCTCCTCGACAGCAGGCGCTTTCCGGGGCGCAAGGCGCGTGCATCTCCCGACGGAGAGTAAAAAAGTGAGCAGGCTTTTTGTTTTTTCGCCCTGCCCGCGCACCCGCGCCACCCGCGCATCGCTGCCGCCGCCGACGCTCGCCAGCACCATCTCTTGGTAGCAGCGAGCAAGCCGCGGGTGACGTGAAGCGAGCTCGCGCTGTGACTGGCTCGCTCTCCGTGGGGGGCGGGCTCCGTCGCCGCCGCTCGACGGAAACGTAGAGCAGGACCCGGCGGCACCGGCCACCCGATTTGGGGGGGAAAACGGTCCAAATGCAGCCCCCTCCGTCGGCTCCCGGCGTGACGGAGACGACGGAGCAAGGGAAAAACCGGCTGTGAGAATGTGGCCTTAGAATTCGCTGTCGTCGCGGCCCCGTTCGCCTTCCCGCGACGGCCCCACAACGGAGGCTAGCAAAAAAAGAAAAAGAAAAAACGGAACAAGGAAGAGGTGGTGTGGGTCGGCGTTTGACACTCCCTTTCTCCGCCCTCCGCTCCCTCTAGCGTTCGGGATAACGGGACGCGGAGGAAAACAAAAAATGAGCGTGCCTGCTCCGCTTCGGTGGTGGAGAGGCGAAGAATGAGTCATCAGGCCGTTGTTGCCGTCTGCGCGGCGTCAGGTTTCTCGTCTAGCTTTTCTTTTATTCTGGTATGTATAGGCGCTCATTGTCGTCCTCGGGCGTTGCCGTCTTCACTTGTTGCCCGCGCGGTTGTCGTTGCATGGCCACTGTACCACGCCTGGAGTTGCGTTCTGCTTTTGGGCTGTGCAGTTCTATCTCGCTGACGTTATTTACAGCCGCCTCTCACAGGTGCACCTTGAGTGCTTTGCTAAATGCAGGTTCCACTTCGTAGCTTTTACGACTGGACAGACGCCACGGGGGCCACACGGATACCCGGGACTGCTTGGCGTGGAATGCATGGCTGTGCAACCCTTTAGCTGCCAGTGCTCAAATGGTTCGCACCCGCTTTTCCTTTTTGTGCCTTGCAGCTTCTCAAGTTCGCCGTTGATGACGCACCCATACGCGTGGACGCGACGTTCAGCATCTCGCAATGGACGCATGGCTCAGGACGAGAAATTTCGGAACGTTTTGAGAAACACCTAGTTTATTACTCAGCCGGCAGTGCTGCCCGAGCCAACGTCTCTCTCTCTTCACGTGACTACGTCCGCAAACCAGCTAACTAGGTACAGCGGTAATTTTGTCGTCGCATCATGATTTTGACAGGGCTAGTATAATAAAAATAGTGGCAGCGTGTGGGCACCGTGTACGCCCGCCATCTTGATCCGTGGAACGCCAAGCCCTGCAGACGCGCCTCGGAGTGTTGTTGGATCGCTGAATATTGCGGCGATTAAAAGTTCGCACATCGGAGAACAGCGACGCCGACTCCAAGGCCTTCGCGATCCGACCGGAGCCCGTTTCTCTTCGGTCTTTTCCGCACGTGGGACCCGATGCTTCGCAATATGCGCCGTCGAACGGCAATTGTGTTTGCGCCCCGCTGCATCCGCAGTCTCCGCCGCGCCGCGTGTTTGCAAAACGAACGCTCGAGCACGTCGCGACCATACTAAGCTGGTTTCCTCAGAACGACCACTGGCGTCTGCCTGCTCGTCGTCGAGTGCTGCAGGGGGCCGAGCCACTGCTCGGCTCTTCTTTCCGCAGCTGCAGAGTGTGGAGGAAAATGAGGAGGAGGATCGCAGCAGACCCCGGGTACCAAAGCGAGCAGCTTGCTCAGCACGCGCCGACAAAACAGCCCCGGCGTCGTCGCCGTGCCTTGCGAAAGACGGCGGTGATTGGCTGCGGTGTCGGGGCCCGAGGCTATTCGGGCGCCGCCCGCCTTGTCATGACTCTCTATAACCAGTGGGTTCCGTAACCAGCTCGCAACCTTTGGCCTTTCGAAATGACTGCCGCGCTTTCTTTGTCTCCGCTCACCCGACTAAAACCAGCGGCTTCTTGCTGTTCCGTGTCGCCCGCGCTTTTAGTTTCGCCCGCCGAGCAGCCTATAGCTCGAGAGTGGGTCCACGTGCGGTGCATTGGAATTCGGCGACGTGCTGTGCGCTGATCTGCGTAGAAGTGTTTTTTTTTTTTTTTAGGATAGCGCCGCTGTACTGTCGCAACACGTGTCGCTGAGCTCGTTCTGCGCGCCGTCGATCTCCTTTGAAAGGCAACGTGCATTAGCGAAGTAGAAATGACGTTCGAAATCGAGACGAGATTGCTTGAATTTCAAGGACTCCGACCTGTGGACGACTGTGAACATGTTGTGTGCAGCCGTTGAGAAACGGCAAGCTAGCACTGCGGTCTGCGTACATTTTGGCAACGACTGCACTTGTCATAAGGGTAAGAGTGCGGGCTAGCTGGTGATCCATAACATATAAATAACAGCGCAAAAAAGCAAGACACGCGACGAAGAACGGGGACACACACGCGCTGACTTCCAACTGACGTTTAATGGGTGAAAAATGTGCTTAAATACAGATTACAAACAACAACAAAAAATAAAATATATTTGCTTGTCACTTCTTCAAGAAGAGCAACTCCGCATCTGACAATGCGATTGAAGGCGCGCTGACACAATTATCTTGCAGCCTTCCTGATCTCCCGCACTATCTGATCTGGTCCAGAGTGCACAGCTCTTCTTTCCCTGTAGTTCGGTCTTTGATGATGCATTTCCGCCGGTGCAGCGCCAGATTGCCTGTCTCGAATGTCCTGTACCGATGTTCTTTCAGCCGCTCATTCAGGCAACGACCCGTCTGGCGGACGTAAACCTTGCCACATGAAAGGGGAATGGAGTACACCACACATTCGACGAAGGGGTTCTGATGTGCCGTGTTGCACCGCCGACGCTCGCCATTCCCCTTGTTGACACGTGCGTACAGCAGCAGAGACAGGCAGCCGTCGTATTTGGTGTGAAGTGCGTCATGTACAGATGGCTTTCCCATTTTTGTACTCGTTATCTCTGGGTCTTGCTTAACACCTTCATTCTGAAGGTCACGACTGCGGACGGGCAGGCGCTTAGAAGGAACGGCCGTCTTCTTGAGGCGCCTTTTGGATGGAGTCCATGTGCCTGTTAACAGAAGGTGTATCAATAGCATACTCTTTGTCCGAGCAATGGAAATACGCGAATTCATTAATTAGGCCGGAAGACCACACATTTCTGCTCGCGTAACATTCTAGGATCGCGCTCCATGTGACAGCGCCAAACGTCTTTGCCGCCGCACGTCAGTTTTTTTTTTTCAGATATGCATAAAAATTATAGAATTAACCGTGACGTCTAAGACAGCACAAAGGCCGCCAACAACAAAAAAAAAACGCTACTCCGTTTTCAATACTAGAGTTCAGTACATGAACCTGTGTTATGCACAGTGCTCGTCATTGCTGAGGCGCTTTCAGAACGCGCCAAAAATAAACATAAGAGTAGGCTCAAGCAGATCTTAAAACGTATTCAAACGATACGTTGCAGCTAGCACGCTAGTGACGTTCGTAGTACAGAGTAGATCACACTTCTATAGAGCACTCGAGATGTGTCTTGCGGAGGAAATAAAGTGAAATTCCGAAGCAGACGCTGAGTTACTGTGATATTTGAACCCACGGACAAAAGAATGCACTTCATAACTATCTTCGCCATGCCTTACAGTTCTTAGCGAAGTATCTTCAATAAAATTTGAGTTTATTTGCCCCGTAGCAACACGCTCGAGCGCTCTGCACAAGTACGATCGACTCTGTACGTCGTTCCTGAAGCACGGTTTCCGTTAGAAAGGCCTCAAAAAACCACGGTTACCTATTGTGCTCCCGAAGATGTCATCCGGCGCGAAATGTTCACTGCACACTGTCATTGCTTCAGTGACGCGTTTCCCGATTCGAAGCTTCGTCGCCTACGCCGGTCCGAAGGAAACGCGTGAAAGCTTATCTTGTTCCTCACAGCACGATCGGTGCACCGAGGCACCGAGCACATATATACGGTTGCTGTTGTATGTCGTTTTGCTCATTTATACACATTATTACAGGTGCTAGACCAAAGAAAAAAGAAGCACAAAACGCGGCAAACAGCGCGAAAGCCGCGAGCTCTCAATTCCCGCAGTCAACAGACAGCGTTGATTACCGGCTCGACGCTTCGAGCGATCGCCGCGTGGCGGCGACACCGTCTGTGAAAGCTGCGCAGTACACACTCTGTCAGCGGACATTGCGTTTCTACCGGGCCCAGTTTCTCTTGCGCTCAGTTTCGGTTTTGTGCGAGGAAAAAAAACAGCTACAGATTTGATCGCGCTGCCGAGTTTTGGAGGACCACTTTTTCTTGGCTTGAAAAACTGATATGGCGTCATCTTGTCCACATGTGGTTTCGAACTCTCCATTTGCACTAACCACTAAACTGTACTAATTAACGGTAGTGAGTAATGACATCCTAGTTGAAATCAAAAGAAATGGGCCCAGGCAGAGCGTGTAATGCGATGGGTAGATAATCGACGGTGTAACGGACTGGATGGAGCGTAGCAGGGGGGCGGCAGAAAGTCGCAGCTCTGCCGAGCCATACCTTTACTCGCAGGTCATGCTGTCTCGAGCCATGTCGCTAAACCTCTACGAGAGGTATGCACGCCGCACGAAATTTTGCTTGCAGCGATCCTCCATACGATACCCGGTTAGGTTTAGCGAGTAGGCTTAGCGGTCAAACCGACAGTTCACGATAGTTATGACAGCGTCGGACGCCTGGCGCTCTGCCACAATTATTCTCGCAGGTCATTTTCGGCGAAGGCGCCTTCAGCTGTCGAAAGTTCTGGCAGCCATTAAGAGAGTCAGTTGACAAGGTGGGCTCAGGCCCATGTAAGCATGAAAGTGGACACTGTCACTGAGTGCACTATCTGTGTTAACGTGGCCCAGCTCCTTAGAGTAGACGCGATTGTGAAATGCGGGTATTGGGTACAGCCGTTGCGTTACTTCGTCCCGCGTGCGCTTTTGTGCTTTTGTGAGCCTTTCGCTCGTACCGGTTGGTATTTGGTGGTACATTCGTATCGGCCTTGTGTACCGGCTACGTAGGTTCTCGGCTTCCCTGGAGCGCTTCAGCCGCATTATTTCTCACTGCTCGTGACGATGATGCGTTGTGGTGATGGTGCTCACTGTAGTAACGCTGTTCTAGTTATGCCGTATCAGCATCTTGGGCGTCTGATGCATATACTTTTCGTGTTTTTTTGTTCTCGTCATTCTGCCGTCTTCCGAGGGGCACTCGGAAGCAGGGGGCGCTCTACAAACTGCGGCATTCGTGCGCAGTTTGCAGAAGCTGGTGGGCCGGCCCCGCAGAAAGGTGAACGACCCCCCGGGGCTCCCTCCCTTGGCCGCCCGCCGACGCTGGAAGCGGCCGAGCGGCGTCGTCGTCACGGGAGCGTTTCGCGACTCCACCGGCGTGCGCGAAAATGATAGGTGCGGGCGTATGTATGTGTGTGTGTGTGTACGCAGCGCGCGACGTTGTGAACGAGGGCACCGCTGTGTTCTAGGCTGCAGTATAAAAGATGAAAACGTGAAAACATGCAGCATGAAGCCATGGCTTCGTTCTCCGCACGAATAGCATTGTCCGTGCTGTGCTAAAGTACGCCTTTCCGGAATGTTTCGAACTCTGTTCAAGCTGGCAAAGAAGGCCCCGGTGCTTCTCCCTTGACAGCTCGCCCGTAGGTAGCGTCACTTTTCTGGAAGACCATCTCCGAAGTTTCGGTGCTTTTCGAGAGCGGTCGCTCTGGCGACACCACACGGAGCGTGGCTCCTGGGCTGCAGGCGTTCTGGGGCCTTTACGTGATACTAAGGACTGACCTGTTCGAGCTTCGTCTTCAGTAGAAGCAGGGGGACGCCACCAGCCTCTGTCGCTGGTGGTGTTGCCGTTGGCTAGCTGTTGCTGTAACGCTCGCCGAGTCATGTGAATGCTCTTCTGACGCCTGTGTCGCGACGGTAACAGCTGCGAATTGTAAACGACGGCAACAGATGCGGCAAGTTACCTTTTATGACGTCATAGCCATACCTCCGGCGAGCCTCCAGTTAGAGGTCATACCCAAGCGTAATTTCACCCCGCTTTGCATGCGAGAAGTGGAGCTTTTCTCTCAAAAACAAACAAACAAATCATCAAGGATGCCTAGCAAACCATGCAGCTGCGCGAGTGCTGTTCCGTGCTTGACAATCCCCATCGATTAATGGCACGGGGAGTATGACGATAGCGTGGATAACGACGATAACCAAGTGGATAACGGCGATAACTAATCCTTTCAAACTGAATATACAATGCCAAGGGGGCGCATTCAAGGAGAGTCTATGCCTTTGCGCTAAGTACACTGTTTCGCGTGGGTCGTCTCAGCCAGATCGCGCGAGGCCATCGAAACTGTCGTCGTAGAGGTAAACTTCCAAGTGTTCTTTCAACGCGATAGAGTTGAGGCTCCCGTTCTGAAGAAAAATCCAGCGTCGTCGTTGTCGCCGTTTTGAGTGAACAATTAAGGCCCGTTCACACTTGCCCAAAAATCCGGCGAGCGAAGCGGATTCGCTCGCCGCAAAAACAAGGACCTGTTCTCACTTGTTCACGCGCGAGCGAGGCGGATCCGCCGCGCCGCTGCTGTTTCTCGCCTTTCCACACCGCTTCGCTGATAGCGGCATACACAGATATAGTGAGAAAAGAGCATAAATTAACGCTGTATGCGTACCATAAGCGTATGCATGCTTACGTACGTTAAACGCAGGCGCATTCTCACTTTTAGTGCAGCGTATGCTAGCACAGACGCCAAAATAGACTTTACCTATAGTGGCGCCATCTGGTTGTCAGGGCGGGAACCATTACTCTCAAAGAACCGACTCTGCTGTTAAGCCTAGAAGCGGCAGAGTCGTCTCTCTGAATAAAAAAAATAAAGCAAGTTTATCACTTATACGTCTTCGTAGAGGCGAGATGAGACGAAGCGAAAGACCTGTGCCGAATTTCTGGCCAGTGAACGCACTGAAAAAGGCAGCAACAACGAGAATTCAATCCGAAGCGACGGGTCCGGCTTCGAAGAGCGCCGCCATGTTGTTCGCCGCGCGGCGGAAATGGGTCCAGCCCGATCGCCCTCGCCGCGCCGCTTTCCGCGTCGCTCGCCGGATTTTTTGGCAAGTGTGAACGGGCCTTTATTGCCGGAGAAGCAAAACCTAGGTGGGCTTCCTAGGTCACGTGACCTTGTGGCGTCATCACAACCTGCCCACCGGATTGTGAGCAAACTGACCACCGTGGCAGGTGGCAGTTAATGATTCTTCGCTAGAGGTTGTTCGACAAGAGCAACCCGGGTCGCACAAGCTCTTCCGGTGGCAGCAGCTGCCATCGCAGGGCAGTGGAGCACCGCTTAACCGCTGCATAATTTCGCCGGGAGTGGTACGAGGGCTCCCAGGGATCTACGAATGCAAAGTAGAGAATGGTGAATTCCACATATATCGCCATTAACCTATTAACGTTATCGCGTCGTACCCTTAAGGCTGAGCTTAAGTAGCCCCTCCATTTTTTTCCCAGGACGTCCGCGCAGAACTGACCTGCAGAGATAAAAGTGCAGGCTGGACGATAAAGGAAACAATCAAGCACAAGAAAATGGGAAATTTCTTTGTGTTTGGTGTTTGTTTTACGTGAGGACGTAATGCGAACCAGTTTTTTTTTTTCTTTCTCCAACGGTTTTGTCATCGCTTTACCAGGCGGGTCTGAACGCAAGCGTACTTCCAATTTACGACATGATTAATAGGTGGGAATTGTGTGTCGCAACAGGCAGGCAAGCGATAGAACCCACACGACGTGAGAACGAATACAGCTGGAGGTGGGATAGAGAGGGGGAGGTGATGGGGGGGGGGAATAGGCAGCCAGCAAACTATTTCATTTGTCTACTCCCTCCACACTTAGATCGCCGCGCGCGCGTTAGCGAGCAAGTGAAGCCGAGCAGTTTTCTTTTCGCTTCCTCTGCCCCTTTAGGCTTCGACTGTTTTCGCTTTGCACGTTTGTTTGCTGGCCGTATTGAAACTCCCCCCCCCCCCCCCCCCCCCCTTTTTTTTTTTCAATGATCTTTTTTCCCCCTTCTGCTTTTTCTTTTCACGTGCCAGTGCCGATCCGGAAAACGGAAGGCGTACCCGGCCAGCCGCGCTCGCGCGCCGCCTGTGCCCGAGAACGGGTCAGCGCCGCTGAAAAAAAAAAGAAAGAAAAAAGAAAGAAAAATACGCATAGTAGAGAGGCAAACGGAGCGTGAGCAGTTGTACTTGTCATAAGGAGGGGCCCGGACGCCATTAGGTGGAGCCCGGGAAAGCGGATAAGTGAAAGAAGAAAAACGAGCCTTGAACGAAACCGCTTCAGCATCGTTGCGGTGGCATGCTTTGCAACGCCTTCCTTGCTTCCATGTGTGTCTTCAAGTGGAAAGGGTCAGACGGTGCGGGTGCGATAGCCTATGCCGTACACCTTAGGGAGTGAGCACCGTTGTATTGCGCGGCGTCACTTAACACGTGTTCTGGTTAGCAGCGGTGGCGACTTTTACGTTCAGGAAATAATGATGACAAAAAAAAAATATAAAACCTTGTTTGAAATGGAATCACGGTATGTCCGAGGGATTCTGACTACGAGCGACGACGCGCTTCATTGCGTAATGCGAACGGACAACGATGTGTGACGTAATAAAGATGCGGTGGCGCTGCTGTCTCTAGATGGGCGTAATAGCTGGACGTGCACGTAAACAAGAACTTTCAAGGTAGTTTTCTCATTTGACAGTGCACCCATCGGGGCCCCCACAGGGGCGCTGGGAACAACTGCAGGACGAACCCTTGCCCCTGTAACCGCGAGGAGCTGCCGCTGCCGTCTCCTATCTGCAGAATTGTCGAGGTTCCACTGCCCCTCGCGAGTCGAACCTCGTTATAACGAAATAATGGATATAACTAATGAATGACGATTTCCCTTGGAAGCTCTGCCAACACGGGCTATAACGAAGTAATCGCCGGGCACATTAATTCGACTTGGTTATAGCGAGGTTTTTAGGGCTCAATACTGCCACAAGTCTTTTTCCCGAGACATCACGTGGACGAGTCGACCTGCGGTGTCGTGGAAGCCCCCTATCGACGGCCGTCCTGGACGAGCGGGCGCTGACGCGCTAAGCAGGATGCCGGCGGACGACGGCGTCGACTAAGCGGCCCGTGCATAATCGGCCCGGATTGGGGCGCTTGCTCCGGGACAATACTGCGGCGCGCCGGCGTCCTTGCGCTGCTGCGTGGCGTCAGCTGGGCCGGCGGCATATTCTATTTCGTCCCTTTGTTCTCGGGCGTGGGGAGCCGTCTCGTCGCGTCCTTTAATGACGCTAATTGGGCTCGGCGGAGTTTACCATTTTATCCGCTGTCCTTCAAAATAACCTCTTTGTAGCTAGTCCGGGCAGCGTTAAACAAGAAGCAGTGCAGCCCCAATAAGCGCGAAACAGAAATTAAATGAGCGCGAGGATTGTGGCGGACGAGTTTCTGGAACAAGCGGGGCATGTAGCGTAATCCATTAGGCCAGTCCACATTCGTGTTGTTTCGAGGGGCACTTTTCCGAGCTCGGCCTCCTTGCAATATTGGGGAAGCGAAGTTGTAGCTGTTATGAAGAGTGGGGGGGGGGGGGGGGGGGGACTTTTTGCACTTGCATTTCGCCGACGCTGCGCCGCCGACACGGCGTATGCGAGCGCTTAACCAGGTCGGCAAAAAAAGAAATGAAGGGAAGGTGCGACTGTGAAGAAAAGGAACAAATGATGAACGAAAAAGCCGTGTGATGCTATCCTGTTTTTGCCTACCGTCGTGTGTTAGTTGTGCCAGCAACGCTAGAAAAGAGTGGAGAACTGAGAAACGGCAGGGTTGGGGGAGGGCCAGCTAACGTGCGTCGTGTGCTAATGTATGGGACCTGCTTTTCGTTAATGGCATCGCCCCCTTTCCCTTTCTTCTCTGGCGTCGCGGCAGCGCAGAGGACGACGTGTGCGGTCAGTGTCCGCGTCCCGCATGCGCGCGCCAAACCTTCTTTGCCCCTTTCTCTCTCTCCCTTTCCCCTGCACCCTTCCTTCCTGTTGACCGCGTTTTGTCTTGGCGCCACTGACAGACCTCCTCGGACCGCGAGTCGGCGCCCCGCGGCGTCCTCGTCACGGGGGCCCAACGGGCGGCGTTAATCAGCCTCCGAACAGCGCGCACGCATGCACGCGCGCACACACACACACACACCTGAGGAAGCGACGTCGGTCTCCTTCCTCCCCATCCATCAGGGCAACACGCCGGCGCTGTCGAGAGCGAAAACCGGTCGGCCATCTTTCGCCCGACGCCTGTTGTCCGCGCTCGCGCGCTAATGGCTCGCACACACAGCGCGGCGGCTGCTGCTGCTGCTGTTTCGTCGTCCTGGTCGCTGTTCCCACTGCGATTGCGGTGACGCCCCTGTTCGCGATTTTTCACCCGTTCGTAAGTTGGCCGCGGAGAATCGGGCGGGAGGCGGTCACGTTCGCTGCGACACCCACACCCGGGAAAAAAAAAAGATCGGGCGGAAAAAAGTGTCCTATTCGTCGCTGGTTTTTCCCGGGGCAAATGGTGGGCGCTCGCAGGGGACCACTGAACCGCTTTTCCGGTGGCTGGAGAGCATGTGGCTTGTTGGCCGATTCCGGGGTTAGCTCCGATAGGCGTCGCGTTCGACGCCTTGTTCACTTCTCTGGCTGCTCACGGCGGGATGGCCTCGACTTTTCGTTAGCGTCGGGATCAGTTTCCCTTGTTGCCCCTCTTGGCATTTCGCACAGCGGACCTGTCCGAGAGAGAGGGAGGGTGGATAGCGATGCAGAGTAGGCACGAAACCGGCATATCTCGTACGTCATTTACATGAACTCGACAGAAGTCGAGTAGTAGTAAGTGGATTTAATGACATAATAAGTGGAAGGGAAAAGGTTTTTGATTGCCCCGGCATCTGCAATCGCTGCTGGAAGCATCTGAGCTGGGGCAACGGAAATAAAGGATAGCAGGCAGTGCGTAGGAGTGAAATGAAAGGAGTGAGGGGACAGTTAGAAAAGACACGTGGAGAGGTGCACTGTAATAAGTCTATTTACATATTAACAATGTAACATATGTACAGGTCGCACGCGCGTGATGGTCTGGTTGAGCACAGTACACACGCGCGCGCACAACTCAATGCACAGAACAGCTGGAGTGGGGCGTCCAGCTGATGGAGAAGTCGAGTGCATTTTTTGAGGGCAAGTGAAAAAAACATCGAGGCGGAGAGTAGAGAGCTAGCCACAGCTTACCCTGTCAAAAGTCGCTCTCTCTCTTGAATAATCAGCTCGACCCGCATTTTGTCTTGTTCACGTAAGCGGCGCATATGTGCCGAATAACTCGGAAGCCCTGGCCCACTTCCGCTGTGCGTATGGGCCATTTTTACAGAGGCTAACGACGCCTGGAGCCCGGTGAAAAAGAGCGCTCTCTCCGCTTGAGCCTGTTCGTCATCCAGCCTACGGTGCGTGTGGCCGAGCAGGGCGTCGCGTTCGTCCGTCGAAGGGACACGGGGCTTCTCGGTGCTACGTCAGCTACTGCACGTGTAGGCTTGCCCGGCTGCCGTGTCGTCCTGGAAACCAGTAGTGGCTACTGTAGGTGCAGTCAAGCGAGCGCTTCGGGTTTTTTTTTGTTTTTTTTTGCATGTGTGTGTGTGTGTGCAGTAAAGAGCAGTGCTGGTCTGACTGAGAGCACGAAACGCCTTTTTTTTTTCTTCTTCCGTATCTCGTTGGAAACAGCGGCTAACACGGGGGGTCCGGTCCTTCACAGCGGAGGCAGCCGAAGGTCGATCTCCGGGGGCTCGGCGGAGAGCTCATTGGTCCGAACGACCGGCGCCGCTGATTAGCGGGGGGGAAATCTTGTTCGGCGAAAATCCGGCTGTTGAACCCGCGCCCCGACCCCTGAGCGTTGTCGTGCTCCTCCTCAGCTGCTCGGGGGAAGTGCAGTGGGGAGGTTAAAATAGAAAAAAGAATGAGAAAGTGAGGATGTGTGGCTCCCGAGGCTAATAATGGCTGCGCGCCTTGTCAGCAGCCGCGTTTACATCAGCGTGACAGCAGCGCATCGTATCAATTTTCTCGCGTATCGCGCGTCAGGAGAGCGGGTCGTACTAATCCGCCATGCAGGTGTAGATCGAGATAGCCAAGTCGACTTCCGCGGTGAATGGAAACGGGTTTGGTGGTACCCCTCCTCTCCCTGCGTTGGTGACACCAGCGCCTGTTACATGATGCACCCTTAACCGGATTAAAAAGCAGTCTGCGCTCAAGTTGGAAGCGGCAGGCTCCGTCCGCCGCGTGCACTGGGCGTGGCGCCACTGTCCAGCTAGATGATGTGGAACATTTAAGCAGTCGCGCATCGGCTCCGCAAGGTACGCCAGGAAATACGATGCGTCACTGTCGTATTCATGTAAACGCGGCTAGCGAGCGGAGAGCCTCGCTGGTCTGGGCTGCTGCAAAGTGCGCGTGGGAGCGCGAGAGCGCATATTTCCTATGCATTTGGGGATGTAGCCGTGTTTACATAAATGCGACAGCTGGCGCACCGCATCTCGCCAACTGTCTAGCGCATCGCATTCATGTAAACGTCGATATGTTAGGAAAGCGCGTCGCATCAATGTGCCAGGCAGGGGTATGTCAAGAAAGGCAAGTCGACTTCAAAAAAGGTTTGGAGGTGCCCTTCCTCCTCCTTGTGCCAGATAACAAAGCAGTCTGCGCTCAAGATGATGGCCGGCTGGACCCATTTCGCCGCGTGCAATGGGTGGAGGAGGTCACCGTTCCGCTAAACTGGATGCGGTACATGTTAACAGTAGCGTATCGGCTCCGCGAGGTACGCTAGGAAATGCGATGCCCCACTGTCGCAGTCACGTAAACAGGGTTTCTGCGCGGTTCCGACACCTTCCGCGTCGTAGGGCGCCGAACTGTTCGCGGTCGTCGGGTTTGAGGGAGCCCGTCTCCGGGACGACTTCGCGCAATTTTATGCACCCGTTAAACCTAGCGAGGGCCTCTGCTGCGTGGCTTCCATTTGTGACGACGTTTCCTGGGAAAACTTACAACTGGTTCCTCCATCCCCACCTGATCCATTTTTTTTAAGTCTTTGCTTTGAGCCGGGCTTAATATATGGCAGCGTTGTTAGCGCGGCGAATATTCAAGACTGCGTTGCAGCGGCCCGCCAACTGGCACATCTATCCGAACAGCGAGAGCAAGGTTAAACATATGTGGCGACGAATCAAAATGGCGGGGTATCGAAGCGGGTCACCAGGTACACGCGCGCGCTATAACCGCACCCCGGCGGAAAGTTGCCGACTGGTCCTTTGAGTACTCCTTCCCGCTGCGTTTGCTTTCTTTCTTTTTTTTTTCGGCGGCGTTCCGTTCTAGCCCGTTACACCGGCCGGACTCTCCATTAGAGAGAGCGAGCTTACGTAGCGTAAGCGCGGGGCGGACGTCCGGCCGGTTCAGAGCGCTGCGCGTGCAACTGGGCCGGCCGAACGTTCTCTTTCTCATTTTGTTCCCTCCCTTTTCTTTCAGCTCGCGCGAGTGAGCCTCAATAACGAACGGGTTGCACGCCATATTTATATTCGCTGCCTACCCCCTCCCCACCCCGGTCCTTCTCCGGCCTGTGTGTGTATATGCCCGGTGTGCCTCTTCTGTACGGCGGGTGATGTGTACTTTGCACGCAACCATGGTGGCGTGTGTACGCGGGCAGTGAAGGTCGCTTCCGAGCCCGCCTGTTAGAGGAACGAGAACCGCAATTGGCTCGCTGCTCGGCGTAATTATATATTGTAACTATATTCTATTGGGTGGGCGTGACCTGGTGCGCGCTGGAGCGTCGGCGTGCGCGCATGCGCGCGCGTATGCACGAGGCTATCCCGGCAAGCACGCGAAAATAGGCTGTCCGCGAGGCTCGGGCTGAGGGCGGTTCACCACTGACTTACTCCCTCCTCTCCCCTTTGCGACAATAAAGTTTTGTTGCAAAAGCAACAGCTAGTCGCCGAGCCATTTCGCAGAGCCGAGGAAAGGCCATACTGCGCATGCGCGAGGAGCAGTGACGTCACACGGCGCACAGCTGGCGCGCCGTCGCTGCGCGGGTGACTCAGAGGTGCCGCCGCCGCGCTCGCCACTTGCGCGTGCGCAGTAGCGGCGCATAGCTAGCGTCGCACCGTAGCCGTCGCACCGTAGCTACGCTGACTCATTCACTCGCTCCTTATTTAGTTTTGAGCGCCGCGAAACCGTTTTCATACGCTTCGAGGGTAAATAGAAAACCAGCGAAAAGGACGCCAACTGGCCCAGCAAGCTACGCTTCTTCAATTCGAGGGTAAACTTCGTTGTAATAGATCTGATACCCGCGCAACAAGCGCACCAGAAATGCCTCAAGTTTGTTAACATCATTATTTTCGGAGTTGTTGCCGCACGTCCAGATTTAATGTACGTCGCGACGACGATGATTCCTGCAAGCCAGTCAAAAATTTTACTTGATGATAAACAGCGCTAATGGCCGCGAAATCTCTGCAGAGTTGTCGAGGTGTAAAAGTTATTTTGCACAAAATGCCCCTGTTCTTATTTGACAGATTGAAAAAGCAGTGTCAGCCAGTCTCAGTGCACAAGCGGAGTCTGTCAGAAGTGTCGGGTAAAATGGCGCCATTCGCATCGAAAATGAAGTGGAGAGGGGCCTCATTTAACTGGAAGTTACCTGTAAACCATTTGCTACTCAAGGGAGTTGGTATACTAACAAATGTGCGTGCTTTCCTGCTCGTGGAATGGGGCCTATAGAGTACGCATTTCTCGGGGGAACGTGTTTTGGCGAACTGAGTACGTTGCGAATGGCAGTAAGGATGGGTGCTATGCTGTGCGAAACCGCTCCTATTGTTGTATTTTCGCACTGTTTGTTGTTCCCACTGTTTTGCAGTTTTTTTTTTCTTTTTTCCTTTAGTTCTTCTAAGATGTTAGTATATAACCACTCCTCTCCAGGCCGTATTTGGGCTGAAAGTAGCAGTAAATAAATAAATTTTCGCGTGTATCACTGTGCGATTTGCCATTCAAATATGGGGCAGCAAGCACTTATTGGTATTAAATTCGCCCATGTGGCACGGGTGTTGAATTGGAGGGCGGGGGCGTTCCCTCTCCCCGACATGCACTCGCATTCAAAAGTTTATCTGAGTCAGTATCAGCTTAAAAAAAAAAAAAACATAGATTCACTGCCGTCTTTGCCCTGAGCCCCGCATGCGTTCAAATGGAGAGTGTGAATTATATTTATTGCACCATTATATGACAATCAGTGCGTAATACATTTATTGCACCATTAAATGTCGATCAGTGCGTAATGGATGAAAAAAATGGCCTGGCTTAGCTTATGGTTAAGCCTAGGATGCGAAGCATACCGCCGGCGGAGGCTGCGCGTCCGCAAGCGAGCGCACGAGTTGTGCCCCAGCTTTCACAGCTGTTGTGACGTCAGCGCCCCTAGCGGAAGGAGCGGGAGTTAGGCCGCCGGTGGAGGCTGCGCGTCCGCAAGCGAGCGCACGAGTTGAGCCCCAGCTTTCCCAGCTCTTGTGACGTCATATCACGTGGTGCGCCGATGTAGGTCAAGTCACCGTTTATAAAGCTTCTATAAACGATGGGTCAAGTGGTAGCTACGCGGCCGCGCGCGGCGCAGCAAGGAAAAGCTCGGTTGTGCGGCTAGTATGCTTCGCATAATATATTTAATTTATTTGCGAAAGTGGCGTTCTGTAAATATACGGTCCTGGCTTTACGTCTCAGAAAATCGATAACGTTTTTTTTTTCTTTTTGCGGCGGAGCAGCTCTTGAACGCGGGTTTATCGCTCGTTGCAGTATAAACGCAGTTTTCAGGTGACTCCGTTGTAAATGTCTTCTCCATCCCCCTCCACCCCATCAGGTGTACCAGAATATTAAGAAAAAAAAAAGGCTATCTTCACGAGGCGGAGGTTGTTTGTTCGTTTGTGTAAGCACTATGTATAGCTACCGCACGTTAACGGCACGGCCTGCATCGTAATTGAATTCGGAATGTATGATTACGTTCTTGAAGTCGGTGGGCGTCCCGGCTCATCCTAGGAGGGGTGCGCTTCGTGTAGCGTTCCCTGTGTGCTTTGCTTTTAATTGCTTCTGCGTTTATTTCTTTCTCCTTTTTTGTGTCTGCCTTATCAACCTTCATTCGTTACACGTACAGTGCGCGTGGAAGCCGCAGCTACGTTGCGCAACTGAATGTTTGCACAACTCCACCGTACGGTACGGAATGAAATCGATGGCGCGTTGCCCCCAGGCCATTCTTTGACGGCAGCGACATTAGTCACTTTTTTTCCCCTTTTATTTTGTGCAAAGGTTGCGTGTGGCAACCTCGTTCGTTGTCGTCCTTCGTGCATCGATTTGCTCGAGGCTGGAGGGAAATCTCGGGGTCAGAAACGCACAAACAAGACGGAAACGAGATGTTTCCGCGAATATAATCGCGGCGCCTAGTCCTCCTCCTCCCTCTCTTCCCCTCCGGTCTCCCCATCTTGAGGGCATCCAATTATAATTGCGAAATGACGAGCTCCGCGGCCAAAGACCCCGCCGGCGTATATGTACGGCGCGGTTCGCTTTCGATGCCATCCTCGTCAGCGTTTCCCGCGCTTTTTGCTGCGAGTGCATTGCGCTGTTGTACGTGCTGACCCGTGCGCGCGCTGTGCTACTGGGTTGAGGCAATGCGTTTTTGAGCGCTGTAGCGTACGCGTCCTTTTATTTTTATTTTTACATTTTTTTTTACGTGATCCAGGTATGAACTGGCCTCGTGGTGTGGGTGTGGTGTTTCTCTTTTCGTTACTTTTATTATTTTTTTATTTGCGTTTTTGGTTTGTTTCTTACGTCGTCTCCTCCATACTTCGCATCCTTCCAAGCTGGCTAAGCGGTCAGGGTGCTGCGTGAGCTCATTGCTACAGTGTTTTGCTCCACTGCCTCCCTCGAGGCAGCTCTTGGGGAGGGGCCTTAAAGGGACACAGGAGAAATTGAAGTTGGCTTGTATCGACAGAATACCAGCTCCTGATTACAAAAACGCCACTCATACTGACAACAAAGCTCTTGTAACGTAGAAAAGAGCAAGAACCAAAATACAGGTATCGCCGTCACAAGCCAAACTCGCAAGTACAAGCGTGATGACGTCATAGGACAAAACAGTGTTGCTAGAACCAATGGTTGCTAGAACCAATGGTTCTAGCAACACTAGGACACGAGAAGCCACGAGTCACTGAGGCGCAGCCAGTGCATGCGCAAATCTCCTTGACGTCGCCAGGTGGCGCCACGTACCCGGCAGCTACGCGCGCGCCGGAGCATCGGGACCAATCAGCGCCTGCTCACCGGCGGTAGGCGGGCTAAAGGTGTCTATTTGCGAGAACTTCGTTGACGACTTCGAGAACGGTATCCATCGTGACGCTGGCAAAACGCCGGTGCAAACGTAAACGAAGCGACGGTAGCGACGGCCGCAATAGCCGATAGATGCCTTCAACGTGCGGCCGGCGGTAGCTTTCTTTTCGGCTGCTGCTAGGCCGCACTGCTGGCCGCGAGAAATCACAGTCTGTGTTACGTCATGTGCACGTCATGTTTCACGTCACTTAGTCCTGTGTCGTCATAAGAGAATCCCAAGTTTGAATCAGAGCGGCGGGAAAAACTTTTTCAACTTCGAATCCAAATTTCTTTGAAATAAATGCACCTTTCGCTGCCGGCCAAGTGGCAACAAAGCCATGAAATGCCGAACTATAGGATTTCGCTTTTAAAAAAAATATTAATAGAGCTCTCCCCACTATCCCTTTAATAGTGGTTTCATTCGGCGTGGGGCCATCTTAATAGTGCTGCGCTCACATAATGTGTGAACTGAGCCGGATGACGGCACAGCTGGTGCGCCGCACTCCACTTCTACCTCGAAGGCCCTGTCGCGCAGCGGCTGACTGTTGCCTGGCGTTGCTCTCCGGATGTCACATGGTTTCCTCGCGTGAAGTGCCTTACGTCTGCGCCCGAAATGTCGATTGGTGAAGTTTGTAAGCTAAGAAATCCTTACGTATCAAGGAAAGAAAGATGGGAACCGGGTGTGCTGAGGCCATGTGGCACAATTCCTGCGCGTCGGCAGCCGCAATGAGTTTGCGCATCTCCGTCGCGCGGAGGAATGCCGAGGCGCGCGGGTGGCGTGGGAGAAGCTGGGGCCGAGGAGGTTGGAAGGCTGCGGCGCCGCTTGGTTGCGTGGTGCTGCGTCGATGTGTCCAGGTCATGAGGTTCCTATTCACGTGCTTGTCAGCGTGGACTATATATTCTGTGTGTATGTAGACGCGCATCGTAAGGTACGGGTGCCTTAGGCAGGGCGTTGGAATGGACCGCTGTTGTCCGGACGGTCCGTACTTGGAAGTCAGTACAGCACGCCGGGCTTGACGTCGCGCGCCTATCTTCCGGATTCTGTGCTTTCCGGAAGACTGCCATGGAGGGCAAGCTAAAAGTGGTCGCCACCTTTGCGCGCACCTCTCGTATTTGCCATGAAAAAAGAAATGGAGAGGGTGAGCTTCTCCTCCCCATGCGAATGAAGCAGCGTTGACGTTGCAGCCGGTATATCTGTGTCTTTTAATCCGGACCCAGTTGCGCATGCGTGTCGCAGTAGCGTATCTCTGGTAGTTGTATGCAGTGTGGGCAAAAATGCAGCTGTGAAAGCCAGCAACAGTGCTGACCTCGTTCTCCACGCCTATTCGATCCTTCCTTCCTTTTGTCGCAATATTGTTGCGTGCTGAGGCGGGTTCCGTGCTTTCCACAAGGGGACAGCTGCGGCGTAATTAAGTTTGCCGCCGGTCGTCGTCAAAGGGAGGCACTTGGTCACCGCCTCCGTCTGGCGCACCCTGGCTGCGGGCGAGGAGGCTTGCCGCCATTGTTGTACGTGATCCCCTCTCCTTGTACTTTCCTCGCGCCAACAAATGGAGATTAATGAGAATCTTCGCGCCAGTGCGACAAGTGTTCCGCTCCTTGGCCGCATCCGTGCTTGTGCACACGCATGTGTGCGCTCTTACTACGTTCACGAGCGCTGTCCTTCCCGTGGAGACAAGAGAGAGAGCAGACGTGGATGGCGAGGAGGTCGGAGATTCAATGGGAGTCGCAGTCTGCGTTGTAGTACGTGTGTGGGTCTGGCGCCAGCGCTGCGACCGTAGAAGCTGTGCACCCCGACGGCCTTTCGGCGCGTCCTTTCGCGGTTAATGATTTCGCGCGGAAGCTGTTTTAAAATGACCGGCCGAGAGAGATGGCTGTCGAGCCTCGAGATTGGGGTTTTCGTTTTCGGGTTTCTGCCGTCTCGCTGTTCGGAGCTGTTGCGGGCGCCTTATATGGTTCTTTTTCTCATTGTGATATAGCTGGAATTTCTCGGATGGGTCGTATATTGATAGTTATTTTGTTTATGGAACTGTATATGGCTATGTTGTACAGATTCTCCTTTTGGAGGCTCTTCATGGGCTGTTTGTTGTTCGCACTGATTTTTTTTTTTCCTCTCTGCCTTTCTTGTCAATAACCCCCCCCCCCCCCCCCCCCTCTCTCTCTCTGATTGGTTTTGAGGCAGGAAAAGGTACGACTGACTCTGGCCGTCCTTACGCGCCTTTCCCGCTTTCCTAGTGCTCTCGAACTGTAACGAATTGACCGAAATCGGTTGCGCGACGTCCGCGACTCGCAGGTGCGAATGCGCCCAACAATCCCACTTCTCGGTGGACACCTCAACGGCGCCGTGAGGGAGGCGACGAAGAAGGGAGTGAACGAACGAAGAGAGAAAGATGTGCCGTAGCCGAGAGCTCCGGATAAGTTTGAATCAGCTGCAATTATATTCTAGACTAATGCGCTGCCCTCCACGGAACCTCGTTCTTTCGCCCGAAAAATTGTACAGTAGCTTCGAAAGTTTGTGGCTTTTACCTTACGAAATAGCGTGTAGACCTCTGCCGAATCCAGACCCCGCCGGTAGCGTTAGCGTGGCGAGGAGATAGAAAACGTGCCCCCCCCCCCCCCCTCCACACACACACACCATCGGAGACCACGGTGTAATGGGTTGAAACGGGCGGCTTTCGGTTTCGACCCTCACCTCAGGGTTTTGTCAGCCATCTGTCACGTGACTGCTGCTCTAGGCGGTGCTTGATAGACTCAGCACCGTTCAGTTCACCTTCTTGCGAACGAGTCGACCGAAACTGAAAATGAAATTGAGACAAAGGTCATAAAATTCACCAACTACCGACCAGATACTTGTCTCACGTACCACTGCCTGCTTAGTATCTGGAGGTAGTAAAAGTGGAGCTAGTGAAAGTTGCTACCTTAGGAGCCAGGGAATATCACTGCACTCACGAACGGATTGGTAGTAAATGAGCAGAAACCGTTGTCTCATATGTTGCTAGGTTTTAGAATAGTGTTTTAGGTTGGCTTGTTATATTTGTGTATACATTGGGAAAATAAAATGCTATATGTTCAATGCGAGCAGTTCCCAATACCAGTGAGAGCTGTCAGGGAGTGCTAAAGATCACACTTTGCCTTAGACATGTTAGGAAATACATGTACAAATCCTGCTAGGCAACGGCATCAAACAACTCTACCGGGCGCACACAAAGGTTCAGAATGCAAGGAAAGCACATATCAGAATGAGTTCACCCACCGCGGTGGCGAAATTCTAGAGGCCCGTGTACTGTGCGATGTCAGTGCACGTTAAAGACCCAGGTGGTCTAAATTTCCGGAGCCCTTCACTACGGCGTCCCTCATAGCCTGAGTTGCTTCGGGAAGTTAAACCACAATAAACCAATAAACCGAACCAGAATGAGTTAGACAGGTGCGACTCGTGCAGTGCCCGTTGCACGGCTAAATCTAATAAGGGAGTAATTACTCATTGACATCCACCCAAGCGCAGCCAAACGGCTACAAAGGAAAGCTATACAGCTTTCTCAGAAACTTCGCAGTTAAAGAAAAATTCGTCCTGGTCCGGGGTTCGAACCCGGGACCACCGCTTCACCGGAGCAGTCGCTCTACCAATTGAGCTAACCGGGACGGCAAGCTTATGCTAGGGCGAGAGCGAATTGATCAAAAACTCGAAGTGGGAACAGTGTGGTCAAAAGTTTAGGGGAATCCCCCAAGGTGGAGTAGATTTGTAAGATCAAACCACCACGGCTAAACCTCTGTTCCTTTTATACTATACTCCGTCAATCTGGCGCTCATTTACTGGCTAGGAGAGAGATTTAGCATACTGGAGACGGACTAGCGAAGGCGCATATCGGTTTTACGTACGCATGGCGCGCAGTGGTCTTGCCCGGCCACGCTCTTGCCACGGCGCATGCGCCGCCCCCGTACGTAAGACCGATACACGTCTCTGCTAGTACAGTCGGGGACAAAAGTCTCTGGGCCGTGTGTTCCGTCAGCGAAGCCGGTAGCTCTGTTATCAGCCGCTGGCTGACCACCACACTTGTAGAGGTGGAAGAACAGGATTAAGACTTCCACCTCCGCAAGTGTGGTCTCCATCCGCCGTCTATTATTACAGCTAACGGCTTCGTTTAAGAAGCGCGTGGTCCAACAGTCTTATCCCCGACTGTACGTCTCCGGTATGCTAAATCTCTCCAGTGGCTCTCACCCGTGGAACTAAGATACCAGCCTTAATTATGAAATTGCGATTTTAGAAACACGTTAGTCCGCCTGACCGCATGACGCGGCATAAATGTGTAATCAACACCATTTTAATTCACACAATAGTCTGCTTTAGTTATCGTGTACAAATTTATTTTGGATTGAGGGAATGGTTACTGACCATGGTACAAGCTATAGCTACCATAGGTAGCAAAAAGTTAGGAAGGGTCCACGCTTACTACCTTGAAGAGGGTATCAGATGTTTAGTAAAAAAATAGTAGCAAAATACAGCAAGAGCTGCACGTACTCCCTTCTTTTTTTTTTTTCTTTTTCTTTTAAGAGTTAGCGGTGGCCGTCGAGCGCAGAGTTCAACGGCCGTCCGCTTCGCTTCTTTCGGCAGCAATCCCAGCGACGAAGCTTTTGAGACCACAGCTCATTGTGCCGAGGCCATTCTGGGAAGACGTTCCTTTGGTAGTTGGTGCTGTACTGAAATCCGGAGCCGTGCGCTTTCATGAGAACAGACCCGAGAAATTTGTAGCGTTATAAAAATGGGCAGGGTAGACTGGAAGTAATTTGAGAGAATATACTTTTTTCGGTAAAAATATGGCTTTTGCTGCACAGTAATATCACCAGTGTTGGCGGACACCAGAAAACCGGTGAATCGTCCTAACAAGCTGGTTAACTAATTTTTAATTATAACCTTTTTCACTATTAGAGTTAGGCGCCTAGATAACCATATAATTTTTTTTTTTTAATTTTGGAAACGCGATTACCCTTGGCGCTGTGGCTCGACAAAATTTGGCTGTTTCGACTGGTTGCGTGCCCTGGGGAGGTTGCTTTGCCTGCATGCTTTTCGATAACGCATGTGTTTGGGCACGATGTAGCCATAATTTATTGTTCCACAGCGCCGAGGATAATCGCGGTTTCTACATTCGAAAAACTGATATGGATCGCTATTAACTACGGCCGGCTACACCTCTCATTGCATCCGGTTGCCTAACTGTGATAGTTAAAGTTCATTATCAGAAATTAGTTAACCAGCTTACTACTTAAGACGATTCACCGGTTTTCCGTTGTGCGCCAGCACTGGCCATACCATGCCACAAAAGCCATATCTTTAACTCGAAACGCCTATTTTTAAAAATTACTTCGTCTTTCCTGAGGCACCTGGTATATGGTTTCCTCGTTTAACCGATCCTTACCTATATACTGTGTGCTATTACTTGGAAGCACAAACCTAAATGGTCGAGCGCCCTGAGAGGGGTCATGCGCCCCGCATGGCCCCTCCCTCTTTGAAAGACCAGTCTTTGCGGTTTCAGTTTTCACAGGCATCGGGCTGCAAGCCGAGGCACCCGTTCAACGAACTCGCTCGCAGGACGCCTCTCCAGAATTAAAAAAAAAAAAAAAGGATAATGAAAAAAAAAAAAAAGCGTATACCTTTTTGTCGTTCGGAGCGAGGTCTCAATATCGTTTTTCCTCCTCTTTTGTTCTGCCCCCAACAGAACCGCTGCGAAACCAGATTGCCCGCAGCGACACCGTCGTCAACAACAGTGAGTGAATCCTCTGCTCTTTCTCTTCTTCCTTTGCAGCGCGCGAGAGTGTCGTGGCACGGCCGCTAGATACAAAGCGCAGTGGTCGTGGCTTCCCTCTGCAGCGGTTCCTCGGGAACGCAGTGCTCGCAACACTGCTGTTGACACGCACAACGTTCGTCCATCTGTCTTGCATTCACGCAGTCAGATTCACAGAAAAAAAACGTATATAGCGAGAAGCGAAGCGCAGTAATGTGCCAGGGAGGTAGCGCAGGCGTTGTTTAGCGCCCTTGGGGCCTGCCTGCTTGGATCCGCAGTATGCTATTACGTCCTCTGTGTTCTCGCTCTCCATCTCTATGCTTTTTTTGTTGTTTTTGTTTTCGTGCAACGACATTAGCGCTGTTCTGCGAGCGTGCGCGCAAACTGCGGGGGCCGTCCGTCCTGCCCGGTCGTCGGCCCGGGGTTCGTCCGTTTGCGCAAGGCCCACCCATCCCCACGGCGGCTGTGCCGCGCGCGCCATCGTCGCGTTGTCGCCACCGCCATTATAAATGGTGGCCGGCGCCGCGCTGTTGTGCTGTGCGCCGCTGGCCGACCGAGGGTCTTGGGGGAAGGGGATGGTTGGTGGCCGTTTATTTTTTTTTTCTTTTCTTTCGCCCTATGTGTATCACTGGCGCGCGCCCCGAGTCGCGTGCGTCACAGTATGCGCCGACCCGGTCGTGGTGTTTGTTGCTCACGCTGCGAGGCGGCTCTGGAGCGGAGTAACGGCGCGCTGTGGCGCGGTTTGGAAAGGCGTCCTTGTCTGAAGGACGTCCAAGGTCAGATCGGCGCGAGTACTCTCGACTCTTCGCGGCGCTTGCAGCTGTTGACGCGTGTTTTGCAGGAACTCTTGTTTCTCTGTTCCTGCAAGACTTTGGCGTCGGTCGAGATCGGTCTGGGAGGCGGTGGAACAGTGACACGCTACCTTGTTTGATCTGCGATGAAACACGCGGCTGTTGTAAGTTCTCGCTCAAGTTGAGCGCTCCGCGGCTCGGAAGTACTGGCACGTGCAAAGTGATCAAAGATGTAAGGGTACTATATAGTCGTATCTTCAGCGCACGTACCATCGCGGCGGAGTTTAAAGGGAGAGGTATGGGCCTTCGGCTTGCGGAGTTTGAGCTCTCCGGAGCCAGTGCTGTGATCGGGCTAGTGGAACAGTCCTCATTCCAGAACTAAAAAAAAAAAAAATATCGACGTTAGCTTTCTCACAGTCCTTCAGTAGCGCGCTTCGGTAGCGCTGTGTAGGCTGGGTTTCGCGGCGCCTCTACGTCACTGCCATTAGCCGTTAGTCGTGAACGCTTTTTTTCCCTAAAAATTCTAACTGACCACTGACGATGGCGGCCTTTTGTTGGGGATAAGAAAGGACACCAGCGGGACTCGACTGTTTCTCGAGTCGTGTTCTGGCCTCCTGTTGTAGAACCCTGCTTGGGTGGCGAACCGGTGCCTGCCCCCTTCTCTGCAACGCCTAGCGAGAGAGGCGCGCTGCTGCTGCCTGCCGATAGGACGGGGTGCACTGCTCGCTCGTCGGGGCACTGCGCGGCTCCCGGAATCCCCCAGGATTTTTTTTTCGATCGGGGAGGCGAGAGGGCTCGCCCCATTAGCGCGGCAGGCGCGTGCAGAGTCCCGGCCCCGGGCCCTGCTGGCGCGGCGGCGGCGCTCGTGTGACGACACTGGCCGCCGCCGCCGCTGCTGTTGTGCACCGCTGCGCCCCTCCTCCTCGTCCTCCCCCTCGCTTGATGGCTGCTGCAGTGCGTGGCTGCCCCCTCTCCCTCGGCGCTTGGCGAGGACCGCTCTCCTAGGCCGGGGTTGTCGACCGCTGCGTGTGCCCAGGCACCGGGGCGAGCACGCGTCATCGCCGCCGCCGCTGCTGCTGCTGCTGCTCTTGTAGTGCTGCACTGCAGCTGTGCGCACCGGCGAGAGGAAGGAAGGAAGGACGACACTGCAGCGGGGAGAATGGCCACCGCGGCCCCGGCCGCGGTGTGAAGGCCCGGGATTCGTGCTAGAGCAAGCTGGGGAAGCAAGCGGCTGTTGTACGCTGCGGGGTTCTCTCAACAAATTGTTAGGTTTGGTGACAGTTGGTTGCTGCTCTCAGTGAGGTATCTTTTCCGACCTAGGAGTGAGTTCAAGTGTTAGCCAGTGTTTCATCCGACCCGCCGCCTCGCGAAGAAATTAAATAGATGCGTATTTTCTTCAAGTGCGCTCCAGTATTCCCATATCCTGTCCGACGTACCCGTGACCGATCTCTGTTGTGTGTGGGTTTTGGGCCGTAATTAAAGTGCGGACATCGCGCGGGAGTGATTAGTTCTAAAACAATGCGTGCAACTCGTAGGCAGGACTGATTAAGGAACTAAAGCGAGCTGTTTGCCTCGACATAATTAAATGCATGAACTGGGATAAAAATGAAAGAATAAAAGCACATGCAGTACATTATGCAGATATTAGTTGGTCGAGAATGGGCTGTAGGGACGGGGTTAGGAAACTCGCCGCGATAAGGTGGCTGCTGATTGTATGTCACATGACTGGCTGGAGATCACTAGCAGATGACACTGTACCTGAGCGAACCTAATTGCCCCGCTCGAGATGGTTAGGCGACTATGTGACACTGCTGGTACCTTCAGACAAAAACAAAACTGGCTGGCTGCCGCGGTTAGTGCCGCAAAAATTGCACCACCCTGTCGCAGTGACGCCTGAGAGCCCCGCACGATTCGCTAACACTGTCTACGGCTTGGATCGACCGGTTTCTCATTGGCGCAGCTGATGGGCACCTGCTGCTCGATATTATAGAGATCGCAGGGACGTCGTTCAGCTGACGTGCGTTGGCCAGCCTTGGCCTGATTCATCCCGGCGCTCTGCCGATGAAGCCGCTCTTAAAAAGCGCCCATTCGTCTCCCTCTCTCGATGACTTCGATTTCAGTCGACACAAGCGGTGGCGCGTGTGCTCTCTGCGTGCGACCCCTGTGTTATGTCGCACTCGGTGCCTAATGCTCGCGCGCAGCACGAAATCCGCAACTGCAGTTGTGCGTGTACGCTAATGCAGCTCCCGCCGAAGCTTTCGGAAGCCACCCGCTTGGCAGCTGCTGTTTCTGGCCGCCTACTCTGCTATGTAACTCTCGTGGGCGTCGTCCCGGCGGAACTGTCTCACTCGCGACTGAAACCTTTAAATGAAGTCGCCCATCAGTCGAGCACGCGAAGTATGTGTTCAGAAAAAAAAAGCTCGCGAGAAAGCTTTTGGGGCCGCCGTAATGGACGGCGCGGGCGGTAATTTTGTCCGCGTTTCGTATGCAAATGGCGCGCATCGATCCGCTCTCATTCCGCACGCTGCAAAGAACAGCGAAGCACAATTTCTTTTTAAAAAGGGTCGTGGACCGGCGGCACTGTGTGGCTGTACGCGGGGAAGACAGCTTGCGGACTCCGCGCGATTTGAGCTGTACGAGCAGAGAACGGCCTGTCAATTTATTGCGCTATCATATACAGATTGAGGAGTTCATGGTTATTAATGCGAAAGTACTATATGTCCAATTAGCACAAAACCCGGCATCGGTCGCCGTTCATGGCACGAAATTCCTCAGTGACGTCACCGTGCCCTCGCACGACGTCAGCTGTATACAATGAGACAGTTGCGTGTACAGCAAAGAAAATTAAATTTCTTCGTAAGGAGAGAGAAAGAGAGAGAAAGGAATTTTAATGAGAGGAAGAGGTGGACAGGTCGGCCTAAGGTGCGGGTAATTGAACCTAGGACCTTCGGATTGGGGAGGCGAGCACCCAACCCGTAGGCCGCAAAACCGCGTTGCTATTTGGCGAATAAAGTTAAACGTGGTGTATGCGTTTCCTTACGGCCGTGTGCTGTATGAGCAGGCGTGTGATTAGAAAAGAGGGAATCATTAATGGACCTCGCAGCAGAGCTGACGACGAAAGAGTTTTCTCCCATTCAAAGCACGCAAGCAAATGCCGTCCGTAACTTTTGGCTTAGCGTCAGGCGTATGTGCAGTGCTGTCAGGCAGGTTCAGCAGCTTGACATGTGCCCTCAGAATAATGCGTGCGACGCCTCTCCGGCGTGCGGGAAGAAAGCGCCCATTGGTCGTATTTTTATCCAATCGGAGCACCGCTGCAGCAGGCTCAACAGTCCTACTATATACGGAGGAATATGGTGCCGCCCGCCCAGGCGGCTCATTGTTTACGGCTTTTGATCGGCTGCTGAGCGCAAGATTCCCGGCCTCGTTTCGTTAGACACGAGATGTAAAAATGTGCGGGCTCGAAGTGTTAGGTGCACATCTAAAAAACCCAGGCGATCGACGCTAATGCTCCACCTTCTGCTTTCACGTCCCACGGCCGATACCTGTGTCGCTTGAAAAGTCACTTCATCCCTTAATCGGCTCAATTCTTTCTCTTTCTTTCGTTTTTTTATTTCTTTTCCACGAAACGGCGAGGCTGAGGTTAAACGCCGCAAACAAGCAGCTTGTCAGCCCTCAACCCCCTCGACATACTCCACGTTTACTGCTTATTTGTACTTTATTTCGCATGCTGAACACGTCCTGAGCTGCGCAGGATGTTGCGCAAGGTATTCTCAAACCCAGATTTCGTGATGTCTGCAGGCAGCCGTTTGAGGCGGAGATTCTTCTTGTTATTTTTTTTCCCTTTGGCCTCTAATAGGCCGCGAATCTCAGCAGTTTTCGTCGGGCAGCTTATAACGGTATTGCTGAGACGAGAAGCGAGCTCCTCTGCTCTCTTTCAACATCGTTTTCTTTTTCTTTTACTCGCTTCGCTTGTCTCTGTGGACGTGAAGTCTCTTAGTCGGTCGCCTTTGTTCGGGTTCGCCCGCTGCATCGGAACCCGCCGGTATTAAGGAGGGGACGTGCATGTGCTTATTGGTTGAGCAATAGGCCGGGGAGGGGGCGTCCAAAGGAGCGGGTTGAGTCACCGCCTCTCACTGCAGCAGCAGCAGCAGCAGCAGCCCTGCGCGCCATGTGTCGCCGGCGATTGTCCCTCCGCTCTCAACTGGATCGCGTCCAAGTTCGCCGGGTCCTTTCAGTATCCATTGTGTGCGTCTCTCTCTCTCTCGAGTATCTGGCGGCTTCGCAACATCCGAACTTGCGTAGGCGCACGCTGTGCCTACCCTTCCCTCGGGTCCATTCCTTCGCGGCTTGGCGGCTGCGGCTTCCGAAGGTGCCCGCGCCTCGCGGCCGAGGGATGTTTTGATTGCGGCCGCCGTTCCGTGTGAAAGTGAAGGCAGTTTTGAGGTGCTCTGAAAAGGAGGGGCCCTGGGGAGGGTGAAGAGTAGGAATTGGGCAGGGTCCGTACTGGCTTCCAATGACGTTCAGCGTCTCATGCGCCGTCTACTCTTGAGCAATTCTGTCGTGCCGCCCTTGTTCCGTGCACTGGCTGTTAAGACGGCACCGTTTTCGGTACTCGTCGAGTCAGCAGTCAACTGTTTAAAGGAAACTTCTTCCGACCTAATTGGACGCAGCGATCATGACATGAAGATCGTCTCGGGCGACGACAGGGTCATGCCGTTTTTAATCTCGGAGTCTTAACGAAGGCTCTCTTCAGCGCTGAATTGGCCTACTGAATGTCACGCTTCTCGGCAACTAGTGGGTCAAGCGTAGCTTTGCTTTCGTTCGCATCCGATTCTCTTGCTGGGAACCCTTCGAAGGTCCTGCCTTCGGCGCAACTGTCGGCGAGCGTCATCGCGCCCGTCGATTTCCGCGAGCAACAGCAGTGCAGCGTTTTTGCTTATTGGCTATCTTAAATGATTATCCTAATGCGTACGATGGTTGAGGATGGTTGAGATACGTGCCACGCTCCCAAAATGAGCGCGAAAGGAAGGCCGTCTTTCATTCGTATTGAACGGAAGCTGCGCTGAATCCATACCGCCCCCTCCATGGTTTCGCATTCGTCGCTTGCCGGAGGCCCCTCCCCCTTTCTCATACTGTAGGGCTCGTGGCCTTCTCCCCTAACTAGGCGATTTGGCGAGCGTGGGCTCCGACTCGCCTGCCTTTGCGATGCGTATACGCGTTGCGTTCTTCTGTTAAGCCTAGCTCGTCGACTCCCCGTGGGCCGCCGGTGCCGGCGACCGTCACTCCAGCTCGGCGCAGCCTTTGCTTGCACCGGCCCGATGGCCGCCGCCGGGGCCGCCGCTCTTTTTGTCTTGGCCAGAGGCGCGCACAAAAGGGACCCCCGACCGCGCCTTTGTTGTCCACAGGCACGGGAGGCTTGGTTGCGAGGACACAAAGCTCGTGGCGTCGAGCGCGCATGCGCGGTGGGCTGCCCGCCTTCCCCTCCGGCGTGGAACCGGAAACTGGTGAAAGCGACGGCGCGGTGCGGTGTGTGTGTGTAGTAGTGGTAAGCGGCCGGTATGGTCTGGTTGTGTACGTGACGGGCTCATGCTTGGCTGCGTGGCCGCCCCTCGCTGCACGTGCTGTGCGTGCTGAAGGCGGACCTGACCCCGCGTCCCGCGCGCCGGGGTCGTCGGGAGGAAGCGCTCTGGGAATCGCGCGCTGGCGGCAGCGGGCTCAGATATGGTGGCCGGCTACGCAGGCTCGGTGCGGGGCCACGAGCTGTCACTGCACTGGCGCCGACCGGAACAAAAGTCGCCGCCGCCGCGGTGGCTCAGCGGTTACGGTGCTCGGCTGCTGTCCCGAAAGACGCGGGTTCGATCCCGGCCGCGGCGGCTAGAATTTCTTTGGACGAGAAATTCTAGAGGCCCGTGTACTGTGCGATGTCAGTGCACGTTAAAGAACCCCAGGTGGTCGAAATTTCCGGAGCCCTCCACTACGGCGTCTCTCATAGCCTTAGTCGCTTTGGGACGTTAAACCTCATAAAATAAACCAAACCAAACAAAAGTCGAGCGAGGAGTCGGTATCTGGTTGGGTTAGCTTGATACTCGCCACACTTGGACCGAATGGAGCTGGTAACCACGGATATTTGTTGCAAAATGGTTTGAAGCGCACGCAGCTTCTTACCTATTTATTATAGGTGGGGGTCGGTGGGAGACTCGATCGTCCTTTGCACCGTTCTTTTTAATTGCGTCGCGTTGCTTAAGCGGCGTCATGTCAGTTTGAGTGCTCCGAACGGCAGCCTCCTCAGTGGAGCCCAAACTGATTTCCTTTACCAGCTCATCAGCCTTTCGATTTGAGGGAAACCCTGTCGATCCGCTGCCAGAAGTGATATTTCTTGGCTAGTCGCTGTCGCGCTTCTGGACTGCCCCGCCCCGGGAGGGTAGGAAGATGATATAGTGAATAGGAGGTGGGGGTGGTGCGTTTTCTGAAAGTGGAGCAACGCTGTTAGAGAAGAAACGCCGTCTGAGTTACCTGCTCGCCGACGGATATTCCCCCGCCTTGAAAGAGCTTGAGGGGGGCATTTTCGTCAGCCGTTTGTGACAGCTCCCACGATTGGCCGACTTTTCCTTTTTCCCGTGTCTCGGCGCTTTCGTGGGCCTTTTTTTTCGCCGTTGTTCTGCCGACGCGGCGAGCGCTGCGTGGCGCGGGTGCACGGCTGCGTGTCAATGAACCCGTGATTGACGCCTGGCCCCGCGCACCGCCTTTACGGCAGCGCATTTTCGGGTTCCCGTTTCGCCTGCAGCCCCCCCGGTGGCGGGCCAGTTTGGTTTGCGGCCATCTTGCTTTTGCGCGCGAAACCGCATACTGGTGTCCCTGCGTTGGATTTCGACACGCTTCACGCGCGAGCCGTCTTGTGTGTTGCGTGCAGAGACTGCGTTTCAGGGAACATACAAAAAAAAAAAAAAAAGCCACGTCTTATATCCTTCAGGTGTGCAAGCTGGCGTTTTGAAGCGAAATTGTGTTGGTATGCTTCTGCATTTTGTGCAGAGTCGCAGGCTCTTTACCATTCTAACCGCAACGCGGCCTGCATCGCTGCCTTTGCGCGCATAGCCGAGCTGCAAAGGGCCGATGAAGGTGCCTCGCACTTTTCTTTTTGATTCATTGTGATCTTGCCTCCCGTCCCTCTTGTGGCCTTATTGCGGCCTCTCGTTGCTCGCTAGCGTTGTCGGAGAGATCCGCGGACTGGTCGGTCCCGAGCGGGCGGCTTCATTTTAGTCATCGGAAGGCTTGTTCTTGCAGCTGATGTGATCGGTATATCGGGACCGCATGAGGATGAGGTGGGCAGACTGCGGAGGGAAGCCTTCAGGAGGAGCAGTAAACTTGAGGGTTTATTTACATTATTTACAATATAAACAGAGGGACGAAAAGTCGGGAAAGAAGCCCTCGACAAACAACAGTTTGGGGCTTAAATCCGAACTCTGGCCCGATGGTCGTCGGCTTCTGTGTGGCGATCCTGCCGTTGGAAACACGAGATCTGATGGCTCGCACCGGAGGACTTTTCAGGAGGGAGGGACAAAGCAGCCGTGACAACCCCCGCCTTTTCGGGCTGCTCAGGGGCACGCGGTCAATGGGTTGGCGCCGCCGTCGCCTCTGCCGTCGCCGCCGCTCGGGTCTCTTCCGTCGTTCCACGGGAATGCGCAGCCCGGGAGAAACGCCGCACTCAGCATCACCGGCGAAGGGGATTAGACGCCTTTGTTCACGGCGATGCCGTCGCCAGTAGCCGCCCCCCACGCCGGCGTTTCTTGCGTCTTCTCCGAACAGCAGCGCTTTCGGTCACGGTAGCTCGATATGGCGCCTGCCTGGCTCGCCTATCTCCACCCCGATCACAACACCGCGAAGCTGGATGTATGGGGCAGAAAAAAAACAACAAAGAACACAGGGACGCCTGACTCCGCTATCTGTTGGCTGTGCAATAGCATTCAAAGCCTTTGCCGGAAGTGACTGGTGAGGCTTGCGAGACCCGGGCTTCTCTCTCCCCGAGCTTTTCCAGTACACCACCTGCCGCGGTTGGCAGGTGGAAGCGTCGCACACAGGAGAACCTGGTCTGGTGACCTCGCGTCCCTCCATATAAACGGGATTTCTCCCCTCTTGTGACGTCATATATGACGTCACTGCCCGCCGGCTTTTTGCTCCGATGAGGCTTCTACGCTATGGCATAAAACTAACAATGGAAATGGTCGAGTGGGGTGTCCGGGGAAAAGCTCCGTGCTGTGCACGGAGTGAGCCCGATAACTGCCGCACGGCGAGGCGCGGCTGAAAAGAAGAATCTGAAGTCGTGTTTTTACCCCGGCAAATTGATCTACACTCTCCGAGCATTCTTAGAAACTTCTAATTATTCTCCTGTGGGACCGATTTCTCTATCAAATGGAATTAACATCAGGGCTGCCGCCTTGTTTTTTCGAACTCACCTCCGAAAAGAGGAGGAGTCAGCCAACTCGTTGAGTTCCTTTCAGCCAGTCGCGTGGCGCCTTCGCTTTCGCCTTTATTTTGAACTTTTGGGTTTCCGTGAATAATAGTTTCGGTCGCAAACTACGTAGCCACAAATTAGGCCCGCGGAAGTAAAAATGCGCGTGGCTCTTTGCTTTCGTCGATCGGTGCGTATCACTCCGCCGATGGCAGAGCGGCAAGCCGCCACGCGGCTGGCTGAAAGCTTGGTCGACTCCTCCTGCCGTCAGCGGTGGGTTCAAAAAAAAAAAGGCGGGAGCCGGGACGTTTAATCCGACTTAAATTAGGGAAATCGGCCCCACAGGACAATAATCCGAAGTTTCCGAGAATGCTCGGAGCGTGCAGATCGAGTTCCCGCGGTAAAAAAAAAGGCGAGCTCAGAATCCTATTCAGTGTATCTTTAAACTGTAAAGCAAACGAGAGGCGCCTGAGTAGAGCAAGATCGCTCATTTCGGAGGTGGTTCCGAACGACGCTGTACGACTTAGTAGTTCTTGGCTCGCCAGGGCGCTGCTCCCATATAAAAATGGTCTATAGACAGTCTATACTTCTTACAGACTCTATTGCCTTGCTATAGATTTTTTTTTGTCTATTCATAGTCTATAAACAAAAGTGTACTAAAAGTGTATGGCCATAAATCTATAGACTGTCTATAGCATTTGTGTCCCCTTTAGACTGATCTCTAGGATTTGTCTAAAGAGAGTCTTTAGACTTTATAGACAAGTCTGTAGACAGTCTATAGACTACCTTAAAATTTTTGTAAGGGCTGCCGCCGCCGCTGACCCTCGGGTGCGTGCCGGCTTGAAAGATGGGCCCCGTGAAGAGGAAGGTCGGACTGTGTGTTAGTGTGCGTGGTGTGTACGCAATGAGCGTCCGTCACTTTTTTTCTCGCGCCCTTACCCGGCACAGCGAAGAGTCTGCGCGCAAAATGTATTTGGTGCGGAGGGCTGCTTCCTCGGCGCGGAGCACAATGGGCCGTGTATGTATGCTGCAGCTGACGTTGAACGTCGCCCAGACCTTGGGCGCGATAATCCGTCCTTTCGGGGGATTGATTCATTCTCGCCATTGTTCCTTCTTCGACGTTGACGGGACGGGAACGCAGGTGGAGAGGAAGAGGGCACTGGCCACTGCTGAACCTTGGACGGTATACACACCACGGCAGGTGTGCGTCTCTCTAACGCCCGAGGAGGAATTATGCGGGCTACGAAATTGACCTTCGGGGGATTGTTTCCGCTCGGCGCGATGTATACGTAACACTTTAGCGACGGGGCACATCCTGTCGAAAGAGGTGCGGCGGCCTGTGAACGGAGCGTTTGTGATTGAGAAAAAAAGAAAGAAAAAAGGTTTCGGGTTTGACATGTTAGCGGTGTCAATTAAGCGCTTCGAAAAGCTTTCGTCTCGGCTAGCACGCCCCGGCCGCGCCTGCTAACTCTGGCGCAGGCACGTTTTCGTTCGGGAGGTAGTGTGTTAAACAGACAGACCCATCCAATTTTTGTTGTCAGTTAAAAAAGAAAAAGAAACGATAATCTTGTTCTCTGTGGTAGTGTCGATGTTTGTCCGGTAGCAAAAGGCGCGTTTATTGCTCAGCACACTGCGTTTAAAAATTTTTCTCCCACTCGATTGACTCGTGGCGTCAAGACCGAAAAGGATTTCAAGATCACTGTCTTGAAGAGAATGGAGGTCTGGCCTATAGGTATCGGGAAGCTGTCTTCAGTGGGAGTGTCATCTCTGTCGTTAGAATGTGGCAGTCTATGGGCTATCGGTACACTCCAACTTTGTCTTCAGGGTCCTTGTAACCGAACCATAACGTAAGGAGCCATCCCTGCACACGTCAGGCTGTTTTATGATGCACTGGCCGCTCTCTCGCCTTTTGGGAGTGGAAAGTGTGCTGGGGAGGTGGACGGCATTATATTTCCGACGGTCCTTCCCTTGCAAACTACCTTCTGTGATTTTTACCGAGGTAGGTCGCGCTTCGTGGCGCCGCTAGGGAGAGTTTCTATCATATTTGTCAGAGTGCGCTACCGTTTCTCCGATTATCTTACGTGTGGCACGATCCCAGGAAGCGTGATCTTCCGGCGTGTGAAGTGTTGGACTGAACCAGTGTCTAGGTGGCTTTGACTGAACACGCCGTGATATCCACTACAGAAAAAAGGAAAGAGCTGTGGTACCGCTTGCAAATCACCTATGTATTTCTTCTATGTTTAGTGAAGAAGGAGAGAGAGAGAGAGAGAAATCACTTCGTTTTGTGCTTAGCTATACTGTATGACCGTGCACTGTAACTCTATACCGTCGTGAACGATACATGGAGCTTCTCAGGCCTGGCTGCTCGTGCGGTCCTGTCTTGTTCGCATGGTGACTTCTCAGTGCTGGTGGTGTCGTAGTGTCCTCGTGTGGTTTCCAGGCGATGATGATGGATTTTTATGGTGCAAGTGCATGTTGTGGCGAAAGAGCGCCATGGCACAATGCTTTCTTCTTCTACTGAAGGTGGGGTCGAAGACCCAATTCCCAAGCATTGCACCCTATAGAAGCCGACCAGCAGGCAGGGGAAAGCTTGTGACCATTGTATCACCGGTGGGGACCCGATAGCACCGGGGATCGAACCCCGCACCTCTCGCATGCAGGCGGATGCTCAAACTACTACGCCTCCGCTGCGGTTAGGTTTCTTGACGAACCGAGAGCGGTTTATTAATGCAAAAGCGTTAAAAGCCTCGTCGGAAAAAAAGAAAAGTTCTGTTGGTCTTAAAATTCGTCGATTGGATGGAGGAAAGTGACGTCACCAGACCGGAAGTGATGTTATCTCTAGTAAAGGCACCAACAGCTTCCAGTGCTGTCGCTTTGGCGACTCATAAGGTAATTAGATTTCCCTAAATAATATTTAATCCTCGTTGTCCGCTACTGTGGAGAGTGTGGAGAGGCGACGCGCTTCACTGTGCAAGTGCGCCGCAGGTATCGCACTGTTCGTTCGTGGCCCGACCGTGTTCCCTCTTCTTTGAGAGCACGTGATCGCTGTTCTAGTTGTCGCTGAACAAAAAGCCGAGTCTGTTATCCCTGTGTATGGGCTGCAATGCAAGCAACGACTCTACAACACGTACGCAGCGGACGTGTAAACGCAGTAAAGTATCAGTGTTAATCGAGAGCCCCCACGATTTTTCTCGATAGCTGTGATGGGAGAGAGCAGGGCGAAAAAAAAAAAAAGGATGCAGGTGAGAGAGAGAATGTTGCTTTTTTGTATTCGGCCCAGTTATTCTTCTGCATTTTTTTTCCTGCTCGGTGCCTATACGCTATATGCGCGCTGTTACGGGCTTCGCCTCGCGCATCGACATCCGCGGCGGAAATTGAAAAGTCGCCCGGGAGATCCGGAGGCACGATAAAAGGTTGTTGGCTCGCGGCTTCTCTTACTTTTTGTCTCTGTGCGTGTGTGTGTGTGTGTGGGTTCATGTGCTTACAGTCAATCCATGTGCTGCGGCACTGCGTCTCTTTTGTTTCGCGCCGACTGTGTTCGTGCTATGCTCTCTCCTTCCTCCTCCCTTGCTCTCTCTCCATCGCTGTTTGTGCGCATCTTCTCACGTTCATCAGGCAGCTTAGACCTTCTATTCCGTGTTGCGTCTGCTCTTCTTCTTTAGTGCCGCTTTCGCGTTGGGCATTCTGCTCTGCCATTTGACGTATTGCTTTCCCCTCCCGCGATGCGCGCAACAATAGCACGCGCCGGGGAGATAGTGCCCATATATATATATATATATATATATATATGAGAGAGGGAGAGAGAGCGTGGGAGTATGCATGCTGAGACGCGCTATAATATGGATAGGCCCGTTTGATCATCCCGCTGAGTCACTCTCTGCCTCTCGCATATCGGAGTATGTTGCCCGCAGCGCGAAGCAGGGCGTGCGACGCGCTGTGTGACGGATGGGCCCAGAGAATATACGGTAATACGAGGACTGGCTTTGTGCGTACGTGCGCCGACGGAGAGCACAAAGCGGTTGGATAGCTGCATATATGTAGCTTTATCCGCGTGGCGTTGTGGCAGGCTTGCCGCCGGTCTGCGTAATCCGTCCGTCTCTGGGGATTAAGGAACTGTGCGGGTCCTGCGTTGGGGGAGATACGTCTTCCCTTCCCGCTTGTGTAGCGGAACGGTTGTTGTGTGGCTACGATTTTATTCTCGGATACCAGGTGGGCTTATACGTTGGCGCGGCGTAAAGGGGTCTTGACCAGTGTTTTGTTGACCTTTTTTTGTGGTTCTGTGCATCTGTACGGCGAAAGTGGAGATTGGGAACGTAGCGGTGGACTGTGATGTCCGCGTAGGCTGTGAGCGGAGCGGAAGCGGCTTCGCGTGTGGGCGGCAGATCTCACCACCTGTTGGTGCCGAATGCTCAGCCGAAAGGGGGAGCGCTCGAATAGCCCGCAGAGTTCTGGATTTGGTGGCCAGCATGTGAGGGAAATGCAGATGTGAGGGAAATGCAGAGGGCGCGAAAAAAAAAAATTAAAAGAAAGACTGTTTACCCCATGTCCGGGGATGGGGGCGGCGGTAGGTTAGCACCAAAAAGGAACTAGTGTATAAATCATATCCGTAATTCCAGGAGGCACCCCCCCCCCCCCCCCCCCCTTTCCGGACGCCCATGGCTGCACCACTTGTCAAGCTCTCATAGCTGATCATACCACTACCTATGCGTGGCCTGTCCGCAACCGCGTACAGTGAGCCCCATACTGCTCTTGCTGGGAGGACGCTGTGCTGGCCGCCAACCGACCAGCTGAGGGTCCGAGTAAGAAGCGGAGGCCCGAGGGCTAGGGGCCTTCCTGGGGCTCTATAGGAAGAGTCATTTCAATATAAGTTTATTCTTCTCCTCCTGCTCCTCAAAACTGACGCAGATGCTTCCTTGGCCAGCACGTCGCTTGCGCTGGGCGTGTGCCTCTCGTGCAGGTGTGTGCCCGCGCCGCTTTCGATTTGTGCGGGAGGGCGTGGGGCCCCTCTTTTATTGTCGTCGCTCGTATGCCTGTTCGGATGGGCGTCCCCGTGACCCAGAGGAAGCGACGTAGTGCCCCCCCCCCCCCCCCCCCTCCTCCTCCCTCATCCGTCATATGTGATGTGTCGCCGCCGCCGGCATGTGTGCACCTTGCTAGCCGTGTCGTATTTATTGTCGCGTCTGTCGGTCATCGCCGAGAAGAACGGGGGAAACGAGAGGCCTCGTAGGGGGGTTCGACTAACGTCATAGGTACCCCCCACCCCCTGGCAATTCAGTGTACGCGTTCTGGCCGCTTTTCGAGTGTGTCGACCGCACCAGCCTCCCTAGGGGTTGGTTAATTGCGTTCCTTAGGTCGCAGTCTTGGTTCTGCGGGTGCGAAGGCGACCAATCACTTCTTGCGCTAACTGTGAGGTCTGTCTAGCGCTTATTGAGGCCCTCAAACGAAGATCCTCGCTGGAAAGCTAACAGCAAGAAAAAAAACGACAAGGTTCTTTTTTTTTTTCTGGCACGACGCACAACTGTCACTTTCGCGCGGCCTCTCCTCTTTCGTCTTGCCTTGCTTCCTTCTTTCTGCGTTTGCGCGCACTGTTTCGAGGCAAGATCAAGCCCGACCTGCGGTCAGCGATACTTCCGCTATACGATGGGCCTGTTCGTTGCGTTAAGCCTCTTGCTGCTAGTTTAGCTAAGGCAAACAAAAAAAAAGATGAAACCCAGTGCGCAAGGAGGGGGCATTACTCCACTTTCCGCGCCCGCTTCCTTCCTATCGTCTCTACAGGCAATTTTCATTTTTTCCGCGGCGTAGTGCTCAGCTTTTTCCCTCCTCGTATTATTTCCGTCTTTCTCGCCAGCTCGCGCACTTTCGCCCTGATCGTCGCCCTCCGCGTGATGGATGGGCGCAAACACGTTGCCCAACTCGCCTTCCCTCCTCCGTCACTGGCGTGCTTTCCAGGTCCCCGCTGCTATGCGGCCACCGTGTGCAGTACGCGCTGCCGCCTTTTTGTCTTTTGCTCCCTCTCCCCCCCTGCTGCCCTTCCCTCCCGCTGAGTGTCCTCGCAGCGGCAAAAGGCCGCGGATGTGTGGAAAGGGCGTCGCGTGTGTGTACGCTTTGGCACAACACCGGTTCCGCCCGAGTGTGGGAGTAGAGGGGCCAGCGGCGGGCCTAATAAAAACGATCGGCCGGGGACGGACGGGGTGATTTATTGCGAAAGGAAGCGCGATTGGGAGGGATTCGCGTCGATCGCGCGCGATTCCGCCTCGCGCGCCGTGTTCGGCGCGTGGTTCTACGCGATGCGCGGCTGTTTCGGAAACGTGATCGGCGGCGCCGCAACCCGGTTCTCCGACGTTGGGGGAGGGTAGAGACGGCGGCCGGTTGTTTGGGGCGGAGCCGGGAAGCGACTGCCTTCTCTCTTTCTACAGTTCCTTAGGGGGGAGCGGGCAGTGAGAGGAAAAACAAACCGAGCGGGGGGTGGGGCAGAAAGAACGTAAACAATGAGGCAATGGCTGCCAATATCCAGAACGGAAGAGAGACTCTGCCGACGCCGTGAGCGCGTGTTGACGCACCCCGCGGCGGTGCCGCGCTTCTGATTGAGTCCTAAATTCTTGAAGGGGTGTTTCTGCGAAGCGTAGTGCGTCTACCAATAACCTGCGGAGATGGCGTCGTAGCGTTGATGACTTTTCTTTCACTCTGGCTGAGGACGATGTTGATTGTTCGCTTTGCGCAACTGCCTTCCCTGCGTGTATTTTTTTCTTGTTAATTCATTTGCTGGTTTACGACGTCCCGTTGAAGCTCTGTACGTCGACGAAATCGCGTGGAGGCTTCGTCTTCACTGTCGGAGGCCTCGCTCGAAGTGACGTTGTAATAACGGGGACATACGCTACCGCCTTCTCCTCGGCGGTTCGTCGTCCGCTTATTGGTTTGCTCTGTCATCGCTAGTGGCGTTGGGCAACATGCTTTGGCCACTTACGAAAGTGCGGGCTCTCTTGATTGCTAGCGCCGCGCCGAGCTTATCACAAGGTATCACAGTTTCCGCCGCCGTAGATGCTAGTGGATGCGTGAGTTCAGCGTTGCCAGTAAGCACGCAGCGTGGCCGCAGAGGTATTTGGGAGGTGCGAGAGGGCTGATGCGGAGCCGTGTCACTGCGGCTTTGGCAGGTACTGTCGCGAACGAGTTTAGAGAATAGATGTGCACTGGAACAAAATTGTCGCAGGGCTGCATCGTGACCCAATTGTCTGGTGCTGTTACCAGCGGATTCAACGTGTACCTCCCACCATACCCGATGGCGTTTCAAGCGATTCGCCTCCGTGACGTCGCGGAAATAGTTTTTCTTCCTCTCACCCGCGTCTCATAAACGTTTACTGCTGACTGTGTGTGTATGCTTTGTTATCCCCGGGATGTCCTCCAGCCTAAGTGGATTAAAACGCGGACTCTAGTCCGGCGTAGCCACGGAAGCGGCGGCAGCATGCCTCCCCTGAAAGCAGCCAGCGCAGTTCTGTCAGTGCACCCTCATCTACATGGCGTAGTTGCCGAGGCCAGCCGTAATTGACCTTCAAGAGAGGCCCCGGGTGTCAGCAGGGTCCAGTCACCGTGTTTGGCCGCGCCATCCGTTGTCAAAGGAGCGGTTACCCTGCGTGGCCTGAGCCTTAGCCTTAGCCTTGGCCTTGCGGCCTTACACTGATGAGGAACAAGTGTGATCCACACGTGCGACCACCTGCAGACCGTGGGAACGCCACTGCCGAACCTTCCGGTATCAGCGCGACATAGATGGCATCCTTCTCACCCTCAAGCTCAACACGTGTCGGGGGCGTTTTCCCTAATTAGAGTGAGTGTGTTGAGTGCCAAAGTGAACTTTTCTGAACACGCCTTCCTAGCCAGGCCCGGCCTCCAAGGGATTTCAGGAAGGGAAAACCCTGCAAAACTTGACAGCGAGTGCGGCAGAGAAGCTCCCTCTCACCGAGGCTCCCTTCTGGTGAAACGATCCCTGTACTGAGAGAGACAGTCATTCGCTCCTTACGTGTATATAATGCGAATAGTTTGTATAACGTTTTAGCGTCGTCTTCGTAACCACGTCTCCGATATTCCTCGTCCCTTCTCCGGCCCGACCACGTTACCTGCATCCCAACAACGTGGGCCTACGTGTACTGGATGTGTCAGTCGGTGCATGTAAACCTAGTATTCGGGCGGCGCTCATTACGTTTCGTTGCATGCGTTAAACCCCACGCAAGCTATAGCCTTTGCTTCAGTAGCTTACCGTTTAAGGCTCCATATCGCCCTTCATAGACTGAGAAAACGGCCGAAATGTCAGTGTCGGGCTCATTTGAATGTCAGTTCAGCGTCTGGCCGTGCGCGCGACGCGTTGGTGCAACTCTGTCGAACGCGGCGTGTCAACCTGTGCTGCTGTGGTTAAAAATGACTGCACAGTGAACGGTGCCGTTTCTGACGTCCGGCACGGACGCGAGCCTGCAGAAGCGGGAAGAGCGCTCCCGACTTGAAGCAGGTGGGGGAGGGGGAGGCTGACGAGGAGGGCGACTCAGGCTGAGCCACCTAGGATTGCTCAGGTCGCTGTTTCGCCACGCTGCGCGCTCGATGTTGACGGGAACTAACAGGAACTGTGGACGCAGTGTTAAGCCTCTTTCACATGCAAGCGAAAACGCGAGCGAATCCTGCCGCCGCGGCGCAGAAACCTTTTGAGTCGTCGCGGTAGCTCGAGCGGCGAGGTTCCAACAGTTCCAACAAGTTGAGAATTTTTCGTCTCGACGCGCCGCCAAATCTCTCAGTTCGCTCAGTCGTTTGCATGTGAACCATCATTTAGTGTGTGGGCGAGGCGACGATTGTGGAAACACAGGCCCTCAGGATAGCTGGATGTGGTAGTGGCAGCAGGGTGGTATACAATATTGGTTGTTAGTGCTAGTAAAGTTTCGCTCTTCCTTCTACCAGAAGCGAATAGGTTCTTTTCCTCTTCTTTCTTCCTTTGCACCAGGGGTGCTCCGTCGGAGACGGCTTGTTAAAATGACTTGAAGGCTGAAGGTCTAGCTGGAGACGATACTTGCAAACAACAGAGAACTTCCAGGGGGTATAAATTGAAGCTTTATATACAATAGTTTACATATATATACAAGTTGAGCAGTGAGCACAACAACAACATGGAACTGGCTAACATTTAGGGAAGGCCCCTAAATCGGCATAGCCGAAGATGCATTACATCTATCTCCGTAGCCCAGAACCTCTTTTCCGGGCTCCGGGACCCAGTTTTAAAGACACATGGGCCCGGCCCGTATTCATCAGCATCCAATCGTGTCGAACCCGTAACACGATTGGTTATTAGGCGTGTGGCCCGCCCTCCAACTTCCGTAGGGCACATAGCTCTCTCCCAAATGTACATATTGTAAAAAGGGCATCATTTTCACTTAAAACATAGTACATTCCGAGAATTCACACACATACGGATTGGCTGCCTGGGTTACGCGCCCCGCCCCACACTTCCACTGTATTACACCAACTCTCTCCCCTATGGAAAGAAAAGCAAAACACTTACAAACCACATAGCAAAACACTCCCACTATATCAGACCAACTCTCTCCCCTAAGGAGGAAGAAGCAAAACACACAAAACAACATAGCAAGACACTTCCACGGGTACGTCTGTCTCCCCAGTACCCGTGACCTTGACGCTTCCCGGCACTAGGGCAATTGTCGGCCCCAACCCAGCTGCGACTGTCGCAAACAACACCCGAGAGCGCAGATCCACTTTCTGATAAGAGTCGGATCACAATGGACTGCCGACCCCACCAGTTGTCCTCCGGGGTCCGGGCGGCGACATAAGTCAAGCGGCCGCCACTGTCCCTAATTAAGCAGGTGGCAGTGCTCGTTCTGTGCGGCGGCGTCTTCTGCGCGCGCCCGTTTCTTGAGCCCGCGTTGTCGAGCCCCGGGGCCATACCGGACGCCAGTCAGCTGCACCGTCGACCGCAACTCCCATTCATCCGGACGCACCGGACCCCGCTTCGTTCGAAGCTTAATTGGGCCGCAAGTGGTGTTTGTCAAGCCGCGGTGAGCTGTCGGCGTAAGATGAAACGGCGGCTTGACCTTTTTATGCTCTTGGTTCTTTGTGCACTGGCACAAAGCGGCCCCGGCGAGAAACACGCGTCCTTCCCCAAAAGGGGACAATGGGAGGCTTGGGTGAGCCGGCCGCTCCCTCTCTGGCTGCTGCCCGCTTTGCGCTCTCCTCGCAGCCCCCCCGCCGGGGGCTCTCCGGGTTCTGCAGCGGCGACACCAAAGGCGACAGAAAGATGGGCGCTCCTAATGAGACCGCGCGCATCCACATCTCTCCTTGGGGCCCGCTCAACGACGAAGCCTCCCTTCCTTAGCCGCTAAGAAAGGAGGGGGGAGGGGGGAATAAACACACATGGCGCATGCTAGCCCTCTACCGTGCTCCTGTTGGGAGTATTGAAAATTCATTTTGTTTAGCCCCACCGCGGTGGATCAGTGGTTACGGGGCTCGGCTGCTGGCTCGAAAGACGCGGGTTCGATCCCGGCCGCGGCGGCTGAATTTCGATGGAGGCGAAACTCTAGAGGCCCGTGTGCTGTGCGATGTCAGTGCACGTTAAAGAACCCCAGGTGGTCGAAATTTCCGGAGCCCTTCACTACGGCGTCCCTCATAGCCTGAGTTGCTTCGGGACGTTAAACCCCAATAAACCAAACCAAACCAATAATTTTGTTTACTTATTTTTCGTTACGATAGTCTTATTGGAGGTTATTGCAAGGATGACATGCGATAGATGCAAATGGTAAGTCACAAGAATAGAAAGAAAGTGTATAAAAAAATAAAAAAATACGCATTTCAGAGGCTAAGCGTGTTCGACAGAGGATTAAAAATGGACATGCCGGCCGCAGAAACTGATGGACACGGAAACGACGGCCGCCGGAAATGAAAAAAAAGAAGATACAGCGAAACAATTCATTGATAGGAAGAATACAGGCAGGATGAGGGAAGAGTACAGGCTATTTACATCCTGTATACAGGAGGAAACGTACAGAAAGTAAAAAATTAAAGGGCTACGTGAATCTGTGACCTGTCACTGCCCTAACTCGCGACGCGAGTTCACTGCCACGGCAAATATGTTATATACAACAGCCTGTAAGAAGTAAATATTTGGCTTGACCACTTCTTTTATTTATTTTAGACCGTCTTCGAGATGCATTTCGGCCTTAGATAACAGGGAAAAAGGCAGATTGCTCTCCTTGACGATGACCCTGTCACTCGTATACACATCTCAAGTTTGAGTACAAGGGTTAAAAAAAGGAAGCAACCTAATACTGGCTTACCGCGTTGGGAAGCAACGACGCCTAATTAGTGGGCAGTGGCATTCTACCAAAACGAAGCGGGCCAGAAAAAAAAAACGAAAAAAGCCTACTTGCTCTAGCCTTTGGGCCGAGGTCGTTGCTCCGCGCCGGTTGATTGGGGGTGCTCCGTTGGAACGCGCATTTCTGCGGGATAAAGCTAGCTGCTCCGTGGTTCTGCCAGTAGCGCGTCCCTAATTCTTTCCTTCCATTCCCTTTCGCTCCCTGCTTGCGCTGTGGCGTGCCGGTGCACACTCCACGGGGAACGCACGTGTATAGTGCATAACGGTGCGAGGAGGAAACAAGGGGGAAGCGCAGAAGGAAACGGGGAGCGACGCGCGTACACGTTGTGTAAACTGAATACCCGCCAGTGTGCTGGGGAGGGAAGGTCCGCCGTTAGGCAAGCACTAATTAAGCGACAGCGCCCGCGGGCTCGCTCGGCCTTGAGTGGCCCCATCCTGCGCGCTCCTTTCTTGTTGAGTGGCCGCTTCCTTTTCGTCCCTTCTGTTTTCTCGTTGTTTCGCTTTTCTCGGTTCACCGATTCTCTCGAGTGTGCGGCGTGTTGGCCCGGCCTCCGAGAGGTGCTGCTGTTGTCGCGGCTGTGTTGTAAGAGCTGAACCCGAGACGCGTAACGTCGCGGTCCTCCCGTGTGACCCGGCCTTCCTTCAGCTCATCTGCGACCGCGTGCGCTTCGATGGTGTAAGCTCGCGCGCAGGAAGAGCTTAGTTTCTTTGTTTCCCGAAAAGTGCCACAAACAGCTCCTTGATGAAGTGCCTCGGAATAGCACGTGGTCCAAGAGAGAGAGGGAGAGAGAAAACAAAAGGGGAAACTTGCTGGCCCGCGTTGAGGGATCAGCCGTTAGGCAAGTCAGCACGGGTTGAGGGTCACGCGTTGTGGTATCAGCCGTAACGCAACGCGTGGCCTTAACCCGTGCTGATTCGCCCAACGGCTGAATTCTCGAGGCCAGCGGTACAGCCGTGCCGCACGTGGAGTAGACCCCGCCTGAGTTCGTGGCACTTGCGCGTACCTTGGCTGAATTGCTACATATCAAGCCCAATTAAGCCTGCCGTGCCATGGCTGTAAAAATGGCTCTTACGAACGGCTGCCGCGGGGCAGAGCCGTCGAGGCGCGCTTTTCTGGCTCTGTCGCACCGTGCACCAGCAGTGTGCTGACACGCGGTTATTTGTGGCGTATTCTCTCGGCTCGTAAGTGTAATAATAATAAACAAACACCTCCCACCGGTCTTAAACGGCGTCTTATTTGAAAGAACTTTGCGCGAGAATGGAGCTGCCAGCAGTGCGTATAAAGCGTCTTTTTTTTATTTATAGGTTCTAAATTTGAAGTCTTGAGCGCTGGAAAAGTTGTAGCGTCATGCGACGCGCCGAACGTGGACGTCATCGCGCTTAATATAGCGTCACTCTCTCTCGAGGACAGATTTCGAAAGGCGAACTTTTCGCAAGCCATGCACTGGCGCGATTAATTATTGATCGGCCGAACGTCGAAGGACGCTTTTGGACCCGTATACGACGACCGAAAACTGGACGACGGTGTCACTTCGTTTTGCTCCGTTCTTTTCTCTTATCGTCTCGTAACACTTAAAAGTGCGTACCTGTCTGCGCGCGCGCGCGCGCGCGCGCGCGTGTGTGTGTGTGTGTGTGTGTGTGTGTGTGTGTGTGTGTGTGTGTGTGTGTGTGTGTGTGTGTGTGTGTGTGGTTTATTGTGGTTTAACGTCCCAAAGTAACTCAGGCTATGAGGGACGCCGTAGTGAAGGGCTTCGGTAATTTTGACTGCCTGGGGTTCATTAGCGCGCGCGCGCGCGCGTGCGTGTGTGTGTGTGTGTGTGTGTGGGGGGGGGGGGCTTGAAACGGAGAACAAAATGGTAACTTTCGTGCTCATCCACTGCTCGGTTACCTTGCTCTAAGCGCCCATGTAACACTGTCATTTGATGAGCGCGAACGCGAATTTGTGCGATGGGGATGTGTGGACAGGTGCTTACGACGACGGCAATCGCTCGAGGCCCGCAACGTGCGTTGCGAGACCACCGGGACAAATCCGCTTTTCTTCGGTCCTGGTTACGAAAGCCACTTATACCTCGCGTTCCTTTACCACTGGTCTTTGATCGTTACACCGTTTGACGTAAGTGGGCAGCCCTGGCCCATTCTCCTTGGAGGGGGGGGGGGGGGGGATGAGTAAACTGCTTGTTAATTCTTTTAACAGGAACTGTCGGAGCGCGGTGTTCTTCGGAAGCCTCTCGTGCTAACGGGATGGAAACCCTTAAACTAGGGCGTTCGTTTGAGAAATTGGCTGGAGTTTTGCAAGCTGCCCTTGTGTTATTTGGAATCGCAGCACAGATAATGTCCGGCGGCGAGCACCAGGCATAATCCTGCGTTAAGGGTCTTTCATCCCGTGGCGGTGCAGCCATTGAAATTGCTTCGCTTGGAGTATGGTGAGCGCGGCATATGCTCGATCACGAAGGAAGTGTTGGTATGCCAGAGGCACTGTCATCGAAGAAAACGATGCAAAGCTAGCTACACGATGAAACTGGCTTCACATGTCATTAAATGGTTTCAATGCCATTAAATGGGCTACGCGGTACCCGTGGACACCGGAGGAGTCAGTGTCTCCGTGGCAAGACCTTATCGCTGGAAAGCGATGAAATAAGTCTTTCACCAACTCTGCTTTGTGAAGGAGCAGTGCATCAGGGCCTCATCTAGGCTTTATTGCCGCCTCCTTCCTAGGCCTCGATGCCGTGTCTCCGAACCGCAAGGTGTCTGAGGTGTCGACCGGCACGTCCGATTCGGCAGCGCGTAAACATTCCAGTCCATCATCGATCGAAATCTTGGACAGCGAGAACTTAGTCTCCGGCCTGGGTGTCCACTCGAAGCGCGCGGGGTGGGAACGTTGCATTCCTGGCCTAGGGAACAAGGAGAACGCGGAACGGGAGCAGCGTACAGAGAGAGGAGGGCCGCAAACAGCGCGCTCGAAGGGTGGTTCACCACGAGTGGGAGAGGCGGACACGTGCGTGCCCCCGTACACAGACAGCGGCGGCGAAGGGCGAGATTGGCCCGAGGGCACGGCGCGGGGATGCGCGATTGTTTCCGAGGGCGCGCGCGCTCGCGCGTCCTCCTCGTCGTCGCGTTTCCACCGGTCGGAAACGAGGTGACGCATTCCGGCGCGCCCGAGCGATGCGGCGCCGCAGGGGCAGCATCATCAGCTTCGCGAGTTGGTGGGAGGGGGGGTCGGCCGGTCGTTGGCGCCGTCGCTGCTGGATGCGCTGCTCGCCACGCGCGTCTTTCTCTTGCTTTCAATTACGCCCTCTCCTCCTTCATCCCTCTTCGCGTCCTTGGCGCACCGCCGTTGTGTGTGTGTGTGTGTGTGCGCTCGCGGATTCATATAGTCTCCGCAGTGGAGCTTGTTCGCGCGCCTGCTGCCGCCGTTGCTGCTGCTTTGTTTTACTCGACCGGTTAACGCCTGTGTCGGCGGTTCTCCTTGCTGGTCTTTTCTCCCCCCTTTTCTCTTTCTCTCGCCTTTCTGATGCATATCGTATCGGGCGATGAAACAACGACGCTCGCCATGTTTCCGGTCGCTAATCTCACGTGTCGGCATACATTTCTCTCTGTTCCCCTGTCCCACGCACTCTCCCTCGTGCCTTCCCGTCGGCGTCAGTGCTCTCGCGACGCCGCGCGCGTCTTTTTACAGCTCCTTGACGGGGCTCTCGCAACTGCTTTGGCGCTGCTTTGCATCCCTGGCGTCTCTCTCGGTGCCGTGGCTTTCTAAATTTGGCGACCTTGGAACACGATATCGTCCGGGCCATCTCTCAGGCAGTCTGCACTACACCGTGGTCTGCACTGTTCAGGCCGTGTTTTGCTGTTGGCGTGGGAAAGTCCTTGTCTTGTTCTTGATTACCCCCCGCCCCTACTCTTCTGTAATTATTTCCCTCAGAAATGAGGGGCCACGCGTGATGGCAAATCGGGCGCAGATTTCCGGTTAAGTTTGGCATTCCATCCTTTTCGGTTCGCTTCACGACTAAAACTGCAGCGCATTTCACTCTGATGTCGCTTGAAAATCTCTGGTCTCCTCTCAATTGATTCTGCTGTTGCGGCTGCGGTCGACGTTAACGCGAACAGACGACCGTGTAGCATACAATGTGGACACGTGCAGTAACCGCAGGCCGTAACCATGAGGATTCGGAGTGGTTCCTTGAGCGCAAGTAGAGCCATGGGCCAGCAAGCTTCATGAGTACGAGAAGCAATTAGCTTGGACCAAGCTGCTGCTCATCAAGCGCTATATTCGTTCAACCTGGAACTATGGAGCCCTCTTGTTCCTGAATCTGCACTACTGAGCCGGTCGGGATGCGTTCACTCTAGACATCCTAAGCGCGATATAAACGGAGAGATTTAGCATAGCGGGATCCGCTACAGGGATCCGGATCCTCTGGTGCGCAGCTGTCGCCTGGGAGAAGTAGTTCGCGGTAGCTGATAGCGCTGTGCTAAATCTGCGTCGTCAACGGCCCGCCGATACGATTTTGAAGTTATCTTTCTTGCGCCTTAAACCTTTATTGTGCGCACTGTAGGCAGGGTTACTGCGTGCAGCGGCGACCAGTCCAAAGGTGCGTATGAAGGGAAGATGGAGAAACTCGAGTATTGAAGGGAAGTGCTACATGTTGTACCCTTAATTATCCGCTCGTCTATGAGGGTCACTTTGATCGCGAAAGGGCGGGCGCTGTACTGCGGGCAGCCTTCGGACACTGCCGCCGGCAGCAGCGAAACGGGAGGCCGTTAATAAGGCGCCTTCGTTAAGTGGGGGAGCGCCGTTTTGGACAGGCGCGTATAAACTCGCCGCGTGATTTACGAGAGGTCAGCGAACCCGCAAAGCTGCGCGTTGTCGGAGGGGTTGATTCACGAACCCTATCTGGACTGTTCGGGCGCTGCATCGGAGACGCGCTAGCAACATTGTATGCTTCTCGGCGCTCGTGTGTCGAAAGCGTGTGAGCCTCCCTCCATGCGTTTAGTCGCCGCCGTGGGCCGAGTCGGGGAATGGGAGGGGGGAGCTTTCGTGCCGCGCTAATCCCGGCGGTTCCTCGAAGCTGTTTCCCCTCTTGGAGTTGTGCCTGCAGTTGACGGCCGTGCGGCGATACCGCTGGCAGCAGCAGCAGGGAGAGACCTTTTCCACTCTCTCTCTCTCTCTCTCTCTGTCGTTGGTGTTTTCGTCGTCACTAGTGGCAAAACAACTCGCGCAGTCCGTGGGCCGAACTCTGGCCGCCCACTCGCCGTCGCCGCTGCTCTGTTTGTGTTCGAGCCACGGCGCCCCGTCGCGTCGTTATTAATGGCGCTTAGGTTTCGTATCAGGAAACGGGGCGAAGCCGCCGCAGTCGGGTGCGCGGGGCAGTCCGGGAGGGGGCTGTCGCCGGCAGCCCGAGCAAACGCGGATGAAAAGGGGGGAAACGAAAGAAGCGAGTCCGCCTTGCTAGATCCACTAACACGTCTTTACAGGGGCCGAGGGTGGGACGGCTTGCGTAACGTTCTGTTTCATTGTGTCGCCACGAAGACTCCGTAGGCAGAGGCTCCGTGTTCCGATCGCTCTTCGCATCAAGTACACATTGACAAGTGAGCGCGATTTGTAGATTTTTCACCGCATAGTGAAGCTGAAAATGGAAGCAACTGCATGGATTAGCACATATTCCAAACTGCTGCGAACCATCATCCGTGGCGGGTAATACTGTTAGGCATTGGCTGGCACACGAGCGTTGTAAAAGCAGCTTGCGCGCGTACGTTGACGAATACCTTCGTGAACGTTTCTTCCTTCATCGCTGCTATTAAAATAACGTATATGTTTGGGTGTTGTTTTATTTTATTCTACTCTGCCCACCTTTATGAGCCCAACCTCGGATAAGAGGTCATCGCAGAGAACGCAAGCGCTGGCCCCACTCGGGACACGTCGTAGCGCCGGTGTTCGCGCGGTGCGGCTAGCGCTCGCCGTTAACGACGTTCCTCGTAATTGGCCGCGCGCGAACGTTTATGGTCCATCGATTGCGCTCCGTTCCGACCGGAGGTGGTATTACACCCACTGGGTACCCCGATCGTCCTGACGACTTTACGGCATCGTCGCGGCCTTCTGCTTCTTCTCTTTTTTTCTTTTTCTTTAGTTTTGTGGGAGCGAAGCGTAATTCGACCTTTCCTCGCCCGCGCCTCTCGATTCCCGAGGGTAAATCGAACCCGGCTCGTAATTGGCAGCGGTTTACGTGTATGGACGGGCGCGTGTGTGCGAATTGTCCTGTTCGTTTTGTGTAGCCAGCACGCGTTGGAGTTCCGCGCGTGCGGGAAAAGTGGATAACATTGGAGCGGTTCGTTTCTGCGTGTGCGATGTTTTTTGCAGTCACGTGCTCGAAAGGTGACGTCACCGACCGAGCTGGACGGCGCTGTATATGCCGATAGGCGCGTCTGAGCCAGCAGGGAGCCAGGTATTCGCGCATTGACTCTGTAGAATTGCCAGGAAGTGCGGTGGAAGGAGGGTAGGGGGGAGGGGGGGGGGGAGGGGTTTAGTAGGGGTTTATTGAAAGAAAAGTACTGAAATAGAGTACAGAAGTACAGTACACAAGCAGCACAAGCAACGGTACATCATTATTGCTCATTATAATTTACAAGAAAGCATAGTACAACGCTAACACTTTTAGTGAGAAAAAAATGTAATACATTCATCACAAAACAAAGCACGCATTCAGACACTTTTTACTACAATATTAAAAAATTTGCTGAGGTTTAGCTCTGGTTAAACCGGGCAAGTTGCGTAAGCAGCGTGGAGCCTGGTGGAGCGCGGCTGAAACGGTTGCTATGGCAACGGCGCTCCATCTGTTTGACCTGGGCCACCGCCGGGAGCTACGCGACGGCTCGAAACATGGCACAGTGTTGCTTACGAAATAAAATATATGCATTAGAAGAAAGTAGATGGCTTTCGGTGGATGTGGTGAGTAGTGCAACAGGGGACCGATTGGTGCCGAAAATTCGCGTTCAGCGAATATGAGAGGGATTAGTCGTTTTGCTGCACTTTGCCTCCATTCTATCCAGCGTCGGCTGTCGCACAGCATTTTCTTTTTTTAATATTCGAACATGCACAACTAGCCCATATGGTACCTTTAATGCCCTTTCAGTGCAGGCCCGGGTCCTGGAGTGTGCTCGGCAACTACTGCGGTCACGTGAGGAGTTTGAGATTCCTGGCAGCGGCGGCCTCGTTTGTGTCAGCTCTAAATGCTGCTCGGTAGTCAGTGTTATTTGATAATCTGAACGGTGTTCGAAATTACACTGAAACTCTTCACGGCATGGCGTCTCGCTTTTTGAGTTTGGGCCGGGAAAATCGATATTTCAGACTATTCCAATGGCAAAGGGCTTCTGGTACAGGTGCCGAGTCGTCCTCCCGCGGATCCAGCCTCCCGGCACACTTCGCGGCTGTTTCTGGCGCTCAGCTCAGCAAAAATCCGATGCCAGCTACACACATTGGGACAGGCATGCTCAACAACAGCTTTCATGTGTCCCGAGTATATGTGACGGCATACAAACTCTGGAAGGGGGAAAAAAAATTCCTGCTTTATAAAAGGGCTCGCCTCTTACCTGCTTATGCATGCTATGAACCTATAGCGCTTGCTCCAACGCAACCGTCATGCCATAAAAGAGCGCTAAAGTTTCCGCCTGGAAAGTTGCACAGTAGAAGCTCCAACTAAACGGTTTGTAGCGAAATATTAGATATAACGAAGGAATGACGGTTCCCCGTGGAAGCTCGGTCAACACGGTCTATAGCGAAGCTACGGCTACAACGAAGTAATAGCCAGGCGCCTGCGACCTCGTTATAACGAGGTAGAGCTGTATTCCATAGTTAGGGATTGTTTCGGCCTCATGGGGGGTTGCCTATTCCCGAAAAGCCCAGCTGCGGCAGTACGGGCTGTTATTTGCGGGCTCTGGGGCGTATGGGCGCGTCCGGGGAGCGTGCACAGTAGCCTCGTCCACTCTGCATATTCGCTTCGCGCATTCAGAGCGTCGTTCGCGTTGTTTCGTTGGCCTCTGCGTTTGTGTACGCTACGGGTGTCAGAGGATGTTGCGTCTGCGCGGCGGTTTTCTATGGAACTCGGTACGTGAAGCGTGGGCCAACGCACCCGCAGTGTGCCGTTCTGTGCCCGCCGTCCCGCTCCCTCTTCGTTCTCGAGACTAACGTCTGACCGGGTGAGTGCTGTGCTTTACTGGCGACAGCTCCCGGCAACGGATAAAATAAAATTAAGCGGAAGGAAATCAGTGCACGGGATGGTGTTCACTCGCTGGAAGAGCAACTCTGGTCGGAGCGCGAAAATGCCGATGCCCCCAGCGAGAGCCCGAGCGACGCACTTCACCTCGCCTCACTTCCACTTGTGCCATATATGTATCACCAGAGCCGGCTTTAATCACGTCTTTCTGAGTTATCCCAAACCCCAGCCCCCGTGGCAAGGGTCAAAACATCAGGAGCGATAGAAGGCTGCAGCTCTGCGCAGTCGCCGAAGCACCAATGTACCCGGCCATCTAGAGTGGCCCGAGTGCCCATCGTCGTCCTGCTTCCTCTTACCCTCATGAATCAATAAAGTTTTTGTCTACCTACCTACCGCGTGCACGCACGCACGCACGCACGCACGCACGCACGCACGCACGCACGCGCACACACACTTGCATTGCATTGTGAGGAAGAGGGGGGGGGGGCTGCTTGCTTGATCTTTTGTCGAATGCTTGCCCCTGCTGCATTCATTCGTAAGTAGGGCGAGGAATGCTCAGCTGTTTTACGAATGTTATTATTTATATTCTTCAGTCTAGCTCGGCGTCTCAACGCAACACTCGGAAAGTCCGCGGCGGTTTCCTCTTATTCTTTTTCTAGTCGTGCCGGGCGCGTTATGGCGCTGCGCGGGCGTTAATTTGTGAACACCAGTCGGTTGTGTGCCACGATGGAAACGCGAAGTCGTCTATCGCGACGAGGCAATTTGCATGATGTCCGTGCCCACGCTCTCCGCCAAGGGAGCCGGGCTACTGCGCTTGCTCTGCGTGTTGGGCAGCGTGCACGGGACGGGATCGCTGCGCGCGTGGTAGCCTACGTGCTCGTAAAGTCTTCGTCTCTCGCTGTCGCCCCCGCGCACGTGTCCCAGGCGCCGGAGACGAAACGGCCCCGCGGTGCCAAACGTGTATCCTCCGTGCCACGTGTTCGTACACCTGCTCGTGAATGAAAGCTGAGTCAGCTGATACCTTCTTGCCTTTTACTGGCTGCGTCCCAATGACTCTGTCGCGACGGAGGTAGTGGCAGCGGTGGTTTATTTGAAAAAAAAAAAAAAAAAAACAAAACGATGAAGCAGGAAATATGCGGCCGCAGAAACATGCCGCATTCAAATTTGGCATCTTAACGGTGGCAGGTGAAAGGAAAGGGACAAAGCGATGGTATGGAGGGAAAAAAAAAAAAGAAAACGAGGGGAGTAGTATGAGAAAAGGATTGAGGAGGCATAAGCGGAGAGTGTTGCGACTGGAAACCTCCCGACCTTCACGATGTGCAGAGGTGGAGTATTCGTCGAAAGTAACCAGGCGGAACGGTTGGATTGTCAGTCGTATATTAAAGCTATTATGCCAGCTCACAAGCTCTAAATCTCTGTGTGGTAAGGAGAGCCCCTGTCCTCACCTTCAGAGAACTTTTTTGATTTTTAAGGAAGCCGTGAGGGCTCTACTGTACGATTGAGAAGCAAAGCATGCAGCCTGGTTACTTTTGGCAAAGAATGTACGTACGAACAAGGCACCTTGCATGAAAGTTGGAAAAGCGTCTATGGGGCTGTGCGTCCAGAGGCAGACTGTGCCGATTTTTTTTTTTTACTTACGTTTGACAATCGCAATCGGGGTGTAATCGATGAGGGCGTGAACTACCGCCGTCTTCCGTTCCAGCGTGGTACTTTGCACGGTACGGTACCGATGGCATGCGAGCCCGTCTGCGAGGCGGTTTCCGCGGCCTTCTTCCCGGGCTGGCGAGTGGAAGGGGCAGACCGGTGTCTACCTGGCTCGCACGGCGTCTGTGCAGAAGCACGCCAGGCGCGTCTGGGATGGCGACGGCGCGTGGTGCATTCCACGGCGCGCGCAGGTTGTTCGCGCGGGGGCACCGCTTGTTCGCATTAGGCCGGCGGGGCCTGCATAAACATAAGGCAGTATAATTTCTCCACTGAGCGAGCCCTTCCACCGCCTCCCTCGAGGGCTGCTCACTACTGCTGGGCCCTGCGCTCTTCTCCGCCTTCTCGGAGCGGCTCGCATTAGCATGCGCCAAGCTTGGTCGTCGCACCGCGGGCCCGATAACGACATGCGTCGGCGGGCTCTCTCCTCCGTCGCCGGTGGGAGAGGAAGAGGTGCGCTTGCTCGGGCGCGCTGAACCCTTGGCACAAGGTCGCCACCGGCGGATGCTGGCCCGCGCGCACCTTACGCCAGTTCGACGCTGCGTTTGGTTCGCCGTCGTTGACGCCAGTGCTGTCTGGACGCGCGGCGACGTGCGATCGTCAGCGCCTGTGTCGGAGCTGTCGTCCGCGCTGCCGACGCACGACGATCGCCCTAGAGGACGGCGACGTCTTTGCCAGGCTGCTGCGGTGGGCGCCCACCACGCTGAAGCACGTCACGGTGCTCGTGAAGTGCCTCCCCGAATGCGGCTTTGATGCGCCCTTTTGCGACAGGTCGCGCACCTCTGCCCTGTCTGCGGTGATAAAAAGACACGGGGGGGGGGGGGGGGGGGGGGGGGGGGGGGGGGGGTACAGCGCATGGTGTCGGGGGCATTGTGAGGTCCCGCCTCCCTGCTACCGCCCATGCGCTCGTAATGCCTTTATTTTGCGGTACAGGAGATGCCTGCTCACGCTACGCTTGCGAGGACCTCTAATATACGCCTTCAAATTCCACGGAGCCGGAACTCGTCCGTCCTTGCTTAGAAACGGTAGCGAACAAGCCACGTTGTGCAGTGCTTTCTGCCTGGTTCCTGCTGCTCATCGACAATGGGGGCCGAAACATGATAGTGCTGCATTGCCTTCCGATGGCATTCCCTCGGTGGGGCACACTTCTCGGCTCAGTCTGAAAGGGCGGCATTTTGTTCCGCCCTTGGTTTCTTTTTTTTTTTGTTTTCCGGCGTAAACAGCTGGCAGGCTTGAAGTCTCACTCACGAGCTCGAGAGGCCATCTGCACAGAAGCTTGTGGTCTCACGCCACTGTAAAACGTTTCCGTTGGCCGTCGTAAGTTTCTCTCGCTTTATTTTTTTCTGCTTGTTTTAACGCTTTCTCCGCTGTTCCGCATCGTGCTCGACGCGTTTGCAATCAACCCTGTGTGTATTTTTTTTTTTCATCGTCCTTATCCATTTAGCTTGAACGTGCCCCCAGAATAGACTTACATCGAAAGTGTTTTCTAGTTGGAGCACCCGCCCTTGTTGATGGCGGCAAGGAGATGAGCTGGTGCTTAAAGAGTTCTGCTGAGTCACTTTACCGTTTCGACACCGCTGCCAGCGTGAGGCACTACGGGACCTTTGGCAATGTGATGGCCGCGGCGGCAGGGGACTCGGAGATTTCGCTTCGCGAAGTAGCTGCTCCTTCTTCTGTCCGCGTTCCCAACTCGATGACTGCGGGCGGGGCGGAGCTCGGCGCGAGGAGTGCTTCGCGGCTATAGTCCATCAACTCGAGGACGTGTCGCAAGCGCTCAGCCCGGCCCCGTCTGGCCGGCCTTCGAGCGGAGCGACGCCGCGACGTCTCGGGAGAAGGGCTCTCCGAAGACGAGCGAGTGACCGGGGCGTGGGCGGGAGGCGAGGCGCCGTGGCCAATGCGATCAGTGTCGCCTCGTTGCCGGGTGGATAACGAGCGGCGGTGGGCTGTTGGTTGGGCTAGCTTGATTTGCGGAACAACGTTGCGCTCGAGGTGGAAGCAGTTGCAGGCTCCCGCTGGTTACTTGCCTCACGCTGTCGGCGTATCGCGCAGTGATGTACTTACTTAGAGACGAGCGCCATTCCTGCCACAGTTGGTTCTTTTCTCATAAAAGCGAGCTTATGCCCACTGCATGCCGCTAGTCTTGGCGTAGTGGTGCTGCAACTATAGCGAAAAAAACTGGCAGATCTTCTTCCGTAATGCCTGTGCTCTCCGGAGCTTTTCGAGGGGGCTGCTGTTACTTTCATCTTTGAAGAACACAAAGTTGCCGCGTGGCTGTGTATACTATATGGAAGGCGTCGTCTCGCCGCGGAAGAGGTTGCTCTTCCTATAGTCACCCATTGCCGTTGGCTTGCACTAGACACGTGCGAGCAAGTGGGGGCGCCTCTTTTGATGAATAACATGCCGCTTGGGCCGAATAGGAGCCCACGAGAACGTAGTGACGTATATCTTCGATTTGCTACTCTATTGACGTCATTCACGCTGCTGAGTAAATTCGGTGAGGTGTTGCGGCGCGGACTGGGGACATAAACACTCGTCGCAGAGTGGTGGGACTGGGAATGGGTATGAAGAAATCTAAGTAGTCAGCATTCTGAAAAGGTAACAGCAGTTTGCGAGTTCATTGATGAGCTGTAAGTTATCGGAAGCGGTAAAGGAGCACATGCATCTCGGGCAAGTAGTGACCACAGATTTGGACCGTGAGAATGAGACAGCATGGGAAATGCACTTCACAGATGATGTCTCATGAAATAGCAGCTTACCAAAACCAGGCTAGCGGAATGTTTCGCATAGTTGTTCCTCGCCGGTACTTAGAGAGCTCTGGAAAGGAAATGCATCAAGTGACATGAAGGGATCGCAGTGGGTTATGCAAAACACGCCTACATAATTGATGCGCTGTAGTCGGATACAACTCAAAACGGAGCGGCAAATGCACTTCAAAGGAGGCCAGGAGGCCGTCCAGCGAATGGTGTCGGTCAGTTTTCTTGACGTCGCGGGTAATCTGTGCTTTGACAGGGGATTAACTGAACGTGACTTGGAATTAACCGCGGATTAAACGCGGATTAACCGCGACAACATGAAAATCGGTCGACGCCAGTGGCTCGAGTGCCTCATTTGAGGGGCATTTGCCGCTTCGTTCATAAGTTGCATCCGACTGCGCGCGGAAATCAAGAAACGAAAATGGACCTGGGCAGGGCTTGCAGTACGAAGAGTCTGATGGCGACATTGAGGGTAGCGGCATATATTCCAAATGTAAGTGAACGTAAAATCAGGAAAAATACGGCAGGCTCATTTGGTTTCGGGCCTTGTGCTGCGTGCAGCGCGTGCAGAGAGGCAGTCGGTGCACTCAATACAGGAGTACGCTTATATGGGAGTGGACAGGAAGTGAACTGTCCTCTAGTGCACTGCCTTCTATGAAAGAATTCGCTGAAGGACAGCAGCTTACTCCCTTTTTACTCCTTTCTGCTTAGAGCGTAGGATTAATGCAGACGTCGACATTCAGTGGTCTCTCGAGAGAAGGCTTAAATAGGCAGGCTATAAAATGTCTGCGCTGTAAGCAATTTTACGGGGCCTCCGGCACGACGCGCATTTGCGCGCCCTCCTCCCGCGAATCCCGCGCACGAGGGCGCGTTCGCGTTCGACACTGCGTGGGCGTCGCTCTCGTTGGGAAGACAAGGGCCGCGGCTTGCTGCTAGCCCCGTGGCCCGCTTCGCATTGTGCTCCCTCCTCCTCCTCCTCCTCTGCGGCTGACTGGCAGGCCTGGCTCTCCTCCTTCCACTAACACCACCGCCTTCTTCCCCTCTCTGTTTCTTTGCTGCGCGGCGGGTAGTACTTTCTTTCGCGCCGCTTTCCTTTTGTTTTATGGTAGTTTTTCTTTTTTTGTTGTTGGTGGTGGTGCGCGCTTCTATCGCCCGCCTGTCTCTCGGCCGGATAGGCGGGAGCGCGCACGCGGCCGTCGTCTGAGCAAGGGGCGCGTTCTACGCTGCCGGCGCGGCGACGACCGAGCAAACAAGCGATTGGCGCGAGCAAACATGTTGAAAATGGGCGGCTTTGGCGCGCTCGGCGTGAGCGGAGGGATGCTGTACGCCGCCGCCGCTGCTGCTGCTGGGATGGGGCGTCGTCGTCGACGTCGCTTTTTCTCGCTCTCTCGGAGCGCGACGGCTGCCGAGGGGTGCGCGATGCGCCTCAAGAGAAAGGCTTGCGGGGAAGAAAAGAGGTCCCTGCGCGAAGACGTCTCAATCAAGCGCTCCTCGCGAGTCCGACCAAGGACGCGTCTGCGGCGGCGGCGGCTCTCGTGGAATTTGAATTGCACTCGTTGACCGCGCAGGCGCGCGTGCACTAGAGGCGGATTTTAAGTTGCCTGTATAGCGCACGCCTGCTCGTCTCAAGACGCGATTCCGCGTGCTCTTAGTCGGTTTTCAGAGTTGACGGCGCTGGTCGAGCGCAAAATTTTTGCGCCGCGCGACACACATCGGGTCACTTCACTACTGGAGAGGGTGGAGGCTATGTCGGCGTGCGAGCGCTTGCTTGGGCCAGGAAAGTGTACACACAAGTGAGATTGTCATCGATGTTCGCTATAACATTATGCGAGGTCTAAGCGAGGGAGCGTTGACCCCCTGCTGAAGAATGAGAGTCGACCGGGGACCGTACTTTCCGAGGACTTGTTTCCTGGTTCATTCCTTAGCGTTTTCATTATACCAGGTGGCAGCCACCTTCCAGGTTGTCCATTCATCCGCTCTCGCCGTGGCATGTGGCGTTTCGCTCTGCTACTACCTGCCACGGTTGTCGGGTGTCGTGTTACGCCGACGAGTACGACGCGGAATCCACGACCGGGCGCTTATAAGAGATGCGCTCTAAAAGCACGGCTCCAGCTTGTAGAGGCTGGTCCTTGAAAATGCTGGGCTGGCGTGGCAGCCACTCGCGGTTAATTTCTGACGGCCCAGTAACGGCTTGAGCCGGATATTGCCTTATTGACGGCTAGTCGGCTTCGCTCGTTCGCACCTATATACATTTGAGGCCTGATGCTTACTCTTAGTTGTCTGCAGGTTTGTAGTTGGTCGCGATTTCATCTCGGATGAGGTACCTTTTCGGTGTTTGTACTGCGTGGAGCACTCCTGCTTCGTCGTACTCCCGAGCCGGAGCGCGTACGAGTGCGCTTTGCTTTCCGAATATGCGATGTTTCGTGCTGCCTCGTTTCCACTCGTGTCCAACTTCGCGGGGCTGCGCGCCGTTTTGCTCGTCTGGTGCCCGCGGATGCAGCTGCTTTTTTTTCGTCCGTGCGGACCACTCGTGTCGGCGACATCTCGAGTGCAGATTGCGCTCCCTATGCGTCCATTTACATGCAGCGTTCCTGGGCAGTATGTCATCTCACGGGGCGAGATGCACCGGCATCTCGAGGAGGCAGCGCAGGGAGTGAGTGATGGCCGCCGCGTGATGACGCTGTCGCAGTCGCGACCGCGCGGTGCGGGCGCCTTGGACGTCTCCGTGTGCCCGCGGGCGGCTTTCAGCGTCCTGTCGGCGTTCACCCGTGACGCCCTGGATCCGGAACAAGCGCCGCCGACGCGCGCGACGCTCGAGCACATGCACGAGTCCGCATTCGCAGTGGCGCGGCTGTCTCCCGGGCAGACGCTGAAAAACACCAGCAGGCGTCGAGCCACGCGAGACGTACTATACCGTCAGCACTGCTTCTGGGATCGCGCAAAGCACCGCGCGATGCGACATGTGCGCTGCTGCGAGACTTGCCTTCAGTTTCGTTCAAGAGGGCACAGGATGTTATAAGCTTTAGCGGGACGGGCCTGAATGCGCCACTTGGTGGCGGCGCAGTCTTGCTCTGCACTTTTCACGTCAATGTCCCTTCAAAGGTGTACGAAGGGAGGGCTGTAGGTTTCGCTCGTCTGAATCTCTCTCGCGTCTTCGTGAAGTTCCTGCTGGGGCTGTTTATTGCTTGAAGGCACAATATAGACCCGGAGTTGTCTTTTCTCTGTCGGGGATAATTAGCGAAGGGGTGCCTCACTGTCGACGCGCCGACCTTCTGACCGCTGGACAATCACTGCTCCGCGATGCCCAACGCTGTGGCCGCCGTCGCCGACATGGGAGCGTTGAGCGGGACTTGCTTTGGCCTTTTGTGGCGCCTTCTCTGCAAGTGGTAGTTCGGAGCGTTCCCACTTACCTCGCTCGTTTAGTTTGTATAGTACTTGTCGAGTTCATAATAAACAAACGTCGGTTCGCTCGCTGGGCTGGTATAGTGATTGTTTCCTTGCGATTCTCGTCCATTCTAATCGCTAGTGACGCCTACACCGCTATCTAGTTGTGGCGTTGTCGCCCTAGCCAGTGATGAAACATTCGAGGGAAAAATGGAATAGAACTGCATAAGCATCGTTATTTCATCCCGGCTGCGGCGCTGCACTGCGTTCCATCTACTTTTCGGCGCATTGCGCAGAAGCTGCAGAATGTGGAGAAGCGGAAGGTTCCCTTTAAAGTCTGCTTTGAGAAGTACCGGCGGTCTGCACTGAACGAGTGGGGCAACTGCGGACGACACACATGCTAGAGGTCTCTAGAAGCAGCGAAGTTCTACGCATTTCTCCCCGCTTCCGATTGGTCCGGGCTCAGCTCTTTATGGCTTCCGTAGCAATGCACGGAACTGTCTGCGAAGCACGGCGGTCCCCGTGTCGCGCCGCGATAGCGGTCGCCACGTCTTGCACGCTCTCGTAGCAAGTAGTTTGGCACTGCTTGCTTACCCCCAGGAGTGATGTTGTGCGTGCACGTGCGCCGAAAACACAATTTTTGTGCGCACGCATACGCGACGGAAGCAGCGCGCGGCGCCTTGCTGCGTATGTATATTTTCTTCTTCCGCTTGTTTGGAGTGCAGGAGAGCGTGTCTCGAGTGGGCCTTATTATTATTATTAAATTCATGCGCATACGAGCGCTGCTTCCGACTGCAGCACCCGGCGATATAGGCATATAGTTGCTCTGGTCGGCGGCGGATGAGCAGCGCGCGCCGCTGTCCTCGCTTTACTCGCTGGAGCAGAACAAACGCGTGTCGCCGCCAACTGCGTGTCGAGCGTCGACGCTTCCCTTTCCTTTTTTTTTTTTTCACTGTATTGTGTATAGCTCGTGGGTCCCCTGGTACGCGTTGTACTCGCCGCGACGCGCGAGCTACTCGAGCCAACCGCGGGACTGTTGCGAAGGTGTTGCGGGTGCAGTATACGTGCATGCATGGTGCGGGTCTGCAATACCTCGGTGAAGGCCTTCCGCCGTCCACCGTGTGTTCGTAGGTTTTCACTGCCGGCCGTGAATGTTCTCTGGCCAACCCTTTTTCTGGCAGCAGCCTCGGCGGAGCGCTTATATAGGAGGGGCAGACCAGTGCGTTCTCTTCGCAGGCGCTGTGCAGTGGCGAGAGCGGCGGGACAGCGTGATCGGGTTGGGAAATCATGTTCGGGAGATGAATGTGGCGGCGGCTCGTCGCACGGGCACCCGTGGCCCGCGAGTGGTCGTGGCTCGCCACCGACGAACGTGAGCACCGTGGCGATTCCCGGGGGAGAAGGAAGGGGTTGCCGCTTGTTCGTGCGCGGCGACGCCGTCTTTTGGCCGATGATGGATTCGCCCGCGCGCGTAAAAAGCCGCGCGCATTGCACCGTCCGTTCCGGGCACAGCAGCGCCGTGCACGCGCCACACCCAGGCGGACGTGGTGGTGCCCCTGTGCGGCCACTGCGCCCTGTCTTCGATTTGCTTTTTTTTTTTTTATCGGTAGAATCTGTGCCTGAGGGAGTTGTACGTGTACGCAAAGGAGGATGCTGTCTGTCCCGGAGGACGGTGTCTGGCCTCCGAGACCGACAGCGTTGTCGCCCGAAGTGTGCTGCAGCTGAAAATGCTGCCTGGTTTCACATCCGGAAAATGTCCGTCGCGGTGGGCTTTTGATAAAAGTGGTTCGCTTAGGAGGGTGGGGAGGTTGCGCGATGCAGCTTCGTCGCCTCAGTGGAGGCTGCGAAGTGCGGAAAACAGCGAGCAGGTGCGGCCCTGCGGCTCGGCTGCCCGTTCGCATGGTGTTGTTGGTATTGGTGGGTATAAGTGTTCTCGGTGTCACCCGGAACAGTGTTGTTTCTCGCCGCCTCGTCCGGTGTGTTTCGACTGTGCGCCGCCGTCTCCTCTGCGCTGCTGTTTCATCTCGCCGGCGTGGCCCTCTTGCGCGACGCTTGTTTATCCTGGGGGAGAGGGTGGTTCTTTCAAGCGGCGGCGCAGTGTGTGGCGTCGCTGCCTGCGAGCCGGGCCTTGTTAGCGTCGTTGCCGGCCGGCGGGGCGCCGCTGGAGCGCGGCAAGCACGCGTACCGCAGCGGTCTTGGTTTTGTGTGCACTGCGTGTCCCGCACGGCGCAGCAGGGAGGGTTTCGAGGAGCAGTCGTTGAGGGGGACGCCGATGTCTTTCGGGTTACGTTAAGTATTCAGTTGATCGATGAATCGGGTGCCATCCAATCAAATTTCTTGGATCGCCAAGACTGTTAACCAAAATCAGTTCTCAGTTAACCAGTCATCCAGGTCTGGTCCAATCAATCAATCAATCAATCAATCAATCAATCAATCAATCAATCAATCAATTTGCTTGATCCACTGAGGATATTAACCAAATCAGCCCCAGACGAAGCTGATTCTGATTGCTTACTGCAGGATGATAGGCTTCTTCGTATTAACTTACCGCGTTTTCTAATCCTCTGTGGTTAGCTAACGCGTTTGCACGTCCTGCTGCAGTTTATTGCCCAACGTGGATTGCAAAAGGCAGGAGAAGGTCTGCTTTCCTAGAGCAGAGATTGTTAGTTAAGTGCGGGGCATGTGCCTGTTTCCGGATATGGATAAATCGATCCCTCGTTTTCTTTTTTCGGGTGGCTGCCTGTATCAACGATGGGAAACGAAAATATCCCGGAAACTTGCTTACGCAGTCGCATCACGACCTCGTTTGGCGAGTGCGCGATTCATCACTCCGCCATCATGTACGTATTGATCGCAAATGAATATATTATTATTACTATCATGATTTTAGTTTGTTCCTCAGCCCTTCTGACTTTTTCCACGCCCACCGCACTGATGGGTGTAGGGCTTATTATTAGTTTTTAATGGGCGGTCGCCGTGGCCAGACAAGGATGAACTTTGCAGAGCTTTTTCCCAATTTCCTGTGAAGTTGTATTCATGTCGTCCTGTTCCCCGTATCGCAGCTTGGAAGCTTTGTTCCAGCCGGCGACGCTGAGGTCCCCGCGTTACGCTCTATTCATTTTGCCCTGGGACGGGCATCGCGGCGAAGACTTCGACGAGTGCGTTTGGAATGCATGGAGGAGAGAGACAGTTCAGTTAGGAAGAGCTGGAACGTCAGCTTGATCGACGTATCTCTGTCCCGTTACGAAGCATTGAAGACTAGGGTATGGTAGTAGAAGACATAGGGCGATGCTGGTGACGACGGATGCGTGCATATGCAGCCATTTCTGTATGCAGGTAAAGTCGCGTGTCCAGTTTAATCGTGCGCAGCGCGACGTGAATAAGAGACTAATCAGGCACAGCGTTGCTTACCTTGTTGTCCTGTCCAAGGGCTCGGGACGCCGGTTGGCGTTGGAAAGGGATCTGCAGAGAGTGCAGCTCCTTCTCCCCAAGTAAGACATACGCGCACCCAACGGTCGGTTTCTAACATACGTCTTGAGTGCGGCCAACAGAGCGGGACAAATGGATGTCGAGGCCTGGATTTACCTTTGCGTAGAAGCGAGCTCGTTTCCGTCTACGCCGCTATGTCCGGGTGGTGTCGTGACAAAATCTCCAGGCATAGTCTGATTCGTATCCTTCTTTGGATTTGGATGCAGAATAGGGCCCACATTTCACGTTCTCGGTCGCTCGCCTTCATCGCCTGTTTGACGCCGCAGAAAACTGCCCGCTGTCGGGATGGCCTCGCTGGTGACTATTCGAAATCAACATACACGCACATTACAACGGATAAGTCTTATTTTGTTCCCATATGTCATTGGTGACAATTGTTTGGTAAATGTAACTCAGTTTAAGTATCTAGGAATGACAATAACACAAAACTTAAATGGGGCACACAGTAGAAGAGGTTTTTTATTTTTTATTTATTTCCAAATACTGTTAGCCCTTGCGGGCTGTTACAGGGTGGGAATGGTATAGTCAGTCAGTACAACACAGTTCCAGCTCTTTTACAAAAAGAGCTGTTCTAAAAGCATACCAGAGGTTATGTTTTTTGCGAAAAAAATTGGAGCATGCTACACGGGATGTAAGAATAATTGCATATAAAGCTTTTGTGAGGCCAGTCCTTGAGTATGCGTCAGTAGTATGGAGTCCTAAACAGAATTATTTAAAGAAACAATTAGAAAGAGTTCAGAGGTACGCAGTAGGCTTTATTTGCTGCCGATATCAAAGGACAGACTAAGTTGCGGATATGCTCTCTTCCTGTAACCTGGATTTATTAGAAACACGACGACAAAAAAATCGGCTGAAGCTATTGTTCCAGGTGCTCCAAGGACAGATAAATATTCAGAAGGGCCGCCGCGGTGGCTCAGTGGCTATGGTGCTCGGCTGCTGGCCCGAAAGAAGCGGGTTCGATCCCGGTCGCAGCGGCTGCATTTCTTTGGAGGAGAAATTCGAGGCCCGTGTACTGTGCGATGTCAGTGCACGTTAAAGAACCCCAGGTGGTCGAAATTTCCGGAGCCCTCCACTACGGCGTCTCTCATAGCCTTAGTCGCTTTGGGACGTTAAACCCCATAAACCAAACCAAATATTCAGAAGCAAATATACATACAAGCACCAGGCAAACGCAGTTCTAGAACAAATCATGGTCGGATAATTCAGCCTTACAACGCGCGTAGTGAAACTTTCAAACATTCCTTCTTCCCTCTTGCAGTTGAAATGTGGAATGATTTGCCAATGAGTGTTGTGGAACAGAGTGATGTGCATGAATTCGAACGATCTCTGGATAACCACCTGCTTGAAAGTTCCATTTGATGCTTGACTGAATGATGTACCGTTTCATGCTGATGTATTCAATGCTCGTGAGTAATGCTGTTTTTCTATAAAATCCCCCCCCCCCCCCCCCCCCCCCCCCCCCGTAAGGACCCTCGCACGAGGGTTGACAGTATTGTTAAATAAATAAATAAATAAACACGATTGGTATAGATTCTGACGCGCCAGCTTGAAACGTCGTCCGTCGCGGTCGCTAACGCCTATATAGACGTCGTTGATGAAGCGGATCCGTCAGTGCGCTGTTATTTGGAGTACTCGGCCTTGGATGTGTGAGGAGACGGGGCAGGCTGGTGAACAGGACACATGATGGAACAAGATGGACCATTGCGGCATGGCGTAGAGTCCGTGTTTTTATTACTATTCTTGTTGACCCCCCCGCACGCTTTTTTTTTACCTATCGGTCTGCGGCATGCCAGGGCATCGCCAGCGAGCTGAGTCTGCCACATGTGCCGACGCCCGACTGCCGGCGTCGTCGAGTTCGTAGCGAGTTCGTACTCAGGGGTAGCGCGGTCTCCTCCTCGTCGCCGCTGATTGATGGGGCGGTGGGGGCGCTGATGCATTGGCGACGTCCCCTGGAAACCGCGGTTCGCTTCGCGTCGCCCCACGCGTCAGCCGCTCGTTGCGGGCACGAGCAACGGCTGATCGCCGAGGCAGAGAGCTGTCGCCGTGGCGCGCGCGGAGAGCATGAACGCTCGCAGCCGCGCTGTGCACACACACATACGCATTCGCCCTCCGTTCGTGGGCAGAGCGGGTGTCCTTGCGCGTTTTCGAAAAGGCCCTTTTACGGCACGCGCCGGTCGCGAGGGGCCGTTGGGGGCGAACGGGGCGTGCAACAAAGTAAATAAAACATCCTCGGGAAGGTCGTTCGAAAACGGTCCGCGCCGCCGCCTCCTCCCTCTCTTCCCTTTCGCGGCGCAGCGCTCCCGAACGCCACCGTGCCGCTTCTCTCGCTGATGGTGCGCTGCGTGCGTGTCCTCGCGGTCATTATTGTGCGCGCCTGTTACCTTTGTTATTTCTGGCGTCTTCCGCTGGCGTCCTCGCGGTCTCTTTATTTACGGATAGGCGGCCGCGCCCGCTGTGCGCCGCGCGGCGCGTGCAGCCAGCCGCGGCCGCAGCAGCGCGTGGCGTCCCTCCACCCGCCGGGCGCGCACAATGGTTCCGCCTGGGCGGAAGCGGCGGCCCGCGCGGGGTGGCCGCCCAGGGCCGCGGCACCCGGCGGCGGCACGCGATCCGTCCGCGCCGATTGTGGCCGCGTTGCGCAGCTGCGACCGGGCGCGCACGCACGGCGGGCGGCCACTGTGTCGTGTCCCCCACCCACCCTGTGCTGGCTGGCTGCAGGGGACGGGCGCCCACCGGGAGCCGTGTCCCGCGACCTCGTGCTGAATGATTCCCCGTTGGGACGAGTCCGTGCGGGGCCCAGGAATTCGCCTCGCCACGATATGCGCCGCCGGCCCGGCACCCGGAACGACACCGTTGCTCGAACGCGTCGGGGTCTCTCTCTCTGCCTCCCTCCGTGTGTTGTGCGCTGTACAGCACGGTGGGGGAGGAATTGGGGGGGAGGCTGGCCGCGCTCGTTTCTTTTTCAGCGGGCGACAGCGAAGGTCACTCATTGTGAGCCGCGAGAGCAGCTCGGCCGGAAAATGGCTGCCGAGGGACATCTGGACCGTTAGGCGCGCTTGCGGCCATGGGAGCGTGGCGGCTGAAGACGACAGAGTGAACCAGTGGATCTGGGTTTCGCCACGTAGCTTGCGCCATCATTGTTCCCGAAAGCCGGGTTTCAGTATGGCTGTCTCGCCCATCACGTGCCTGTTGAGCGTGTCTGGACTTTGCCTCGTACCCCTTGTGACAGAAGGAGAGTGAGAGGGCGTGTGCTACGGGCAGCAGCTGTCTATTAACGGCACACGCATTGAACTGGCAGCGTATCTTTGGAAACAGCTTGTTAATCCTCGTGGCATGAAAGTCCTTGAAGTGTGAAGACGAAATTCTTGAAAAGCCGCTTCGTGATTGTGCCGCCTTTTGTGCCTGCGCACGCTAACACTTGGCGCAGCTGTTGCATCGTTTGTGAAAGGAGATTTTTAGAGCACGGGTAATGCGAATCCGGCACCGCTGGCGCAGGGACCGGCTCTGAACTCTAAAAATGAAAACGGAAACTAGAAAAAGAAATTTTTGCCTCGCGAACCTGATAAATGCACTTTTGTTTTGAGATTAGTGCCATGTTCCTTCGGTCTGCGCGAGATGGCGCTGCACGTCTCTCCGTGATGCCTTGAGGAGGCTTAACTAGACGCCGCTCAGGGGAACAATGAACGGCTTACCAGTTGCGTCGGTGGGAAGTGTTTCTTGACCTGTTTTCGGTGAGGCCGGCTCGTTAGGCACAGAACAAAGCAGGCGCAGATGAGAAACAGAGGCGGCAGTGCTCCATCTGCATTCGCTAATATTTGCGGCCACTGATAGCGTCTTTTTCCTGATCTTAGCAGACCTCCCGCGCACTGCTTGCCGTTATCTGTCTGTGTGTGTCTGTGACCAGGAGCGTTGTTGAAGCAGCGTGCCGAGCTACCGAAAAACCGCCGCCACCCAGGACTTTTACTATTGCCTTGACATCACAGGGTTAAGGCTGCAGCGGCGCAAACCGTCACTGCATTTGCCGCTTCGACTGGAGCCCTTCTCAGCCCCCGCGCACTCTCCTTTGCCGCCATGCGCCCGGTGTTGTCAATACGCGCCCGTCGTCGAAGCGACGTGGGAGGTGAAATTCCATCGCGAGGTAGAGCCATGAACTCCGCTGCTTTCATCCATCCGTCCGGGCCTTTCTCCGAATAATGCCGCATTCGGCGCGCTGGGTGTACGTTTCGTTTGTATCGTCAGGCTTGACGAGACCTGCGCGCGGCTCATATTTCGCTGGGGTCAGTGCACCTCTGCTCTGTGTATCCGGAATAAGGAGATCGGGAGAAGACGTGGGAGGCGTCGGCGCCGTCTCTGCTTTGCGGAGGGAGACGGCGCAGTAATACCTTAGGTGTGGGACGTGAATATTTATAAACGGAGCAGCTTTGGCGGCGTGCGCGCTAGCCGTGAGACGGGATGCTCGTTCCCGCGCGCGCCCGGTGCTCGGGAGTGCAAGGGGGCTATGAATTTCCAAGACGCACTCTAGAGGAAGCGCTCGCCCTCGCGTCCTGGCTGACCGTGCGCGTGCTTATATTTTACGCGCGTATCGGCGGCAGCGTGCTGCTGCGGGGTCATTGTTTGCGCCAGCGTCATCCCCGCTCTCGCGCTGAGCCCCTGGCCACTCCAATTTCGTCGCGTCGCGTACGCGCGCCGGCGGGTTTGATGCGCTGGCGCAGGTTCCCGGAAAAAAAAAAAAAAAGAACGAAAGGCGTCAACAGTGTGCGTGCGTGCGGACCTTATAGGAGGAGAATCGAGAGAGCGTGTGCGCACGGGCGCGACGGCCAATGCCCTGCGCTGTTTACCGTTTCGCGTCTTCCTTCCCGCCCCCGGGCGGAAAGAGAGCGCGCGCACCGCCTTGGGCAGTTTCGGTGCTCGTCGGATCACCGGCTGATCGAACACAAATTTCTATCGGGCCGCGTGCGCCGTCGACAGATGCCTCGCCGGCCGGTCCTTATAAAAATGGTCTATAGACTTTTTATAGACTCTTTTGCCTTCCTGTAGATATAATTTATTTTTGTCTATTAATATTCTATAGACTGCCTGTAGACAAAAGTCTACTAATAGTGTATGGCCATATATCTGTAGATTGTCTATTGACTATAGAATTTGTATTGCCTGAAGTCTGTTCTCTTGGATTTGTCTATAGAGTCTATAGACATTATACACAGAAGTCTATGGACAGTCTATAGACTGTCTAAAAAAAATTTTCTAAGCGGGGATGCTGTAGGTGGCTTGCACGAAACGTCAGGGTTGCCACGATGGGGGTAGAGTAGGCATATATAGTCGAACAGGCCTTCACCGGGGTTCTGGTCCAGAGAAGAAACAAATATAAGATCACCTAATTGATTATTTTATGTGCCTGCAATTCGATAACATTACAAGGTGTTGATTCGTTTCCGGAAGTGACGTCACTTTCATCAGCTTCGTTGGGCCATTTACGTGTAGACCCGTAAATCCCGCTAGTTGCTTGCTGCAGCCGAGCATAGCAAGGCGAATGATTGGACTCTGTTAACGATGTTTCTCGATTTCATCTTCCTGATATTACGCGCCCAGTGGTGCTCGTGCGTGTCATTGGTTTCCGCGGAGGAGGTGTAGTGTCTATAGCAGCCCAAGTCGAGCGGCTGAGCTTCGCAACGTGAGATGAATGCAATAATATAAATAAATAAATAAGGTTTATGGGGTTTAACATCCCAAAGCGACTCAGGCTATGAGAGACGCCATAGTGTAGGGCTCCAGAAATTTCGACCACCAGGGGTTCTTTAACGGGCACTGACATCGCACAGTACACGGGCCTCTAGAATTTCGCCTCCAAATAAATTCAGCCGCCGCGGCCGGGCTCGAACGCGCGTCTTTCGGGTCAGCAGTCGAGCACCATAACCACTGAGCCACCGCGGCGGCTATATAAATAAATAAATAAATAAATAAATAATAAAGGAGAGTACTTGGCATAGCGCATCCATCGTTTTGATCGCTTTACTATTAAATATTTTGCATTGTTCATGGGCGGAGCGTTTTTTTTTTCGCTTTTAGTTCTTGATTGTCACGCCTCTGCAGTTAAAGCCGCCGCGGTGGCTCAGTGGCTATGGTGCTCGGCTGCTGACCCAAAAGACGCGGGTTCGATCCCGGCCGCGGCGGCTAGAATTTCTTTGGAGGAGAAATTTCTTTGGAGGAGAAATTCTAGAGGCCCGTGTACTGTGCGATGTCAGTGCACGTTAAAGAACCCCAGGTGGTCGAAATTTCCGGAGCCCTTCACTACGGCGTCTCTCATAGCCTGAGTCGCTTTGGGACGTTAAACCCCAAAAAACCAAAAAAACAATCTGCAGTTAAAATATTTTGTCTGCTTAAACTGCAGGGAATATATCGAAGGTAGCACTTTGATCACTCTCCAGAAATACGAAAAGGCCCTTCCGCTGAGGGAAAGTCTGCGTGTTATGTCAGTGTGAAACACGTTTTTGTTTTATGGGTTTAACGTCCCAAAGCGACTCAGGCCATGAGGGACGCCATAGTGAAGGGCTCTGGAAATTTCGACCGTCTGGGGTTTTTTAACGTGCACTGACATCGCTCAGTACACAGGCCTCTAGAATTTAGCCTCCATCGAAATTCGGCCGCCGCGGCAGGGATCGAACCCGCGTCTTTCGAGTCAGCAGCCAAGCACCACAACCACTGAGCCACCGCGCTGGCTGTGTGTGAAACACGAATCAAAGCGATATGGCTTCTGCTAAACTTCCGCTTGTGCACGGGCAGTACCGGTTCGCAGCTGCATTATCCCTGCAGCCCTGCCTTAAGCAAAAGCGTTTTCCGCTAATGTCCGCATGCACTAATCACCGGACGTCTGGAGGTCTATGCTAGCCGCCTGTTATGAAAGTGAGCGAGATGGTCTGTTTGCTCACCGAAGTATCTGCGGTGTGCTGTAGGAGCAGTTGCGTGTCGTCATTTCCATCCCAGATTGGGTGGCAATCTTGCGGATGCCGTCTATACTGTGCTACGCCGGAGGTCTGCTGCTCATTTTCCCGAGGCGACAGATGGTGGCGCCTGCTTCGGAGCTTACGCGACGGAGTGCCGACTGGCGTCGCCGGTTATATATGCTCTCGCTGTCCAAACAAGGGACTTCTCTTTTTCGATTTAATCGCTACAGTTGTCTGCTGATATGGCGCTTTGATGGCAGGCGTATAAATTTGCTTATGCTTCTCCATCAGAGCTCAGATTTTCCGTCAGATTTTTTGTTTCCATTTCGCCGGCAAACACTCCGTACTGCTCATCATGTGCAGTGGCTCTATTTATATCAGTGTATTTTACCATGTCCCTAACCCCTTCCCTTTCTCCCTATCGCTCCCCTCTTTTTTTTATTCCATCTCCCCATCTGCTCGCTGTCCCTTTGTTTCCTCTGGCCGTAGCTTCAGGTGCTTCAGTATCCCATAGCAGATGCCGCGGTCAGCAGAAATCTTTTCCTTCCTTTTTTTTGTTTTTATTCAGTAAACAGCCACCTATGTACTCCTGAAATTCGCCCATCGGGAGTGAAGCGACGTCATCAAATGGAGAATTCCCATTGGCTGGAGGGAAGGGACGTCACGAGATCGGAAGTGATGTCACTTCTGGCAAAGGCGTCAACACCTGCTGATGCTATCATATAGTCAGCAAAATGAAATTAGGTACGTGTCTGATTTTTTTTTTTTCTTGCAACCCCTCCTTTTTTTGTTGCTGCCTGGACGCACGACGACGTGCTTCCTTCAAAGTTCATGCTCACAGGCCTTTGCTGGTCTGGGCAAAGGCCTATCGCTGAGTCGATGGTCGCGAGTTCGACTCTCTGTGCCCGTCCATGCGGCTATCCCCCTTGTTTTCACGCATCCGAGCGTACGAAGTCCGAATGCGTCGCCGAGCTGCGCTGGCAATGGAATTTTTCGCTCCACACCGGTTTCTTTTATCCGACGGGAGAAATTAATCGTTCAGCATTCACGGCGGCACTCTTTTCCCTGGGTGCGTGTTTAATTTGGTGCGCGAGTCTGTCCCTTCAACACCGCGGGTGAGGCGCTTGAGCGAGGACGAAAGTGGCGGTGAATTGTGAGCGGGCGCTGCCCAGCCGGACAACAAAGACGGACTCAGAGGACGAGGATAATTGCTGAGCACCGCCCTTGCCTAAGTAGCGGAAGTTGCGACGCACGCGAATGCACGGGGAGATAGCGGGAGAAAAGAAAAAAAAAAGCGGAGACATAAATAACCGTGGTGGTTACGGGCTCGGGCGCGCAATTATATTCAACCCCTTCTCTCGGCGTGCGCAGTCTTGGCTGTGCTGGCTGTTTTTCTCGTGAGTAATGGTGAAGCTGCGTTTGTGGACTCGGCCTTCGCTTCTCGCTAACAAGCCCCGTGCCATTTTCTCCTCAACCAAAAGTCACCGGCGCGGTTAACTCTCCTTAGCTTCGCATTGTCCATATGTTGCGAGCTGCTCTTCACTTGGCATTGTTGCAGGGAAGTGGTCGCGTCTCGTACTGGTTAGAAGTGGCGGGGAGTGCATGACTTTTTTTTTGCGGAAATTCAACTTCATGGGTCGTATTTTGTAGCGTTTCGTCTCGCTTTACTTTTCTTTTTTTTTTTTTGTTCGCTCTCATTGGTCGTAAATCCTCCTGGTGACGTAGCGTTCGCTGGACGACACCAGTTACGCATTCTAAACAGAAATGAGTTAAAAGGAGTATGCTGTCCTCTAGCGCGCTCCTTTGAGGACAGAAGGGAAGTGCAGCTTCCTCCCTTTTTACTCCCATACAGGCGTATTCGTGTTCAGAGTGGGGGGAGGGGGGGGGGGGAAGGGAAGGGAAGCGAGAACGAGGCTGGCGGTCTCCAAATGTAACGACCGCGTTGAAGACGTAAAGTGGAGCGTTTGTCAACTTAATGACAAATGATCACGTTGGTTTGAAAGAGGTCGATGTGGCGTGGGGAAATGATCCGTCCGAGGCCGTTTCTTCGAAGTGTTTGCATCGATAGGATCGAGAAACCACAGAACACCACAACGGCCCTTGCTGTCCCGAGATCTCAGCTCGGGGGCCGAAATGTCGTGTTACTTGATGGTGCTTTTCCCATGCCGTTTAATTTAGGTCGTCGTGGAGCGAGCGAGTTTCTACGTGGTAAGGGACGCAGAGTGACGTCAGTGTGGCCTAACGCTCCTGAAATGTTTTGCCGGGCTAGTAGCGTGTTCCACCAGGCGTCGGGTCCAGGCAGAGTCACAACACTCCGTACAATTGTAATAATTGAGTAATTACTCATTAACATCCACCCGAGCGCAGCCATACGGCTACAAAGGACAGCGGCGAAGGAAAGGTAGAGCGACTGCTCCGGCTAAGCGGTGGTCCGGGGTACGAACCCGGACGAATTTTTCTTTCACAACGAAGTTTCTGAGAAAGCTATTTCGCCTTCCTTCGTGGCCGTATGGCTGCGCTCGGGTGGATGTCATTGAGTAATTGCTCCCTTATTACAAATCTACTCCACCTTGGCGGAATCCCCTAAACATTTGACCATCCGTAGAGTTGTGTGCACCTTGCGGAATTGGCGGTCAGAACACACGATGTGATCGAACGCCGCCGGAGGATACTAAATAAAAGCTTCCGGAGCTGTGTGTGCGAATTGTCGCTCGCTGGGGCCCACTACTGGGGCTTCATGTTCTGTACATTGCTCTGCACTCGTGAGAGCTGGGTGGCGCTACGGCGGCTTATCAAGGTTCCCTTTTTTAAAAAGAGTCTCTAACTTAGAAATCGCCGCTGCTTTTTCAAAGAGATTTTCTCCGCGTATCGAAAGAGAACGGAAGAGGTGGCTTGGGAAAAAATAATCGAAGAGGCCAGCTTGATACACCAGGATGCCAAGCCCAATACTGGGGGCATGCATGGATGGAATAAATATGAGCGTCGGAATATGCTGGTTCTCGCAGGAGTATACTTAAGCGGTGCAAACCTGTCTGCGGTTTGATTTTATGTTTTTTTCGGTGCTATCCGTCCGACTGCGGGTGGTGTACAGGTGTTTCGCAAAGAAGGCACCACTGTCGCCGCCGGTGTGTTCATTGCGCGCGCACTGGGCTCGGTCGCCGCGTCATTAGCGTTGTGTACTGACGCATCGATTGGCGTGCATCAGCCGTCGCGCACCGGCGCCACCGACCGCGCCGGGGTTCACCTGCGTTGGGGGGGAACTGGTTATAGCCCCGTGCGCTCGTTGGCGCGGGTCTGGCTATTTCCAACTCGGTAACCAGGAGACAAAACAGGCCGTTGGCCGCCCCCGCCTACACGGCAACGCGGGCCGCCGCTCGCAGGTCGCTGCCAAAGTGGTCCCGGTGAGACGGCCGGTGTGCTGGCGAGCTAGAATGGAGAGTGTCAGCATAGCATTACTGCATAGTTTTACCGCATAGCACAACAGTATGGCGTTACCGCCAGCAACCAGCAGTATATGAGCAGATTGCTTCGAGTTGATTTAAATAGTTTAGCGTACCGTGGTAGTCTAAATTTTCCGGAGCCCTCCACAACGGCGTCCCCATAGTCTGAGTCGCTTTGGGACATTAAACTCCATTAACTAACCTAAGCACACTGTACGCAGCGACCGTCAGCCGCCAGTGCGCATGTGCCGATTGCCCGAAATGCCGAACTATGGACAAACCTACGGGATTTCTGCGTGAGAAGTATGATTTGCATCTTTGTTTTTCTAATTCCTTTTAATATCCGCTCTTTAATTGCGTGCTTCTAATTTGGCGCCCTGCTAGGGGCGCTGTTGTAGCGTACCTCTCCTCCTCTTGCTTCCCCTCCCGCTCCGAAGAGGGCGGCTCCGATGCGAGCGCTAGTTTCTCGCGCTCCTTCGCTCGCTCGCTCGCTCACTCTGTGTGATGACGGCGGCTCTCAATTGGCCGCTGCTAGATCCTCTCGCTCCCGCTAGGGGCGCTATTGCAGCTTTGTCTTTTCCATCGCACTCCTTCGCTCCTCCTACACAACCCTCCGGCCTGCCCAATATGAGAAAACGCGGGCTATACTGCTAACGCATTAAAAGAAAGAAAGAGGAAACCTACGGAGAACAGCAATCCGTCAGGTGCATTAGGAAAGAGAACGCACAGGAACCCTCCGGCCACAGTGCCCACAAAAAAAATTATGGTAAAACGCGGGCTATACTGCTAACACAGTAAAAGAAAAGAGAAAGAGGAAACCTGCGGATAACAGCAATCCGTCAGGTGCATTAGGAAAGAGAACGCACAAGAAAGCGAGATAAAGAGATTAGCCAGGTCTCATTCCAATCTCGCCGCCGCGGTGGCTCAGTGGCTATGGTGCTCGGCTGCTGTCCCGAAAGACGCGGGTTCGATCCCGGCCGCGGCGGCTGGAATTTCTTTGGAGGAGAAATTCTAGAGGCCCGTGTACTGTGCGATGTCAGTGCACGTTAAAGAACCCCAGGTGGTCGAAATTTCCGGAGCCCTTCACTACGGCGTCTCTCATAGCCTCAGTCGCTTTGGGACGTTAAACCCCATAAACCAAACCATCATTCCAATCTCCTCAAAATCTTTCAAAATGCGTTATTCGTTTTCCCATATTCGCAGTTTTTATTTATGAGCCGCTTGAGATAAATCTGGATGAATTTTTCTCCTGTCTGGACCTGCACCAAACCCCGGCCAATCCCCCACCGTGGGTACGTGCCATCGCTAAACAACCAGGTGTTTAGTGATGGGTGGGAAAAGTGGGATGAGAAGTGATGCGGGATAAGGTGGAAGGCCTGTGCCAAGTTGCACAACGCAGCGTAAGCCGGACCAGTATTCGCCAATGGTCAGGCACTCGCCGTCAAGTCTGCCCTCAGGCGCAGAAGGCTGCTTGATTTGCGTATCGATTAGCGTTAGTGCAGTGGCCGGTCATATCCTGCATACTCCCGCATTCCTCTTTCAAACGCAGTTGTGATAAGTCGAACGCCGGCGCTCAGCCGTGCTCCTTGTTGTTCGCCACTCCTTCGCGCTGTTCGGTCGCCTCGCTATGAGAACCTTCGGCGCGTTTCGGTCTCGGCGCATTTAGTGCGCGGGCCGTGCCTCGCGGCGAAGCACGGCGGCAGGAACATTTGTCACATCGAGTTGCTCCGCTCGACGCGGCTGTCTGCTCGGGTTTCGTCACTCGCGACCATCGACGACAATGCAGCGGCGGCCGTGTGCGCGGCGGATCCATTTCTCTGCCCTCGCCCCGAGCGTGTCTGCGACAAGTGCTCTGCGCCGAGGAAGGGGGGGGGGGGGGGGGGGGGGGGGCATCGCGCTTCTACTTCGGTGCGTGCGTGCGTGCGTGCGTGCGTGGCCGCCAATAGCTGTCGCTGCAATGACCGTTCATTCGGGAACGATTTATCTAGATCGGTTCGCTCGATTACTGGAACGGCGCTCGCTTATGCCAGCGCCGGGTGACGTCAGAGCGGGGCTCTCCCAGGGATAATGATGGACGGCGCTATTCGCCTTTGTGTGCCCGCGGTAAAGGTATACACGGGTGAACGTTTCGGGTAAGGGCCGGGGGGGGGGGGGGGGGGGGGGGGGTCGCGCTCTACAACTCTTCTTTCGTCACTCCCTGTGAGCGACGCTGACAGCTATTAGTAGATCGCGCTGGCGTCTCGTTTCTTGATGTACGACGGAGGAGCGAGCTTTTGGAGACAAAGGATGATCTATACCTTGCGTAATCGCGTTACTGTCATCTCTGGAAGTCGCTGATCGTTTGCTCGTGGTGTAGTGATCGCTGGTTTGCGATCTCCTCGAGCCAGAGAACCCAAATCGGTCGATGTCCCGGCATGCTAACCATATATCTCGCCGCTTAAACGCCGCTACTCGCTTCTCCCGTTCGTTGACTCGAGCTGGAATTGGTGAGGCGCCGAGCGGCGCGTGGCGATCTTTCCTTTCACTCTGCACGGGTTGTGAGGCGCCCGCAGAGGGTGCAGAACGTTGCTGGCGGTTCGCTTGTCGGTACTGTAATCCTCGCATAGTGCAGCCGTCCGTGGTTGTCGTATGAATCCTGGCATAGTCGCGTGAAAAAAAAAAAAAGAAATGCGCTCTCCTGTAAGAGACAGCAGACACGTGAGTCGATAGAGAGGAGTGCGAAGGGATGGAGGGGATAGAACCATCCGCCGGGCTGAACGCAGATCACGACCGGAGATGGCGAGACCGCGTTGTTGTGTCTGCGACGTGGAAAGCTTTCGGCAGCCAGCGAGACGGGCAAAGACAAAGACGTTCGTTCCGTGACCCGAATGAGCGCACAGCGCATATACAACATATACAGTATACTAGGAGGGAGGCGCGTTGCTAGGGTATTTTGCCCGGGCGTATAGGGCCGGAAGCGCTGACGCAAACGGACTCTCGCGCCGATGATGGCGGATGAGACAGCCCGTGGCCGCGGGCCAAATTAAAGGGCTCCGCGGGCGAGGCAGCAGCTGTGTGTGCTGTATTTGCCTATTGTGTACAGTGCCGCCAGGTCTGTACGGCGGCTTCGCCTGATCCCAAGAAAAGGAAATACGCGGTTATCGCGCCATCGCGCACGGCACGGACGTCCGCACCTCCTGCCTCAAAAACCTTGGAGGAATCTTTAAATTGAAGGCGTTCACTCACGTGCTTTTTTGTTCTCATTTTTGTGAGTGGGAGAGAGTGGGCACGCGCATGAACTCCGCCGCAATGCGCACAATTATGCAGGAAGGTTACAGCGCGTGAGGAGGGGGAGAAAGGCTCGTGGCACACTCTGCCGAGTCTGCGAGGGAAGGGAGGTGAGGAAAATCTCCTCTCCCCACTCCTCAACCCTCGCTATGTTCTTTTCGTTTCCGTATTAATGCTTAGGGCCGATGTGCATCGCCAGGCTACGGCGATATTGAAAGCCGCCGGTGTTTCGTCCTAAGATCGGCTTGGCTCGGATCGGATCGGCAGGACCCCCTTTTTCGGCTGCCCCCCTGTGCATTGGGGCCGCCGCGGTGGCTGAGTGGCGCCCGGCAGCTGAACTCAAAGACGCGGGTTCGATCCCGGCCGCGGCGGTCGAATTTCGATGGAGGCGGAATCCAAGAGGGCTGTGTACTGTGCGATGTCAGTGCACGTTAAAGAACCCCAGGTGGTCGGAATTTCCGGAGCCCTTCACTACGGTGTCCCTCATAGCCTGAGTTGCTTTGGGACATTAAACCCCATTTAACCAATATAAACTTTGTACATTGAAGTGCGGCTTCCCAGGATTGCAGTGTGACGACCCCACATACTGCGCGGGTCCACGCGGGACGGAGAGGCAAAGAGACGCCGCTAGACTCAGTTGGAACGAAATGGATATATTCAGTGATTACTTGTTAACGAGTACATGGTGCAGTGGCTGGGGGGCCCAAGCTTACATGCCGCTACATTGGCGCCTGTTTCTTCGTCAGGAGGAACGGAGAGACTGCGGCGTTGACCTTGTTCGTTCCTGAGGCTCAGCTCCTCCCCAATCGCTTGGGCGCTTCGGGCTCCGAAGGAGCGACTCCCAGTGGTGTCGTCTCGGTGGTTGCTCCTCACTCGAGTCCTCTGACCAGTTTTCCTTGTTTTTGAAGCGAAAAGCTTCACTATGCTCGTCAACACCGCGCTTCGCGTGAGCCACCCCTCGGCGCCGCCCGTCGCCACTTCTCTTCCTCGCCACAGGGTTACCCCTCGCCGGTGCCGCGCGGTCGCCGCCGCCGTCCCAGGAGGAGACGGTTCTTTCGCCAGGCGTTGCGAGAACGCGTGAGCGGCGGCGGCGGCCATAGAAGAGGCGCAGACATTCTCCACGGAAGCAGGAGAAGAAGACCCAGAAGTGGTAGCGAGGGAGTTGGTGACTGCGCGCTCGCCTCCTCGCCGCCGTTTGCCCTTTCGTTGCAGCCGCATGTTTACCACAGTTGCTACGCATGCGGAAGGAGGGCTAATAACGCGCTTGCCTACACCGTTATCGTGGTGCTCCGAGTGGATTGTGCGCGAACTGCGACAGCCATGACGTCAAACACAGCAGAACTGCAGCTTTTCGCTTGTATATCCAGGCTTAACCAGAGCTAAGCCACTGCCATTTTTCTTGTGCATTCGGGCGATCCTTCTTTCCGGGCTGGAGCATTTCCCTCGGCATCCTCTCGGCGCCTGCGGCATTCCCTGTCTTCCCCCGCATTTTCCCCTCTTCTTGGGCCTTTTCTCCTCCGGCCGGCGCCCCTGTCACTCTTGCGGGGGGGTGCGCTTGACCACTTGAATGCTTGTCGGCGTGCGAATAGATATGACGGCCAGGCTGTCGACCTTCGGACCCCTAATGGGCTTTGGGCCCCGACACCCGACGATTCCTGGCGCCATGCAGTCTCTCGTTCGAGCACCGCCGGTGCCCCACGAAGGGAAGATGTCGCCGGAGATAGCGGCCCTCGACGCGCAGCGCACTGTCACAGCGGTGTGTCATCTCCGCTGTGTCCAGCTTGAGGTTGAGGCTTGCCCGTCGCCGTTGACTGGCGTTCATTTCTGGGACGAATGTAAACCGCCGTGAACAGCGCAGGGACTTACTCAACAGCTTTATTTTCGCCGAATTTTAGCAAATGAATGTTTAATGTTGGCAGATGCCGAGGAAAGCATCCGTTAGGACGCAAAAGAAAAAAATAAAGAAAATAGGATGGTTGGGAATAAAATTTGGAGGACGCCTAACTACCATTGCTGCGGCAATGCGGTGGCATAAGAACCTCGTTGTGAGCTGCCGTGCACGACCGCACATGCTGTACAAGTGGAGAGGGCGATTTTCCTCACTCCACAACCGTGGCAGGTGGAAAAGTGTGCCGTTGTACGAAAAACGGCTAAAAATAAGGTTTACAGTGTAACATGACGTCAGTTTTTCTTGACTACATCGACTCAGTAGCAGGCGCCGGAGGCGTCATGCTTTATGTTTGGCGTCGTTCTGTACAGAGCCTGGACACCGAAAGTATAATAGAAACAGCTTTGATTTGAGCGTCATAGCATTTCCATTCCATCTTACCACTGTGTTTCGTTTTTTTCTCTTTTTTTTTTTTTGCGCGCGCCTAACTTTCACAGTTTACGGATTTCTTGACAACGTGTATGTGTAAAATTCATTTGCGCTTCTCAATTGTGTTTCATATCCGCTGACGCTACCCGTGTTTTGCTCAACCAAGAACAGAAGCTGTGGCGCTGCAAGTTTTCAGCTGTCCTTTTCCTTTATTTTTGGCTCGCGCTTTTTATGCATGCGCAGCATCGCCGCCGTTTGTCTTAGTAGGTGACAGAGCGCTCGTATACCGCGAGAAAACATAAAAGCAGAGAGAAAAAAAAAAACGTGTTCTCCGCATCGTTTTCGTAACCCGCTTGAGGAGTGCGAGCGGTTTCGCAATGGACGGTGCAGTAAAGATTAAGGACCTCTGGGAACAACTCTTCGAGGACTGGCCCGACCTCCGGAGCGGAGCGGTTGGCGGGTGACGCACCTTATGTATGCGTGTCCGCACGACAACGCCTTTCGCGCCCCTGTGCCGCACTACTCTCCTCGGTTCCCTTCGTGCAGAAAAGCTCTCAGCAAGCGCCACTCAACGGAGAAATGGCCGTGTGGTGCTTGCTGGCTCGGTCGTCCAAGGCTGCCCAGTGATGGCGCGCCTGCTGCGGGGCGTTGAGCGTCTTGTGACTCGCGGAATAAGGGCCGCCCGGCGGTGTTTTATGGGTCCCCTCCCCCCACTTCCCCCAATTTTTTTTTTGCTCTCCTCCGCACCCGGGCAGGGGCGCGGAAGTCCGTGCTTCGGGCCTCTCCCGTTGCTTTTTCGACCTTACCTTTTGCGTTAGCAATTCATCTACTCTCGTGGCCGCGGCCTTGCGTGTCGTACCCCTTTTTCGCGCCTGCATGCGTCGTATCCTTCTGACCGCGCCGATTTCCGACCCCCCCGGCTGTCCCGTATTCCGCTCGAAATATTCCACCCATTGGTTAGAGGTGCACTCAGGGCTACGGGCTTGGGCGGGAGTAAATCTTAAACCGAAAGAGAAAAATCGTAGCGTTCCTGTAAAACCGAATTTCCTTGTTCCAGTAATTGTCGTTCCCAACGGCCGCGACATCGTAGGCCCCGGTCACCAGTGCTCTGAGCACCGGTAGCGGAGAGCCGTTGCTTGGTCGGCGATGTAACTGTCGGCCGCCCGACCTCGATACAAGGGGCGGATCGACGGATGTTCGAATCTTGAGTGGAAAGCAACGATGCCAGACAAGCACCAAATTCCTTCCTTGTTTTGATGCATGGGTGGTATTTTCGTTCCCTTGTCAGTACTCACTGTGGCGGTTTAACATCCCCGCCTTTCTCTTCTGCCTTTGCTCATTCCGGAGTGAGTGGTTCGTTCTCTTCATATCACGTATGTACGGTCCTCAAAAGTTTAGAGCCCAGGGGGTACTGCTGAAGCATTCGTGGAAATCCTATCCATTGGAGGAGGCAGGACCAGAAATCTTCTTTCCTTCAGGAAATTTGTAGCGCTGCATTACGAACCACATAGTTGGGCTCAAAAGCGAACCCCTGGGCTCCGAACCTTTGGCAAAGGATGTACAGTCGGGAACAAAAGTCTCCGGACCACGTGTTCCTCTAACGAAGCCGATAGCTCTGCTATTAGACGGCGGTTGGAGACCACAATTGTGGAGGTAAAAGTTAAATTTTTGTTCTCTGATCTCCACAAGTGCGGTCTCCAGCCGCTGTCTGATAGTAGAGCTATAAGCTTCGTTTGAGGAACACGTGGTCCGGAGACTTTTGTCCCCGACTGTACATCTAAGTTCCTGAGGTACCCCCTATACACTAGTTGTGCGCGTGGGTCCCCTTCTGTCAGCCCTGATCTAATCACTCCCTCAGGTGCTGCGAGCTAGCTCATACCTTGCGGATATGGGACCATGGGTGCTTGGCTGACTCCTTCACGGAGTCAGCTTACTTTGTGCTGATGGCACGATTGGCCGCGATCGCGGAATGCTGTGTATGAAAAATACCGGAACTGTGAGCTCGGCACTCAGTACTGAATCTTAACCGTACGCCCAACTTACAATTTCTTTTTCAACGTAGTACAGTGAAAACTGTCGCGGAGGGCGATGCTGTGCTTTTGAGCGGTCACAGTCGGAACAAAAACACAGGACGCACACAAAACACAGGACTGACGCCACGCCAGGACTGACGCCAGGACTGACGTGTGCCTTCTGTGTCCCCGTTTCTTGCGCCATACCAGTTTTTATTTCATCATGAACCAACTCGCCCAAACTAGAGTTTTACAGTCGGAACGGCGTCTGTCTTCGTGCTCCGTTCGTGATGCCTGCTAAGCAGGTGTCTCGGGCTGGAATTAACGCGCATAGCTGCATTCTTGCTTGCGCTTGGAGGCGGCGTCAGTCAGTCGTTTACCCCTGGCCGGTACTCTACCGGGGTGGTGGAACAGCACTGCCGCGTGCGACAGGGGTATGGGCGCCCCGAGTAGTTGGGCGAGAGCGCCAGGGGGCGCCGGGAGCGCGCTGTCTTTTTCCTCGCCGCTCACTTTCTCTCTCAAGGGGTGCCAGCCGCCTTGCGCGCCCACGAAACCTCGCGCTAGGCCGAGTGTCATTTATCTTTGCCCTGTTGTGTGACGGGGGTGTGTGTATCCCTGTGCGCTGCTCGCTGCCGGGGCGCAGAGTGGACCGCCGCCGTTTACGGGGCCTCCAGAGCCGAGTCCGGCGGTCACTCACCCGGCGGGCCGCGCATCTCTTTAATTATATTTCTCCTTCCTCGCCGCGTGCAAAGGAGCGCTGCTGCCGAAACAAGCTCTGCGAGGAGGGAAGTGCGCGGGCGGAGGAGGAGGGTGGCGCCTTTCCACCCTCTTCGAACTCTCCCCTTTTTTTCCTGTGCGCGTGCCGCCGCTGCCTGCCGAAGTGCCTGCTGCTTTTCTCGGCTGTCCCTTTCGGCGAGCTGACCTGCCGCGCTGCGTGCGGATCGCCGTCGCTGGCCGCGCGTGCGGAATCTGTCCGCTGAGCAGTAGGCGCCGGCTCGCCGCCGGCCCGGGGGCTACGACCCCGAGCTCCCGGCCAGCTCACCAGGAGTGGGCGTTTGGCGGTGGGCTGGATGCCTTACTTTCGTAGTGTTGCGATCAGTGCAGCCAAGTTGGATGAAACCTCCGTGCTCTTGAAAGCGGGCGGATCTGGTCGTGTGGCAGGGGTATTGCAGCAGCATGCAGGCCTTGCACACACGTCGCCCTAATACGTGTCTAGTTCCGGGAAAACGCTTGCTGGTAGCCGAAAGGAAATAATAATGAGTATACAGAAAGCCAGAAAACGCGTAGGCCGAATTTTTCCTTTAGCAATCTGCACACATGAACATACAATAAAAGGAGCGACGCGACACTCTGCTCGTTCATTTCACAGGGCGACCGATTGGGGGACGCTTATTAAACAAGAGCTGTGTGACGTTCCCCGTCTTGTCTTGGTCTTTGGAAACCGCTCTTGGCGGCCCTTTGGTCATGAGGCGAATGGTGGATGGCAGTGCGACGATGTACGGGGCAGCTACGGTTTCCCAGCGATCGCCGAATCTGCACCATTTGTAGCGTGGAGAAGTCGCTTTGCAGGTCTCACCTCACAGAGCTGCGCTCCGTTTTGCGACATCTGTGCAGAAGCTGTTCCGTTCTCACCTATCGGGGATTCTTCTTAACGCGTCCGATGCGGTTCCAGGCGATGAAAAATGAGCCAATACATCAGTTGTAATTAACTGTTCAAACATGCAACACGGAAACGAACAGTCACCGAAACCAAGAAGCATAGGGGATGCTTCCTTTTTGTTGTTGTTGATGAATACGAGATTAATAGGGTAATTATTTAAAGATTACTGACCAGAAAGCAGAAGAAAAAACCACATGTGGCCGCTGGGATCCAAACCCACAACCTCCGAATTTCGCGTCCGATGCTCAACTGAGCTACGGCTACAGCTGTCCGATCTTCTGCTTTGGGAGGTATTTTTGTGTAGTGTAACCGAACCTTGAGAGTGTTCACTAGCGCCACCCTCGTCCATAGCGGTGGACGTACACTGCAAACCGAAAAACACCCGGATAGGAGTAAATGGCTCATCGCGTAGCGCACTCCCGAAAAGGGGTTTTTATACTCCTCAGAATAGGAGTATATCGTCTACTCCTCTGCTTGAAGGGATACTTTCGGAGTGCTAGAAGGAGTAAAGTGTTACCGCTCTGCAGACGGGAGTTTATTTAGGAGTAAAGTTGTGGTCACAAAGGAGTTAGCATGTCAATTAATAGAAGTATTATATACTCCTTTGCAGCTACTTTTATAGTACATTTCAGGAGTACGTGCCTGTTCCTTTTAAGTAGTTTTGACAGGAAATTTTTGGAGAAATTTTTCTTACTATAGGGTTACATTTATGATTCCCAGATGAGTATATTACTTCACTTGATGCGGAAGCCGATTTGAAATAAAGTATTCGTATGGAAGGCTCATTTTAGAGCTTGATATTCCAGGATAAATGCGTCGATGAACTTACAGTGATTTATTTCAAACAATATTTTATTGGGTACAAAACATTTGAGACATGTGTTCGGCAGCTTGCTTTCGACGGTTACAGAGAACCAACGTCTTGGCCCCTGTAGAAAAGAAGAGTGCCTTAACCCACGCTGTCTTTGGGTGCATAATTTAAATACCCAAAGGAATGAAAATAGAGATGCCACACTTGAAAGCAAGGAGGGATCCTTGAAATGCTTCGTTGTCAACATACAGGCTCCTTCTGAAAGAAAGATTAGAAAAACAAATGCATCAGTGGAATTGCACCTCTAAGCTTGAAGTATGACGTGCTTCAAGTGTAGAAGTCAACCGTTCAGAGTGCACTTTTCAATAAAGTAGGTATTATTGAAGTTTAAACGTTTTTCATGACAAAAGATTAGCTAGCAGAACATAGTAGGTAATCAACTAGCTAATACATACCTGTACCCTGTCGGATGACAGCGGCTAAACGCGGTTTTCAGGGAATCACAAATTCTAGAGAGCCGCTTTCGTAAACGTTAAGGCAATACGGCGAATGGGAAGCAGCATCGATAGGGAACATTTTTTCCGCAAAGCATAAAACTGAAAAAAATAAAATAAAATGGTCTTACTGAGGCACTTGCGCATTCGCGCTGCCTTTGGCTGCGTTCCTGCACCGAAAGAGGCCTCGAGATATAATTTTTTTTTACTTGTCAGAGGTTCCTCATGCTTTTCAGGCACCATATCAGAACCAATTACTGAAATCAAAACATGCAAACAAAAGACAGCGCTTTGCATACACGCAGCGGAAGCTTACATGCAATTTCCTTGATGGGAGAGCCCGCAGCTACGCATTTTCAGGACGTCCTCATTCTGTGTATAGGCCAAAGGCAGGGCAAGGGTGACTGACATAGCAGGCATTGTTAGGAATAGAAAGCTACCACCAGACCCACCCTCCCGCCGCCACCTGTCTTCTGTTAAGCTTTGCCCTCACATTCGTGGCCAGGGTTCAAAAGAAAACATTCTAGACAGGTCTATCTGGATGGGTAAGGAATATACTTTCGGGAAAGAACGCCAACCAGAAAAAAAAAAAAAACATGTTTCGGAATCTTCTTGGTTCTTTCAGCAGGTGTGACTGCGAGTGAGTCACAGCTTGCCTTTTTTAAGCCTTCTGTTAGTCATCCGCCGGGTCACTGATCGTAGACAGTTGATGCAAGGATAGTTCCCTCGAAGTCAGTCTTGTCAACCCGCGCTTCCTTCCTTGTTCATTTGTTTGGCATCCGCTTTGTGCTGCTTCAGTTTTTCTGGGAAATGCTTGCTTTCGCCAATGTACTACGTCCAGCACGAGCAGGGGATCTCGTACACTGGCGTAAGCTTTATTCTTTTTCTTTCGCTGCCTTCCTGGGATCAGCAGTCTGAACCGGAACGCTTGCCTCCACGAGTTTCACATAATGGAATGTGTTCGGAAACTGCACGCGAAGTGGAAACTTCTTTTAACATTTTTCAAATGCGAAGAGCTTACAAGATACCACATTTTGGAACTAGACGCCTAACCATCCAGTAAAGGCAGCGTTCAGTATGGTTGAAACCTCATGTCCGCTGCCGAAAATCGCTGCAACGTTAAGATGCCACCAACTCGGAAAATGTAACAGTTTAGCTAATCTCCGTGAGCGCTAAGGCGTCGCCATGTCCTGTGCTATGACTGAAAAGAATAAAATCGCTTGCATTGTTTGCATAACAAGGCCCTCTTAAAACACAGGAAAGGAAGCAACCGATTAGGGCACGGTTCTCAGCACTGTTCGTAATAACGTGACAAAAATTCACAGACCCCAAGGCTGTGCATTTTCACCTGTCATTGCCTGTACAGCTTTTCCACATTCATGGGGCGTGAACGCATGAAGAAAATTTGGTCCCTAGAAGAACTGACCGTACTTCCAGCTGTACATGTTAGCGTAACAGCCACGACTGCAGTGCCACACTCTTTTTTTCAGCCGCATGCAACAACAAATTTCTCAGATACTTACTTCATGCCTGCTGTGTGAGTTGGCTCCACCGGACCACAATGAAGCCTTTGCTGTTTTGCTGTTCTCGTTAAGCCTTTCATCTCGGCGCACCCGTGGTTCACAGCAAGTCTACGCACACTGAAAAGGGAGCGGCGTTAAGTGCATGCGCGTCTATGGCATCAAAGGAGAGTTTAATACTGCTTACCAGAACACACGACGTTGATAATCCGGTCTTTAGTATTCTTGCAATACAGCGAAAGAACGAGGGGCCGACGATGTCGAGAAAACTGGTGCGTCACACACACATCGCCATGTCGGCGCGGCGAAACGGCAGCAGCCAACACTTGTATGCTGCGTAGACAATGAATGACTAGCCGCTGCTTCTGCACGTATTGATGGCTTGAGTGAGACGTTCATTGCAGCACGTTGCTGCTAAGGTCGATGATGTCCAGTCTTACGTCACGACAAGAGCGCGCAAAGGAGCGGGTGGCAAACTGGCGGCTTCGGGGAGGTCGACGCGTCACACACCGCCATGTTGGCTCGGCTGAGCTCGGCTGGCTAAGCCTCTCGCAGACTGCCGTCGCAGGCGATGCAACACCAAGCGTTCTCCGAATACACTGGGGGCTTCACAGGCACTGTCTGTGGCGCACCTTGGTGCGCGAGGTTGCGGCGATCCGGTGTCTTGTAACATGACAAACGTGCGTGAAGCAGCAAAAGCACAGGCGAGCAGGCAGCGACGACAGAGCCGGCGTCGTCACCTGCAAGTGCAGCGGACCGGCAGCTGCCACTAGGCGGCGGGCAGACACTAAGGAGTGCATAAAGGACCTGAAGGAGTATTGAAGCCGACATACTCCTTCTTGGAAAAGTAGTAAAATCATGTAAATGCTTTATTTTACTCCTCGATTTCGCGACGGCAGTAAAAAAGGAGGATTTCCTCTTTTTTACTACTTAAAGTCGATTGCGCAATTTTCAGTAAGGAGTTTAAAAGCGGACACTAGCCATTTATATTCCTATTTGGGCTTATTTGTGTTTACAGTGTGAAACGTGATCGAACAATAGAGAGTTTTAGTATAGCGTCACCCTATCGCTTTGGGTCATAGGGGAATAGCGGGATGCTACTGCGCATGCGCAGAACGCTATCGGCCCTTGGGTGTTTGGGTGAGCGGGCGACGCTAACGCTGAATCGGCGAAATAGCGTGCGCCCCTAAGCCGCTTCACGTTGGGACAACATGGCGGCGCCCGCCGAAGCGGGCCCTCTCGCTTCATCACCGATTCGTCGTTGCCGCTGCTCTGTGGCTCACGCTCACATCAAACTAAAGGCGCACGAGGCTTTCGCTTTGGCTGAAGTTGCCTGAACAACAAAATTTTAGCGATAAAACACGCCTAATTTTCAGATTGCTTCCGTGTTTACAGAGCTGCTAGGCTTAGCGAGGTCTCGTCGACTGACGTCAGAAAGCGCGGGAGATTTGAACTACTGATCTCCACAAACAGGTTTACAATTTTTTTACGAGACCTTCACGCGCGTGCGACCTGTATATATTTATATTTATCATGTATATATGTAAATATATTTATTTTCAGTGTACTCCTCCCCTGTCCTTTCTACTATTCCCTCCCCTCTTTCTTTTCACTTCTACCACTGCCTGTTATCCTTTATTTCCGCTGCCCCAGCTCAGGTGCTTCCAGCAGCGATAGCAGATGCAAGGGTAGAAAAAATTCTTCTACCTTCCATATTCAATGCAAGATATTAAAAAAAAAAACATTACTACTACTACTCTTCCTGTGTGAATAGCCTTGGCTCGGATTGAACATGTCCGCATTATAAAAAAATATGTGCATCATTTTTCGCTTTTCCTAATTAGTAATTGGTAACTGAAACAGTTTGTCCATGTGGAAGAAGTATTTCATGGTAGTGTCCCGCACACCTTGTCCCTAGCTGCACGATCCCTCTGCACGTTGTTGTCATTTTTGTTTTTTTTTAATAAGGTGTACAATGCCTAGTCCCCCAAGTTGTGGTTTTCCAATGAGTAACAGACGCGACGGTCGTTTAGCTGACGCCGCCGCGGTGGCTCAGTGGCTATGGTGCTCGGCTGCTGGCCCGAAAGACGCGGGTTCGATCCCGGCCGCGGCGGCTGGAATTTCTTTGGAGGAGAAATTCTAGAGGCCCGTGTACAGGTGGTCGAAATTTCCGGAGCCCTCCACTACGGCGTCTCTCATAGCCTTAGTCGCTTTGGGACGTTAAACCCCATAAACCATAAACCAAACCGTTTAGCTGACAGCTTCTGGCGCCAGCCATTCCGGCTGCGCGTCTGCAGGCGTATCTTTCCCTTTCCGTTTGCCGGCTGGACATTCACCTCGTCCCGAGGGAGATGCGACGCCATCCCTGGGCGATGTACCTTTTGTCCCGAGGAAGCGTGATTGGGGCGTAGGTTAGCCTCCGTAGTTTTGTACCCCCTCCCTTTCTGAGCTGCTTCTCCCTGCCGGACCGATTAGGCAGGCACGGTCGCGTGCGTCGACCGCGGGGCGACTGTCTGCCGCAGTCAGAAGGGATAGAGGTGTTTTGCTTCCCCTGTGCATGGCGAAAGGCCAGTCGCGGACCTCGCTGCATGTTGGAGACCGGCGCCGCGCTGTCACTCCTTTACGCCCGCCGACCGTCGGCTCCCGACAGCGATGGACGGCGCCGCCAGGACGCATTTCGCTTGGGGGCTGCTTTTCTTCAAGAGCCACGGAGGCCGGTGAGTGGGAAAGGACGTGGTCCGCCGAGCATAGCGCTGAATGGTGGCCAAAGCGGCGTTCAGCAGAAATGGGCGAATTGGGCGGTGTCGTGACCGTACTTCTGACCACGTGGGCCCGATCAAGCAGCTACCGTGAACATTCATCGAGGCCGACAACCCCGCGACGACCATGGGAAGTGGGATGCTTGGAATGCCCCTCCGAGCCTCAGCGGATTAGTGTAGCAAGAATGCCAGGGGCCATTGTCAGCAATAACCCCAGCGAAATTCCTTGAGCGGAGGTATTGTCCGGGCGACCACAGAGGAGGCTACGGGCCGGCGCCGGTCACGCTGGCGGATAATTGAAGAATTCTGTGGCCCCGACTCGCGTTCTGGGAAATCGGCGGGGAAGCAAGTTTATTCACCTGCTGGAGGACTTCGGGAGATTCCTTTCCTGCAGGGCTGGATGAGGCGGCAACTCCCCCTCTCATCGACCCAGCTGCGAGAGAGAGTGGAAAAGCTCGCACCTGCCCAGCCGTGGGCGGTAACAAGAACGTCCCCTTCGGTCCATCGGATTGGACAGTGCTCGTCGACCATTATTCCCCAGCCAGGGATCTGGGGAAACCGGACGATATTTAACTCGGCCGTGAGTGTGGCCAAGAGAAGCCTGCTAGCTCCAGTCGACTACGGTTGACGAAGACGTTCCCCTTCTACTGAGAGCCATTCTCAGTCCTGCTTTGTAAATAATGTAAATAAGTGTATAAAGTTTTCGTTACCTTCCTCTAAACCCAGTCTCCCTACTCCTCGTCCCATCACCGGTCACCGGCCATGCTACCCGTGTCGCAACAGCGGTTTCGCGTCTGGTCTGTGACTGCGAGCCTGGCCGCGCTCACTCAAGGGATGCAGCAGTCGCTCCGCCTGGAAAGAAAGCGACCAGCGAGTTTGGTAAGCTGTATTGGTAAGAACCGTAAAGTGAGTCCTTTGTCAGACCGTTCTGCGAAGGGTGCAGTTCCCGGTCAAGAAAACGGGTCTCGGACATCTTCCCCTAGTCGGATAAAACTCGAGAACGAAGCGGCAAACGCTACTAAAAGACAGACCTGCAAAACATGCCGTCGACCGATTGTCATGGCGTCGCGGTTAATCCGTGGTTAATTTCATTGCACCTGCCAACCTCTGCGATGTCGCGCTAGCAGGTGCAAGGGGATCAATTACAACGTCATGAAAATCGGCTGGCTCCATTGGTTGGCGAGTCTCCCTTTGAGGGCCGCTTGCCGCTTAGTTCTCGAGTCGTGTCTTGCACCAGTAGCACCCCTTGCACCAGTTAACGTGACATCGTGGGGGCTGGCAAGTGCAAGGGGTGCACTGATTAACCGCCACCCACGACAATGAGTCGATGTCATCGGTTTCCGGGTCTTTTCTGAGGGGCATTTCCAGCTTCGTTCTTGATTTGTATCCGGCTACAATAGTCCCACGGGAGACGATAGCGCCTGTCTGGTGGCGTCGCTTTTAGCTGGCTGCTTGGAGGTCCGCGCGCCGTCACTTTCCGGCGACCGGCTCGGAAGGGAGGCGTGGTCGCCGGCGGCGGCGTCTCTCTCGCGGCTCGTGCAGCGCGGGCCCAAGGTCTGGACCGTCAGCGGCAGGCGCGAAGCTTGAAGAGCGCTCGAGCTCCGCGACAGGCGCGCGCTGTCGAGCTCGTCCCGGAAACGGTGTGTTCGTCGTGTGTCGCGCGGCTTTCCCCTCCGACACGGGCGTCCATTATGTCCTCGCCGAGCCCGCTCTGCGGCCCTGGTGTGGCGGCGACGAGCGCTATTTTCGTCGTCGTCGACGCCGCTGCGGTTTGCTGTGCGCGCGCTCGCACCACTGTGCCCCTGCGGCGGAGTCGAAGGCACGGCGCTCCGTCGGCCGAGCCCGGGGCTGTCTCTTGCCCCGAAGGGAGCGCTGTTTTCAATGCTCGCTCCGGAGTGGGATGGGGGGGGGGGGGGGGGGGGGAGCCTTTATTTTTGCGCGCCACCACCGCCATACGTGGCATGTAGTGTGTGTGCGGCGATTGGGTTTTTCTTTTGTGTTTTCCCAAGCTCCTCACGGGTGTCACACGCCCGTCGCACGCGGCTTCGCCCATGCATCCGACGTCTCCGCCTGCTCGTGTAATGGGCGCGCAGGCTCGAGATGGAGCGCCTGGCAGCCGCTGCCGGAGCAGATATGAGGGACGCGCGCCAGCCGGCTTGCTCCCGCCCGTGGGGCCCGCCGCTGCGTGGTGTCTCGCGCGAGATGTTTCATTGCGTTCACCGTGTTCTTATTTTTTTCTTCTTTATATCTGCGAGGGCTGCTACGTTGCCGAAATTAAAACTGAAGGCCACGGCGGTGGCGCAAGCGTAGCGAGAGTGCTGTATGGCGGTATAGTGCCGTTCCGGCGCTGGAAAAACGAGGCCGGAGATGATCGGCGAACTTGCTCGCGCTCTTCGGAGGGCGAGAGAGGAGGCTTGCCGTGACCGCTGGAAGCATCTTCAGCGATGTGCACCATTTGTCAAAAGTTTGGTTCACAGAGGGATTCGCTTTTTCGGCCACGCCACGCAGTATGCCTCATGCATCCCCAGCGCTCCAAATGAAGGGAAGGGGAGCTCCGATTCTCAGTCCGGAATTTCGCATGAGGCAGGATACACACGCCTGCTTTCAAAATTCTCAATTCTGTTCAACCCCCAGCGAGATCAATCCAACTCGTATGGGTCCCCGCTCATGCAGGCAACCCTGGGAGTAAAGCACCCTACAATACAACTCGAGCGCACGTCAATTGAGCCGGGCCCGCTACAGACCCGGGCAGCTCACGCAGCTGTCACAGTGGCTCAGTGGTTACAGCGCTCGGCTGCTGACCCGAAAGACGCGGGTTCGATCCCGGCCGCGGCGGTGTAATTTCTATGGAGGCAAAATTCTAGAGGCCCGGTGTACTGTGCGATGTCAGTGCACGTTAAAGAACCCCAGGTGGTCGAAGTTTCCGGAGCGCTTCACTACGGCGTCCCTCATTGCCTCAGTCGCTTTGGGACATTAAAGGGCACAAAACCAAACCAAACCAGGCAGTGCACGCGAACGCCTCGTTACGTATAACGAAATTTCTCTCCACTATATGGAGCAACGACTCAAGTATACCCCCCCCCCCCCGCGCACGCACACACACACACACACACACACACACACACACACACACACACACACACACACACACACACACACACACACACACACACACACACACACACACACACACACACGCGCGCGCGCGCAAATCCCTCTCTAAAGTCGAGAAGGTGCCCTGGCGCCAGCTCCAATCCCGTACCTTTTTTATCCCAGCTCACCTTGCCCTTATCCACCCCGGCCTTTTCTCCACTGAATGCACCCTCTGCGGGTACCCGTAGCAGACTTTCACCATATCCTTGTACCGAGGGAAAATAAACTTTTATTATTGTTATTATTATTATTATTGGTTGGTTTATGGGGTTTAACGTCCCAAAGCGACTAAGGCTATGAGAGACGCCGTAGTGGAGGGCTCCGGAAATTTCGACCACCTGGGGTTCTTTAACGTGCACTGACATCGCACAGTACACGGGCCTCTGGAATTTCTCCTCCAAAGAAATTCAACCGCCGCGGCCGGGATCGAACCCGCGTCTTTCGGGCCAGCAGCCGAGCACCATAGCCACTGGTGCTCGGCTGCTGGCCCGAAAGACGAGGGTTCGATCCCGGCTACGGCGGCTGAATTTCTTTGGAGGAGAAATTCCAGAGGCCCGTGTATATTATTATTATTATTATTATTATTATTATTATTATTATTATTATTATTATTATTATTATTATTAGTAGTAGTAGTAGTAGTAGTAGTAGTAGTAGTAGTAGTAGTAGTAGAGTAGTAGTAGTAGTAGTAGTAGTAGTAGATCATCGTCTACATGTGCTCTGAGCTCCAGCCACCCTCCGAGTGGCAGGAGGAGGAGGAGGAGGAAAAACTTTTATTAAGCAACCCTTAAAAGGAAGCCAGTGAGGGTGGGGATAAGGATAAGGGGTTTGCAGGAACAGGTGGGCCCTCGCGGTCGCGCTAGGTGGCCAGGAGCCCATGGGCCCTGGCGACCTCTGTGGCCCAGGTCACCATCCGGAGCTGAACATCCGGCTGTGAGCTGTGCAGCACGGCCTCCCATCTCTCCTGGTCGTCGAGTCTCAGAAAAGGGGGAGTTGGAGTATTAGGGCAAGCCCTAAGTATGTGATGAACATCCGCCTTAGGGTGTTGGCATAATTTGCAGGACGGATGCTAGTCCCCTGGGTGCATGAGGGAATACAGGTAAGGGTTCGAAAAAGTGTCTGTCTGAATCCGTCGCCAAACGACTTGCTCGGCCTTATTTAGCGATTTATGGGGAGGGGAGTAAACTAGTCGGGAACCCCGGTAGTGAAGCGTGACTTCATGGTACGTCATCATGCGTTCCCTAGCACTGCGGAAGGAGGGGAGGCCGTCCACCGCCCGGTTGACGAGTCCTCGGGCGTGATTGTGTGCAGCCGTATTCCCCGGGTGTCCGCAATGCGCAGGAACCCAGATGAGTGTGATGAGCCGACTCGGTGGTACAACACTGTTCAGAATGCGATGTGCTGGCGTGTGAACCCGTTGTTTGGCGAAATTTCGTATGGCTGATTTAGAATCCGAGAATATGTATTTGGCATTTGTTTGAGTAATGGCCAGGGCTATAGCTGCTTCTTCAGCCTCGACGGGATGTTGAACGCGATTTAGAGTAAGGGGTGAGCAAGGATTATGATTGCAGTTAAGTACCGTGATTGCATAGGCTGAGGTGGTAGAATATTCTGCAGCATCTACGTATGTGACTGCTCGATCCCTAGCGTAGTGCTTATGTAGGGCTGTTGCCCGAGCTGTGCGACGATCTTTGTCATGCTCAGGATGAGTGTTTCTAGGCAGAGGTGGAATATAAAGATTTTTTGCAAGGTCTAGAGAAATGTTATGCTGATCCGAAATTTGGTCGTCGAGGGTGATTTTGAGTCTTTTCAGAAGATTCTGTCCGGTAGGTGTTCGAGAGAGGCGATAGTATTGCCCCGTGAGGTGGGCTTCAATTAGTTCTGCCAGGGTGTTATGCACGCCTAGTTTGAGGAATTTGCTGGTGGGGGTTGAATTCGGGAGGTGAAGGGCAGCCTTATATATACCCCTGATCATTCTATCTATCTGCTCCTGCTCTGTCCGAGTGAGATACAGATAGGGGAGAGTATAAATGAGTTTGCTGATACAGAAGGCTTGAACGAGACGTCGCGTGTCTGCCTCCCTCATGCCTCGGTGTTTATTATTAATTCTACGAATGATCGCAGTCGTATTCTGTACAGTGTGGCGGAGTGATTTAATGGTGGTCGTGTTGGAGCCGTCATTCGTGATGAGCATACCCAAGACCCTAATGACGGGTTTAATTGGAATTGGAATGTCTTCAAGTTTGATAACAATTTGTGGCGGATCAGGATCCGGGTATCGGGGTCTGATTAGAAGGAGTTCTGATTTGGCAGGGGAACATGCCAGGCCTATACTTTGTGCATATTGTTGGACCGCGTTTGTTGCATTTTGTAATGTTTCCTCTATTTCACCGCAGTTTCCTGCGCTCGTCCAGACGGTGATATCATCTGCATAGATGGAGTGATAGAGGTGGGGAATTTTAGACAAGATTTGAGCAAGAGGGATGAGCGTGATGTTGAACAAAAATGGTGAGAGAACTGCACCTTGTGGCGTACCACGGCTGCCTAGTGGGAAGGTAGGAGATGTGACTGATCCGATTTGGAACTCCGCGGTCCTGCCCGTAAGGAAAGCTCTCACATATGCATAGGTGCGTTCTCCCACGTGCAGGGAGCTCAAAGCTTGTAAAATGGCTGAATGTTGCACATTATCGAATGCTTTGGTTAAATCTAAAGCAAGAAGTGCTTTGGTGAGGTGAGGAATCGAAGGATCAAGTATGTCTTCCTTGATCTGTAGCATGACATCCTGTGTTGAAAGGTGGGATCTGAAACCGAACATGGTATGGGGGTAGATGTTGTTCTCTTCCATGTGTCGGATGAGACGGTTTAGGACAACATGCTCCATGAGCTTGCCCGCACCTGAAGTTAGAGATATGGGCCGAAGATTTTGCAGGTCTAGCGGTTTGCCTGGTTTAGGTATAAAGGTAATTCTGGCATGCTTCCACTGTTCTGGGAGCGTGCCAGCTTCCCAATGCTGATTCATAAATTCTGTGAAGGCCGCGACAGTTTTGCCATCCAGATTTCTCAGAGCCTTATTGGTGACTTGATCTGCACCTGGTGCTGAAGTGGTCCTGAGCTGCTGTAAAGCTGCCCAAACCTCTGCCTCGGCTATAGGGGCATCGAGTTGAGAGTTACAAGATCCCTCATATTGTACAGGGGTTAGTTGAGGGGTGTCTGGGAAGTATTTATCTCTAAGGATTTGAATAATGTCCTGACCTTGTTGTTGTGCGGAATGAACTAAGCGTATAATTGCTTTGGAGGTCTCTGATCTAGGTGAGCTGGGGTCTAATAGAAATCTGAGGAAATGCCATGTGTTCTTAAATTTGAGATTGCCGTCCAGTCTATTACATATCTGAGACCATTGCTGAGTGGTTAACCAGGCAGCGTGTTCCGTAATTTGCTCTAGAATTTTGGCCAAGGTACGTTTAAGTTTGCGGTTATGTTTTTGCCGCAACCATCGCTTTTCCACCCCTTGATAGGCTTGCCACAGATGTTGTAGTCGGCTATCTACTTGATTCGACTCCTGAGTAGTTGCTGCTTCCTTGGTAGAAGCTTCAATTTCTTTGTTTAATTGGGTAACCCAAGAGGAGTAGTCCTCTATTTTTTGAGTGGCAGTGGACTCTCGCCTTTTCCTGAAAAGGTCCCAGTCCACTATGCGTTTAATCTTGACTGGCAGGGTGAGGTTTTTTGCGTAACACGTGAGTGAAAGAATAAAGTGATCACTTCCGAGGTTTTGGCCTGTATTTGTCCAAGTAACATGCTTTAGATGTTTTCCAAGGGTGAGGTCTGGGCAGGTATTTCTGCTTACACTGTTGCCTATTCTAGTTGCCTGATTGGGATCTGTATAGAGAGTCATGTGATTTTGGTGGATGAATTCCCAGAGATGTTTCCCTTTGGGTTGAGTATATTTATATCCCCAGTCCGTGTGCGAGGCGTTAAAATCCCCGACAACAATTAGTGGTGAGTGCGCCGCAACAGAAAGGGCTTTTCGTAAGGCCCTGAGAAGCTGTGAGTGTTTATCCTTCGGGTGGCTGTAGATATTCAGGACAAAGTATGTAGGTTGACCTGATTTGCGGGGGAGGATTTCAATGTACTGGCAGTCATGGAGCACGTCTGTCATGTCATGAATGATGTAGGTGATATTGCGATGCACGAATGTAGTGACACATTGGTGTGATGCATCAGAGGGGTGGATAGCTTGATAGCCTGGTAACTTATACGTATTGTTAGGTTCCTGGATTGCTATAATGTCTGGGATTTGAGAGGCTTGCTGAATATGAAGAAGAAGATTATCTTTTTTCTTTTTAAGGCCTCTGCAGTTCCATTGCCAAATATGGAGGGAAGGATTTTGACGGGGGGTTGGCGTGGAAGAGGTAGCCATTTCTATGCTGGTTGGGAGGAAGGGTTAGACGGCGGGCTGCTAAGTTTCTTAACAATATCATCAAGTACTTGCTCCAGGTGAGTAAATCGTTCAGCGATCTGAGTGAAGCCCACCTCGACTTTTTTTTCAGTGTTGTTGGCTTTTTCCTCGATCTCCCGAAGTTGTTGGATTGTTACTACTTGCGTTCCCTCATCAACCAGCGGACGTTTTTTACGAGGAGTGAGGTCTGACTGGTGAAAAGAGGTTTGTTCCAATTGCTGAGAGTTATCTGTAGGGTTGGATTCGTCTGTCTTAGGAGGAGGTGAATTGTGGGTTGTGGAGGGGGCGGTGGGACTCGTAAGGGTATTTAATCGAGCGAGAATCTGCGCCATCTGCTGTTTAAGGATTCGATTCTCTTCCATTAGGTTCTGTATGATTTTTTGCTCTTGGGATTTTTGAGACTCTGATCGATCATGCGAAAGATGGGAGGCCCTGTCCACCCAGCTCACCTGTTTGGATGTTCCGGCCCTGGACGAGGCGCTGGAGTCTCCGCTTCTTGTTGGACTTTTGCTGGAGGATCTGGAACCCTTCAGCCTGGGGAATGAGTCGGACCTGGAGCGTGTGGTCGAGTCGTTGCCCTTGGAGCTTGGTCTTGAAGGTCGGTCCTTGGCCCACGAGGATCCCGATGCTTTTTTGGTCGTGCGTTCGAAACGATGCCTGCATCTTGCGTCTCCCGTTCTGTGGTCGCCTCCACATATGATGCAGACTGGGGTGCAGACTTGCTCTGATGGATGCTGAACACCGCACCATTGACAGTGATCTTGTACTGGCATTGGGCACACGTCACGCCTGTGTCCAACTGTGCGACAGTTCGTGCATGATTCTACTTTCGGACGGAAGGGGTAAACCGCATGCAGGACTCCGAAGTACCTGATGGATTGGGGCAGCCTCTCCGCCGCGAAGTGGATTAGAAGGGATGTTGACGTCTTTCCTAGAGAACGTGCCTGCACTATGGGAAGGAGTGGATTTGCTCTTCTCAGTTCATCAAAGATTTCCGTTGGAGACTCATTCCCGTAGGCCTTGTATATGATTCCCTGGATTGCAGTGTCAGGGGGGGGCAATGTAGGCCGACACTGCCACCTTGAGTCCCTGCACAGTGATGGATTTTAGTTTGACGTACTGAAGAGCGCGTTCCTTGCTGGGTCTCGCCATTGTGAGAATGTTTTTGGCTGGGTTATTGCGCACTAGGTCCTCTTCAGCAGCCGCGACTGGTACCGCGCTGCCGTTCAGTATGGCTGCTCGAAGCTCACGCTCTGAGAACGCTGTGACATCAAAACCGCCGCCCGTTGGCCTAAAGACAATCTTGTAGTCGTCGCGCGGCAAGGGAGGTAAAGGCCGTGAATTTTTGTAGCGAGGTGAAGCGGGAGGCAATTTGTCTTGTTTTTTAGCTGAACCACATGCCGCGTCTCCGGTTTGGGATGTTGGCGTCTCTGCGTTGGCTGCTTGAGTTGAATGCGCTATGTGGGCTTCATTTTCTTTTCGAGAATGTCGATCTCGCACGGCGAGGACATGCTTCCAGTCGGGAGTTTGAACCTCGTGCGGTGAAATGGGCTCACCTTGCACGGTGTGCTCCATGGCGAGAGATGTGGCAGATGCGAGCCAAGCCGCCGCTGTTGCTGCGGCGTTCGGCTGAACGCGGCCGCCGGCCGCCGGCCACGTTGGGTCTCGAACTTGCCGAAATGATGGTGAAGGGGACAAATACGGTGTCCAACGATGCGGAACAATCTTCTGTAAGTCTCGTGGGGCTGGAGTGCGATGTAAGCGGCAAAACTTTCTCAAAAACCGTGTAAAACACGGAGCCCATTCGGCGAGCGTCCGCTCCCGTTGGCCCCCTGGCGGTGGAATCCTCCGAGTGGCAGCTCACCGACGTAGAGCGATGGGAGATCGCGGTGCCCAGCTCGGACCCGGATGCACAAAAGCAGCTGCTGGGCTGGGCTCTGAGAGTCACTGAGAGCCACGAGCTCCTGGCCACCCTACACGATATCGAGCCGACCCATCAGTAGGCTGTAATCATGAGGGTCAAAAATCAGTAAATGTTTTCATCACCACGGTTAGGACTTCCACGAGCGCTGTTTGTCAGAGTGCACATCTTAGAAGCAAACCTCCCTGGCCTGTAAACTTTTGACAGAGGCTGCACGTCTACTGCAGCTGGGCTTCACCAGGCGCTGGAAGCAATTTCGAAGGCCACAAGCAGGATGGACAGGCCCATGCAAAAAAAAAAAAAAAAAACATGATAATGGCGCAGTCCAGCTTCGATTAAGATCCCGATCTTTATATGATTGCGTTAGGGCGTTGGTTCCGTGATGCGAGGTGATATGTGGCTGTTTTATTCCGATATCAATTTGTTATTGTTTCCAGAGAACCGGTAATCTAATCGTGAAAAAGTCAGTTCGACGTACTTGCACTCCGTCGGTGATTGCACGGCCGACAGTTGTTTTGCATGGTGCCGTTTCTCATTTTTTTTCTGGCGCAGCGCCATGGCTGCTGACCCGCTTTGTCCATCGCTCTCACTCCGCGCGCTGCGGTTTGTGGCCGCCCTTCGCAGGTGGGTCCGGCGTCGCGGAAATCCTACGCGATTCGACCTCGGGTCGCCGCTTCAAATGCCGGCCGCCCCTTCAACAACGTGGTCGCCCAGTGTGGTTCTGTTCAGCGTGCTAACGCGTGCCGTCGTTAAGGCGCTGGAAAGCTGTTAACAAACGCCCCCCGCAAGAATCGATTAAGCGTGCACTTTTGCGGCGGCTGCTTGTGGGGGGCCGCGCGCGCGCCGTAAACGGAGACGCGGCGCCTTGTCTCGTGAGGTTCTCCATTTACCTTTGGAATCCTGTTCGGGAAACCCCTCCTCCCTCGGCTGTCGCCGTCTTGAAGAGGCGGCATTTCACACAAAAGGATGCAGCCGTCGCCGGATGTGACCCTCTGAAGTCCAACAGGCTCTTTTGGAGAGAAAGGTCGGCGCCAGAAGGAACTCCTGAACTGGGGGATATTAGCATAACGACTCCCGATAAACGGTTTTGGGGGAGGGGGCCCATGTGTATTTTCTCTGTGGTTATTTTTTTTTTTTTCAACTCCTTCACGCGACCGTCATGGTGCGTCTCGTGGCAGCTCGCGCTCAGCTGTGAACGTGCCGGCGGCGGTGTCTTTCTGTTTTGCCGAAAACAAATTCAAGTCTGCGGAGCACGGGTGATGTCACACCCCACCTTGTCTTATCTTCATATCTGTATCCGTTCGTATAGGAACTGTATAAAATCGACCAGCTGATTTGTGCATATAAAGGCATAACCGTTACGACACACTTACCAACGTCTCGTCGACGTCAGCTTTAGTAGAGCGCAGCGAATCACGCGCCCTACATGAAACATTGTGGGCCATAGGTTGAAAGCGATTCAAAGCATATAATGCTGAAAGAGCGTAAACTCCCTCCTCGAATGTCCATGCCGACGCCGAGTGCACAGGTGTCAAACCCCCCCCCCCTCTTTATTTAAAAGACGAAAACATGAGAAATATGCAACAGCTGATAGAAAGCTTGCTTCTCGCGGCAACGTTCTGCGACGGCGGCGAATAACCACCATGGACTGGGCTGGAATGACGACAGCGTGTCTCACATGAGCTCTCACCACTCGTAACTCGATGTATGAGTTTATATGGTGCAAAGCGAGGGCGAACGCCTCAAAGCACACTTTGGTTGATTGGTTGATTGATTTATTGCAAATATTTATTTTTAAATCACAAAGAGTATTCATGGGAGAGCAGGTTTGGGTCCTTAGTCCAGGCCTCCACCGTCTCTTGCAGTCTTCTCGACCGCTTCGATCAGCGTCAGCTGTTAGTTGAGGTCAGAACTGGCCAGCAGGGACTCCCACTGCTCTTGAGAAGTGTCTGTAAGTTTTCTCTTTTTTTTTTTAATCCGTCTCGGCCTCACACTCGCACGTAATGTGGTCTATCGAGTGGTTGGAGTGGGCGACAAAAATAGCCCTGGCTGCGCCTGGTTTGGCTGGTGGTGTGTCTTGGTGGTGCTCTTTGCCCATTTTGTCCATTTGTTTTACATGGTATTATACTCACCACACGAGGGACCCCATGTGCTGGGAGATTTATGCGTGCCTCGGTCGCCAAAACGAGCGGCTGACGCTAACGGATGATTGTCTAGAAGCTCCGAGCTACGCGGCCTGTTAGAACGGACGGTGGTAGCCGCACAGGGCATTACCCCCTTACCTTGAGACCAGTGGGCGCCGAACGCGCCGAACCTCCCCGCGCGACGACCTCGGAGGGATTATATGCCCTTTCTGGGAAAGGGGTCGGGACGGTCGCGGTGGGGACGGGAGACGGGGTTGTCAGCCAGTGTGGGTCAGGCGGTCAGTCGGCAGTGTGTGTGTTGGGAGTGTGTGCTGTGTTGTGGACTTGCCGTGGTCGATGATGGAGTGTGCCGCCTTTTCTCATCCATGTAAATAAATGATGGTTGTTGGGTTGTAGAAAAAGAATGTTTGTGGCGGCGAGTGATTAAAACGCCGAACGGATCACTTCGTTACTACACTAATTTCTGGTGCCGAAACCCGGGAAAACGATTCTGCAACATCAACGGACCACCAAGATCGATTCCTCGAAAGACATGGAGATCTCGAAGAGAAAGAGGAAGGCCCTGCGAACTCAAGCAACGCGTCTGGTTGGTGAGGCAGAAGCATTGCTGAAGTCTACCGCACCGAACGCCGAGGATCTGGAGGTAATTATCGAACGTCTGCAATTGACTCAACGTCAACTGAACGATGTAGACGCCGCGATCGAGCCTTTGATCACCGAACGGGAAGCCGACGCAGAGTTCGCAACCATTATCGAATACGGCGACAAGATTGTGACTTCCCTAACCAAGCTGAAGTCTGCAGCGAAACGCACCGCACAAGGAACGAGCGTGGGAAGCACTAACTCGAACGAAGATCGAAGCACAACGACAGGAACGACTGCCAAGACAAGACTCCCCAAATTGGAACTCCTGAAATTTAACGGCGAAAGAAGGAATTGGCAGCCATTTTGGGAGCTATTTGAAACATCGATCCACAAGAATTCGGACCTATCACCAGCAGAGAAATTTCAGTATTTGCGATCTGCACTGACAGGAGACGGAGCATCTGCCATCGAGGGGTTGCAACTGACGGCGGAGTGCTACAACCACGCCGTTGACATCCTAAAGACACGATTCGCTAATCAAGCTGTCCTCATCCAGGACCAGATGGAGGGCCTCGTGGCAGCGGCACAGGTGTCATCGACAGGCAATGCCCACACTCTCCGGCGCTGGTATGGCAGCCTTCAGGCCCACATGCGAGGCTTTAAGGCGTTGGGTGTGGGTGAAGAATCGTACTGCGCAATGCTCTACCCTCTTGTACTCCGGGCACTTCCGACCGACCTGAGCCTGCTGTACAACAGGATGATGGCTTCGAAGGACGCAGAGGGCTCCAGCAACGGCAACACCTCAACCACCGACAGTAGCTCCGAGACAGGAACAGAGTCGGTGCATAAGAAAGAACTTCGCGCACTTCTGGAATTCCTTCGGATCGAAGTTGAGTGCTGAGAAAGGGCGGGAAGGGAGCAACCCAACGACGCTACTGGTAAGCCCATGTCCCGTAATCCGGCGCATGAACTGAAGAGTGCAGCATATCCTGGCAAACCTCGACACTCGTCGGCGGCAGCCTTGCATGGCACAATGAAGGACCTGGAATGCTTCCTGTGTAAGTCAGAACAGCATGCAACAGAGAACTGCACCACCGCAAGGGAGCTGCCGGGGAAGAAGCGCATGCTACGCGAGCACGGCCGATGTTTCCGATGTACGAGGCCAAAACATACGGCAAGGATGTGCAGGAGCATGATATCTTGCAGCAAGTGTCGCGGCAGGCATGCCTCAACGATGTGTGACCGGAGCTTCATTCCCAACCGGCGAGACGCTCTACCGCATAAGGGCATAAACGAAAGCGCTAGTCCAGTCAGCCTGCAGGCAACGCAGTGTGGCGCGACACCGGCAGTTCTCCTCCAAACTGTGACAGCATGGGCCGAGAGCCAGAAGAAGAGAAAACTGGCTAGAATTATGCTTGACACTGGTAGCCAGCGCTCCTTTATTACCGAACAGCTATCAATGGAGCTAAACTGCAAGCTGCTCGGTACCGAAACCCTAACTGTCGGCGTGTTTGGAGGCCGTAAACAAGAACGCACCTTTCGAAGGGTTCAGCTGACTTTGCGAAGCAGGCGAAATAACAGAAGGTACGAGATCGACGCTCTCGAAGCACCGACCATCTGTCAACAGGATCTCCCAAGCCCAGACGAAAGAATCATGGAAGAATTAGACCACCTTGGCTGCAGTTTAGGCGATGACCTGAAGGAGCTAGAACACCGCTCAATCAATATTCTGATCGGATCGGACCATTACTGGGGAGCGATGACAGGCCGAATTCGTCGTCTAAAGGGCAGCCTGACCGCATCAGAGACATTGTTCGGATGGGCGGTGTAAGGAAAGAGCAGTTCGTCTTCCCCGATACTGAGTTGTGCCCAGGCGATCGTCCTGCAAGCCGCAGTAGAAGAAAATGACAGAGCGGTTGTTCCCAGAGAGTTCTGGGAGCTGGATAGCTTGGGAATTATCCACACACCGGCAGAAAACACAAGCGAGATCGAAGTAGGACGAGGGTTACATAACCTACGAAAAGAGCCCCATCGTCCTGCCGAAGAACCATCCGTATTCCTCTCTCCCGTCAATCGAAGCACACCGATAAATGCTGCACGCCGGAGCAAGGGACACACACGTGCAACTGCACGAGAGGTGTTGGGTCCCCCTCGACAGAGATTTCGTGAAGAAGGTGGTGCGTGCTGGTGTCACTAGTCAACAATTCAGTGCTCCGCCGCAAAGTGCTCCGACGGGACCGCTACCAGAAGATCGGACAACGCGCAGACCTTCAGGCGAGCGGCAAACGAACGGACCGAACTGTGGCTGCGCCACCCAGATGTGGACCATTTTGCATGTGCAGAAGTTGAGGGGCGCTTTATTGTTGAACGGGCGTCATGTTGGGGTTGTTTTTACGAAAGGATGGTGTGCTCAGTGAAGATGGCATTAAGAAAAGTGATCGGAAAGAAATGCCTAGAAGCTGAAAACTTAGCCACCATCCTTTGCGAAGTTGAAGCCGTTGTAAATTCTCGGCCATTGACTCATGTGTACAACGAGGTCGGAGAGGGTGACCCCCTAGCCCCATCAAGCTTTCTCCTTGGGAGAGGGCTAACGACTTTGCCGACGGCGGATGGGGAGCCGCCCGCTTCGACCCCTGAGATGCTTGGTTCGTTTTGGTGGCAGTTGACTCCACGCATTCTGGGGGGGAGTGTTAGAACGGACGGTGGTAGCCGCACAGGGCATTACCCCCTTACCTTGAGACCAGTGGGCGCCGAACGCGCCGAACCTCTCCGCACGACGACCTCGGAGGGATTATATGCCCTTTCTGGGAAAGGGGTCGGGACGGTCGCGGTGTGGACGGGAGACGGGGTTGTCAGCCAGTGTGGGTCAGGCGGTCAGTCGGCAGTGTGTGTGTTGGGAGTGTGTGCTGTGTTGTGGACTTGCCGTGGTCGATGATGGAGTGTGCCGCCTTTTCTCATCCATGGATGGATGGACGGACGGACGGACGGACGGACGGAAGCGCCCCCTTTGTGACAGGTTGGTGGCAATTGCCACCATGCTCAGCTTTTCTTTCGTATTTTTTAATTTTTATTTTTCTTTTCTAATTTTTATGTTTTACTTTGTTCCATTTTACTTTTTATTTATTTTTTGTTCATTTTTATTTCTGTTCGCTTTTATTGTTTACTTTTATTTTTATTTCATTCTTATGCTTTTTTTTATCGGCCGCAGCTGCGGCGCGGCGTGGTGGATCCGCTAGGACGATCGCGACGAGACGAGTTGGGGCCCTGTCTCTCTCGGTCTGGCCTGACGTCATAACAGAGGTCATGCTAAAGGTCAATGGTGGATCCGGCAGGACGACGCTGAAGGCTCAAACTGTGAGCAGTATTGCTTTCGCAATAAAAAAGCCGGGTGGTCGACGTTAATCCGGAGATCTCCGCCACCCCGTGCGTAGCAGCCGCTCACTCGGCTTCGATGACTCGGTGGTTAGGGCGCTGGACTTGGAGCCGATTGAGCCGGGTTGAATCTCGGCCGCGCCGGCCGCGTTCCGACGGACGCGCAACACAAAAGACGCCTGTGTGCTGTGTGACGTCCGTGCACGTTGAAGATCCCCAGGTGGAAATTGCTCCGGAGGCCCTCCACTACGGAACCTCTTTCTTTTTTCACTCCCACCTTCCTTCCCTTCCCTCACAGAACGTTTGAGGAGCTCCGCTGACACAGTTTATGGGCCTTTGATTTTCTTAAAGCTTAATTCTAATTTGTTTTCTTTGGCGCTTGAAAACGCGCATGTCGCCTCTAGTCGCATGTTATCTGATGAGTGTTGTGCCCCGTTCAGTACACATTGGCCAGCGGTGCGAAAAAATAATAAACGGAATAATGGAACGTACCCATGTCATGTAGGCTAGTTTCAAGTGCCGATATAGTTACCGACACCAGCTTTATTCAGTCGAGGCTTGAGATGATCGCCTCATGCGCCTGCGCCCTCTCGCGGCAGAGCGTCGTCAGGAGCAGAATCTGACAAGTTCGCGTTTTGATAAAATAGTGACTACCCGTGCGTTGCGGGGGAGTTCCTGATCGGAGTAGTTTTTCTCGCGCGCAGTCCGGAACGCCCGAGTTGTGCGCTGTAGCTTCCTTCTCTGCACGGCCCGCAAAGCATGCCAGGGAGCGTAATCTAGGAAACGTAAGCACGTCGCTTTATTTTTAGGCGGCGAACGGCCTTAAATCGCTTGACTTGCGTAACGAGTATACCGAATACTTTTCTGTAGCCTCTTTTGCGTGCTAGCCGTGGAAGCTAGCTTTAGGAATGTTATGAGAGCGAGGCCTGCGTTGATCTCGCCGTTTAGAAACCCACGACGCGCTTTGGTGGGCTCCATTCGGATGCTTGCGTGGGCGCCCGTAGGCGATTCCGCTCCGCCGAAGCCCCGCAGGAGACGTTTCGAAAGCCCCTCCATCGCTTTTGACATGCAGCTCGACACCATTGAGAACGTTCGGCGGACGCTATGCGTATATGTGACGGCGTCGCGGTTCATTTCCTGGTGGAAACGGCTTCGCAAGGTGAGAGAAAGTGAAAAAAAAAAAAAATAAAGAACCCGTGGGAACCCTTTAGGAAGGAAGCTGCATTTTGGTCGAATTAGGAAAGTGCGCACACGCGCTGTGTATGTACGTGTGCTGCTGTGTAGATACTTGTGCGCATTGTGTATGTGCGTGTGCGTGTATATACGTGTGCATTTTGTATACACGTATGGTGATGCCATCAATCACCGGTCACAGGCCTCTAAGATGTGCTGTGCACACTGATTTAGTTCTCTTTTTTCTTTTTCGTACGAGTGGAAGCTTTGTGCATTATCAGTTGTTCTCACGCACACCGCCGTGTACTTTTTAATGACGCAGGCGCCTAGGGTCAAAAGTGGGAGAACGCGTTTTTATGCGAAGCATACTACTTTAGCTTTTACTAGGTCGCAACGTAATGGAGCACGCCTGTCGTGCGCATCTGACCACGCATGAGACGAGCGCATTACCCCTTTGTATGGCAGCGGAACTGCCGGGCGGCCACGTTCAGCGATGGTTCCGTCATGTGAACACACCTTTTGAGCGACATATTCCATTTGCGTTCGCCGCCGTCATTCCCCCCTCAAATGCATATCGCTCATTCCTGCTGTCTCCCTCCCTCCATCCATCCACCCATACATCCAGCACGTAAAGCGCGCAATTGTGGGCTCGATATGCGCAAGCCACATTTTGCCGAGCCTCGCCAGCGGGGCATTGTGAACGATACCTCGTTCCATTTCTTCTTCGCTCACGACCCGTTTGCGCAGCTGTGGAAAGTCAAACGGTTTCTCTCTCTCTCTCTGACGTTTCTTTTCTCCCAGTTTTTCTTATTATTTTTTTTTTATTTTTCTTCGTCGGTGGCTGCGGCGATCTTTCCATATGCAGGTCAGCGGCGGCGCGGCTTTTCGGGACCCGCATGTGTCCCCGCACGCAACGCCAACGCGCTCGTCTTGTGTCCCGCTTCCCGCGCTTGCCTTTTGGTCGGGGGTGGTGGTGTATGTACATCTGTGGAGGAGGGGGAGGGGTCTCTGCTTTCTGGAGATCCTGTGGGAACGGGGCAGGCGTCGCAGTGACGAATATCGACATCGCGAAAAGGCGCGCGCTCCTAAAGTCGATAAAGGACTAACCCGTAGCCCATCATTTACGCCTTTTAAAGGCTAACCACACAGGAACATTATTGGCTTCACTCGGTCTACGTGCGAACGAACCGTTCTTTGTTTTTTTTCTTTCTTGGGGTTGGAAGTGTGGGGGGGGGGGGGGGTATTTTGTCAATAAAAATAAAGAAAACCGGTTTCAGGGACGGTTCCGTTGCCGGCAGGGAGATGGTCGATTTCGATTCGGCTCAGGGGCACTTGACTGCATTCGGCACGCCGGCGTCTGATGAGATGATTTGTGCCTTTCCAGGCGGTCTACATGCATTGCAGGACCGATAGTCCAAGATGCCCTCTAATCGGAGAAGGTTAAGCCTAAAGTGACCACCTTCAAATGGCCGAAGTCCGTGCATTGTTGTAGTCGCTATAAAGGGAGCAGGCCATCGCTCGCTCGCTGGCGTTCGTTGGGTGGACTCGTTGTTAGTTCGGCCTCTTACTGCATGCATATTTGGGTTTGGCTTTTGTTTCCTTTTGAAATTTCCCCTCCTGCTGGGGCGGCCGTCGCGGGAGAATAATTACGTGCTCCGCTGGGAGGAGATGGGCAGAGGCAGAAAGTGGCGCCAAATGACGGAGCGCGATTGCGCACGGTCCACCCACGGTCTGCCTGGGCTTCCTGGATCGGGGCCGAAAAAAATTGTGCGAACCTGCGGGCCCTGTTTACGTCGTAGAGGACAATTCGTGTTGTTTCGGAGGCCGTTCTTACCTTCCTTTTTTTCCTTCTTGTGTGGTTGGCTGGCTTCAAACTTGTGCTCGTTTCTTGGCTTGCACCCTCCCAGTCCACTCCTCCTTCACTTCTGTGCATACGGGACAGTAGCGCCCCTCCGGTTCTAAAAGTCGCTAATAACTGGAGGGGCATTATTGTTTTGCGCACTGGCACCCTGCTACTCCCCTGATCGATAGGGTCACCCTATTCGAATAGTCTCAGCAACGCAGGTAGGTGCCATCGAAAAGTTCCACGCAACAAACCGGCTAGATTTCTTGGTTCCCGCCGCGTCTTCGGGTTTCGCGGCTTTCGTGATCTCTCTGTGTCGACTTCTGCGATAGACCCGGGTTTTGCCATGCTTCTGTCTTTTTCTTTGTCTAATTTTGGACGCACACTGGCTTTCTTTCGTCTCTTTTCGCTGGGAAAGCGGTCGGTACCGTTTTTTTTTTTGCGGATCCGTTCTCCGCGACTCCTCGTGCTACCATAATGTCACCAATGCGTATTGATTGCTCCAAGCGTGTACAGTCGGGGACAATAGTCTGTGGACCACGATTTCTTCAGACGAAACCGATAGCGCTACTATTAGGCGGCGGCTGGAGGCCACTTGTGGAGATGAAAGAACAAAATTTTGACTTTCATCTCCAGAGTTGTGGTCTTCAGCCGCCGGCTAGCAGTAGGGCTGTCAGATTCGTTTGAGGAACACATGGACCACATACTTTTGTCCCCGGCTTTACATGGCAGTGGCGGAGGCTTCAGTGTCCTTTCACCTGCGTTCCAGTTTCGAAATTATCCAAATGCTTTTTATTTTTTATTGAACTGGTCGCTTTGCCCGAACGAGTTTTGTTCCGAGAGCTGCAACCGCGCTCGTTTCGTAGTTAACTTGATTTGGCGACTCGGCGTGTGAACGTGGAAGCAATCGGATATAAAAGTGTCGGTGAGCAGTGCTCGTTTAGAGCTCTCAAGTGAAGGCGGATCGACGTCGAAAGTGGAAAAAGACCGGCTGCGGCGCTGGGGAAGAGAGAATGGAAGTGGGACGGTATCGGGCTCGCCGTTAACGCCCAATTTAGAAGTCCGTCGGCGCGCTCCCACTTTCGCTTTCGTCGCATTTGGCGCCGCGCATTCTCCCCTCGGCCGGGCCGCTGCTTTGTATTCGCCCCTCAGCAACTGCCGCCCCCGGCTGACCTCGCGTCGTCTGGCTGAGCTCGTGTTCAGCATCTCATATGCATGGGGGCGCCGCCGCGGTTCTTTTACGAGAGGAGCGCAGCCCGTTCGTGCGCTACGCCGCCGGCACACACACGCACCAAGGACATCGTGGCCACCTCGTGCTCGCTTCTTCCCTTGTTTCTCGGGGATCCCCCGAAAGGGGCATATTACTTCGGCGCTCTCTTCTCGTTGGCTGCGTTCCTCGCCGGCATTCGCGGGCTGCTCTCGGATTCTTTTCTTCTTCTTCCCCTGCGCTTTCCATCTTATTTCTCCGCTCATTTCGGGCGTTATTGCCCGAGCCGCTGCGCATGGCTCGCTCGCGTGTGCAGCGGGCCGGCCGCGGCCGGGGCGCACGCACGCACTCATACTTCCTCCTGAGGCGTGTTCCTCTCTACGTGGAGCCGTTCTTCTCCGTTTCGCATTTTCGGCGCTGCCGCCGCTGCTCCCTGCTGCTTGCTCTCCCGCGCGTTGCGTCTCTCGCTTTATTCCTTTTCTTTTTCTCTCCTTCTTTGCGTGCGCTCTTTCTGTCTTTTTGTTTCGAGACCTCCTTTCTCTCTCCCGACAGCCCGCGCGTGTGTGCCGCGCCCTCCTCCGCCTGTCTCTCCTCCTCCTCCTCCTCCTGCCGCGGCGGCTTTTCTGCTTCTGCCGCCGCTGACTAGAGCTGCTCGACTGCGGCGGCGTCGTGTGCGTCTCTTCCCCTCCTCTCTACGCCCTGTTCTCTCTCCTCCTCCTCCGCGCGGTGGATGCCGGGAAGAGTTGAACGATCTCTAAACTCGATCGGGCTTCTCTCCGCCGCCGCCGCCTGCGCGCTCGCCCGTCGCTGGCTGTGCCGCCACCGCTGCCGCCGCCGCTGCTCTGTGTGTGCCCCGTGGAATGGGGTTGTCTGCGCACCTGTAGCCCAGTGCCGGGCCCCGACTCGGGCCGCCACACCTCGGATACATCCTCTCGTGAAAAGTGCTCTGCCCCTCTCATGGATTACGACCCCCTCTGGATGCCTCGCTAGGTGAGTGTGCCCCCTGCCCCGCGACACCGAGCGCGCGCGCTCGCGTCAAAAGGCGCCGCTGGCACCGCTGCTGTTACTTCGTCGGGACTCCGGCGTGTGATGACGGTCGCACGTCCGACGCTGGATATTTCTCGCTATTGGTCTGGCGGACCAGCGAGCCCCGCCGTCGCAAGGGCTGGCCCGGTGTGTGTGTGTGTTGTGCGCCGTGTGGCTTTGCCCTCCTTTGGCGGACGCGCTGCGTCGCTTTCACTCGCCAGCGCGGCGGGCCTAGCCGAGCGCGGTTCCTGTGGCAGTCGGGTCGAGTGTGCGCGCTCGGGGTCTTCGGCGCGCGGGTCGTCGCGCTGTGGGGACCCTGCGTTGACGCGCGCGCTCGCAGTGTAGGGACCCCGCGGTGGCGCCCGGGGAGCAGCAGCAAGCGAAAACTCTGGGCGGTCGGGGAGTGTGTGGGCCGGTTATTTTTGGCAGTTCCTGGTGTGCCGGCGCGGCGTCTTCTCGCGAGGCAGCCCCAGTTAACGCTGCGATCGCGGTGATTTTCTCTGCGACCTTTTTCTGCTTTTTCCTTCTTTTCCCCGCTTTTTTTGCCACCTGGCATGAGGCGGCTCGTTTTCTCTCGTCGCTGCACATCGAAACCTGGCAGCTTTGTCGTGCCGTTTCGGTGCGCTTTTTTTTTTTTGTCTTCCCTTTCGCCGCCGATTGACCGGATCCTGCGCCGCGTTCCTAGCCCAAGGCGACGGGTCGATACCCCCGCTCCGGATTTTTTTTTTTTTGTCGTAGGTTCTTTTGTTTTCGGCTTCTGACGTCGGTGGTTTTTTTGTTCAGGTGCGTCGGGTTAGGGGCCACTAACCTGTCGATGGGAGCTAGCGTTTGTTTATCGGTTGTCGCTGTGGCGGGCAGCGATCGGGGGCACTGTCTAGGCCTACGTCGCTTCCTTCCGGTCGGGTTTGGTCGTGTTGTCTGCCAGAAGTAATGCCGTAACAGCAGCGGTGGCGTTCTAAATACCTTGCCATGATGCCCCTTGCGGCTCACTTTTGTCAGTACACCTTGTGGACGGAGGCTTGTTTTAATAGGTTGAGAAGGGAAGTACAAACTCGAACCAATTGTATCCAACGTTCAACAAACTAACGCCAAAAGTATCCTTCTTATGGGCCGAAGCACTTTACCGCTGTTGGTCTCCTTTTCGCCTTTTTTCTTGTGTCATAGTGAGGCCTCCAGTTGCAGCGTTAGCCATCAAACGCCAAGATGCGCAGCGTCTGTTAACGTCATCCCCCCCCCCCCCCCCCCCCCCCCCCCATTTTTTTTTATTTCGACCCTTGCGTGAGAGTGGCTGTGTTGTGGGCGGCCGTCGGCGGAACAGCGTAGCGCTCTCTCAAGGCGCGCTTCTTGCGCAAGCGTCCGTCGAATGACTCGCTGCGAAAGGCCACCGCCGCGACTGGCCAGCAGGAGCAGCCAGCCGTACTACGTGCCTTGTCGTCCGAGCCTGTGGCCACCAGAACGGGGGGGGAGCTTGTTTGCTCTCCCCCACTTTCATCCAGAGAGAGCGGTCGAGAGCGCGCACCCCTTTGTCTACCCGCGGTTGCGTCGGGGGGCTCGCTTTCGACGGCCCCCTGGAGCCGCCCGAATGCTTTCTTCCCGGGCTGCTTTCGCCTTCGTTCCCTGCTTCGTTTGTGGCGATCCCTCATTTTATCGCCTCATCGTCCCTCGTAGCGTTTCTGTTTTGTTTTTATTTCCATACGGGAGAGCATCCCTTGCGCCGAGTAGCTCTCGTTTATTGTCCTGTCAAGGGGCAGTCAGCTGTTGAGCCGCTCGGGGCTTTCGGCGACAGATGGCGCCACAGTCGCGCGCGGCTCCCGAGCTCGCCATGCCGGCTAGCCGGTTCGACTGTCGACATCTCCTGCTGTTTCTCTTGCCGGGCGACTTTCGTTTACTTTTTGTTCTTTGTTTTCGCCCGCGATTTCGTGGAATAAAGCTCTGAAGATTGAGGTGCAAGGCACTGAGGATAGAAGCCGTGGTGACTACTAGCCTCTTCGGTGTATTAACGACGATGTCACCAAGCGGTCTGATGGCAAGCATGTTTTTATGGCCTTAGGGCCCTTCACTATGCTCGTCTATGCTGCCATGCTTTGGGCTTGCTTGCGCGGTCAGCGAACCCTCTTCATCGAGACTGCCGTTATTGTTGTGCGTGTAGGTCGCATATTCGTTCCACAATAGTTCGATATTGCACTTGGTTCCTAAGTGCGCAGATTTAATGGTCATTCAGGCGCTCACGTTGCCACTTCGATTTCAGCGCCATTATTTTCTGGCTCGTAACCACAGTATAACATGAAATTGAGGTTCACCTCTGATCCTTCATCGCCGCTCCCTCTCGGTGTCATTTGAGGGCACGCGGACGAGTTGAGGCGCCTGTTGGTGTCAGTGTGCGCATGTTGCAGTCAGAGTCACTGGATATGTCTTGAAATCTTATCCAGTGACTCTAGTCGCAGTGTGCAGCGGTAAAAGACCGGGGGCACCTTTCCGCATGGCAAAGGGGGCGCTGCGGTCGAGGACTGTTCTTGTTGGTCCGTGAGCCGTTGGCTGCTCATGGGCGGCTCTGGTAGAAGCGCGCAACGCTGGTCGTGATATTAATTTATGCGGCTGTTTCCCCGTTTGGTTAGGAGTCTGCCTTGCGCGAACTAAGTGGTTGCGTCCGTGCGAAGTCGTCTTGTCGTTCACCTTCCGGTCGCCGTGGGTTGCACGTCCGCAGGTCTCCGCACATCCGGCGCTGTGCTGTATCAGCACAGCTTGCGATTGAACTGACGGCAAACTGCACGACCTGGAGCGTGGCAGCTGAGGCTGTTGGTGCTGACACTACTGCATTCCTCATGTTTGTGTGCGGTCCCGGTGTGGTTCTCGCCATGCGTGCCCTAGAACGGCGTGTTCAAGCAGCGTTGGACTGTCGCCCGTGCAGTTAGAAGCTGTGAGTGCTAGTGGTCAGTTTCGCAGACCTGCGTGTTTGGCCCGTGAGCGTGTGAGTAAAGCGCAGGTTGCGGAATCATTGCAGAGATTGTTCTTTGAGCCGTAAGTAATAGGTGGCCACGTTTCAACTTGTTTAGGACAGGTCGAGCGGTTTCGTGCGCGCCCGGTCGTTTCTGGTTCTCGACTGCTCTCGCTGGACTGTAAGTGCGCTTGAAGGCCGCCTCATCTGCCGGCTTGCGCTCGCGTCAGACCAGCAGCTGGAGCCTACAAGAGGAAGGAAGGGGGCACGACGGCGGCTCGCTGTGGCATCTGCGAACTCTGCTCTTCGCTTGCGGTGACTCACGGCGGCCGCGGGACGTGCTGCGGGCGGCCGGAAGTCGGCGCTCGCTCGCAGCGTCTTCCTGCAAACTCGCCGTCCCCCTTCTTGCGTCTGCTTCCTCTAATTCGCCTGGCGTCTTCTATGAACAGTCGAAAAGCGCGGCACCAGGAAGGCGGGCAAACGAGGAGGGTGGTGGTGTCGGCGGCGCATACAGAGCTGGCACCCCCCTCCCTATGTCCGCATCTGATGTGCGCCACCTGCGTGTCGGCGCGCATGTCTTGCGCAAGCCGAAAGATAATTTTGCAGAGTGCGTCACGCAGGCTGCCGAAGGGATGAAACTGTAAAATGGGTATTGCAAGAACACCGGGCCCCAGTTGTGTTGTCGCTCGAGGGGAGAGAGAGGTGGCGACATGTTGCCGCAGGAGGAAGGGATTAGAGGCTTTCTTTTATTCCATCGTCCAGGAAGGAGGCCAGGTGGTGCTGACCGCTCTGGAGTTGTTGTCTGGTATTACGGCTTCTTCAGCGACGTAACGAAAAGGTCGCGAAATTCTTTGCTTCTAGAAGCGCCCGAAGGGCCGGCACAAAGCGGATACGGCTTTCCGTTTTTCGCACGGCTTTTCGCAACACAGTTGATTGCTCTGTGCTCTGGCGCGTTGCCCGACCTTCTTCACTGCGATACATTTCTTCCGTTGGCGGTCGACGAGAAGGGGCGCTATCAGGCGTTATCATGTATGCTGGGTCTACTATGCTGACGCATATCGGGTCTTGAGCGGGTTGAGGTCGTTGTACGAACACGGAATGCAGTCCCTAAGTACATTAGTTCCCTTGTGATGTTGTAACCCTACATGGCCCATATAAAACCCTCGAATAGAATGGTACCAGGAGCTAGAGTTTCGTTTTAGCGTTGAAAGCGTCCTGTTTTTCGTGTGTCCTTCCTTCGGGGATCAACGCCGTCGATGCTTCCGTTGGGCGTGCCTCTGCGAAGCGGCGGGCTCTGTGCTTTACGTCGAGCGCGCGCTTTAGTTTCCGAGGAGACGTCGTCGCCGCCGCGGGGCTGCTGGCGTCGAGACCCGTGCGGCCTTGCTTCGTGCGTGGACGATCGATCGGGAGGTCAGCTTCCCCCACTGTCCTTCCCATCGCGCGTACGCGTGGTCTACGAGTCGTTCGGCGGCGCAGCTGCGGTGATCCGTACGCCGCCAACTCTTGTCAGCACAGCGACACCGGCTTCGTGGGCCGCCTGGAGCGAAATAATGGCCGAAAACCAGGCGTTTGGTGTCGGCGCCTTCAAGCTGGCCGCCAGCCTTCACTCTCACACAGTTTTTGGGGAAACTGAAGCATAAGGTTATGTAGGCTCTTCGAGATTTGCTACAGTTGAAAGGAGTGTTGTGTACTTCGGTCGGGAAATCTGCGTGCCTCGTCTGGGCTTCGTGCAAGCCGGCGCCGTCGCCGAAAAACTTTTCCCGGCACCGTAGCGCCGCCGCTCTGGCCAGCCACGCAGGACGACGAGGCGGGCAAACGTCCTGGCGTCCGAGGGGTTTCGTGCCTTCCCTCCTCGCTCCCTGGCTGTTCTTTTCTCTTCCTTTTTGTTTTCCCGTCCACGTGAGCTGTTCGGAGAACCGGTTCTCTCTTCTCCGCGGAGAGCATTCCTCTGCTGCTCTTTCTTTTCTCGTGTGTGCTGCTGCTGTGCCTCTCCTGCGGCGGACGAGCGTCGCCGAGCCGAGGCGAAGCGGGGACCGGGCCGCTGCTACAGCCGAGCTGTGCTGCCGCTGCCGCTGTTGCAGCACTCTGGGCTCCCTTTTCTCTTCCTTCAATCGCCCTTCTCCTCTCTCTTGAGAGAGAGAGAGGCAGAGATGCAAATGGCCGCTCGCCGGACAAGCGGAGCCAGCAGCGGTCAACACTTAGGAGCCCCCTCTACGCTGCCTTCGACTTTTTGTTTGGCTTCGCTGCTTGTGGTTTATTCTTGAGCGCTCTTTTTTTTCTTGCTGTTGTCTCGCTTCTGTTTTGTCCAGCTGTGCGCACAGACAGTTCGTGTTTTCGCGGCCTATTAGGCCCACGTGATTACCTGTCGAAGCGGGGCGCAGTGACTTCTTTTTTTCTGCTCGCGTAGTTTTTTTTTCCCCCTTGTTGGCTTTGACTGTGCCCCGCAGTTCTCATTGGCTGGACGGCATCCTCTCTCCCCGCTCGTGTCCCGGCGTTGTCGTCGGCTTGCTGTCGACGGCAGGTATGTCGTGTCTCGCTCGCGGCGTGGGCCAGCTCTTAACGAGCCTGCACGGTTTGCCTGGTTTCCCTTCGTTTTTTTGTTTTTTTTTTGTAAGTAATTATCTTTCGAGGCAGTTGAAATTGTTACGGTGGCGAGTTTAGGGAGAGGCCCAGAAGTGTTTAGGCGTGGAAGTAAGCACTCCGGTTTAGCAGGGCGCATTGACCAGGCGCAGCTATCGTTGTGGTATCAACCCAGACGCCAGTAGCGGTCGAACTGCTTTTAGAAGTCGCTTTTCTTGACCACCGCATGCGTGAGCGTGGTTTTTGAAGCCAAACGCCGCGTTTGTGTTCGAGGTCTAGCTCGTGGCGTGCTGTAAATCACTGTTTCTTCTCGTAAAAGAGGGGCACCTGGTTATTGCTAGTTTATACGTGCAAAAAGCTCACGGAATCGGAGCTGTGTCTTCATTAATGGGCAGTCAAATAATACACCGCGAATAGAGACGACGGACGAAGAAGGGGTGCACAACACAAGCGCTGTCTCGCAACTAAAATTTTATTCAGGAGGAAGACAGCGACCAAAAAAACGGCGAAGGCGGCAATCACATGAGGCAGTCGACACATGGAACAAACTCAAAAACGCACAAGATTGAGCGGGGCGCCCTTTTCTATGACCCATGGCAGTCAGGTGTTATCCAAGAACCGTATCTCTGCATCATATAATGTGGTAGAGGGTCTTCTTCGTCCGTCGTCTCTGTTCGCAAATGAACGTAACCCAACTAGCCCAACTTTCCACCCTACTACAGTCAAATGATATCCTCGTTCTGCGTCCCTTGATTTCTTTTTCCCCATTTAAACGTCGCATTGCCTTACTGCACACTCGCTCGATGTCTCAGCGGCTATATCTAGGTGCTGGGCAAGTTTTGGTATCGTTGTTACGTACGTTGACACCCAAGCTCTCGCTAAGCGGTTTTGTGAGTGTACGATGAGGATACGAGTTTCGCAATCACTACGTGAAACGGAGCTGTAATGCAGTGGTTTTGCTATAGTTGTAGCCGTATACGCTTCAGCGCAGTAAACTCACTGCATGAGCGGATCGTTGTAGAATGGGCAGTGCCAGATTTCATCGAGGGCATGGGGGCCGCCGCGGTGGCTCAGTGGCTATGGTGCTCGGCTGCTGGCCCGAAAGACGCGGGTTCGATCCCGGCCGCGGCGGTTGAATTTCTTTGGAGGAGAAATTCGAGGCCCGTGTACTGTGCGATGTCAGTGCACGTTAAAGAACCCCAGGTGGTCGAAATTTCCGGAGCCCTCCACTACGGCGTCTCTCATAGCCTCAGTCGCTTTGGGACGTTAAACCCCATAAACCAAACCAAACCAAACCAATCATCGAGGGCATGGGCTCTTTGGTCCGCCGTTCGGCAACGAACGGTGTAGTGTTTTCTTAATGTCGCTGCAGTCCCTTTGCCGTCGGCATCATCAATTCACTTTGCGTTCATTTCAGGAGAAAGGCCTCTCTCTCCCTGGGAATTGATTTGAGATGATCCCCCTATTAACCCTGTACTCCGCCAGCTGCATGCGGCCGAGAATCTTCCTGAATACCTCTCTCACCCCTCTATAGCTCCGTCATTGTAGCGTCCACTTCGTGGAATGTGTATTCCAGCTGCAGCGCTTTTCGTTTGTTGCTGTCCGCCCCACTGCCCTGCAACGGGCCTGCTGTTATCTTTTCTCCACATTCTATCACCTCCGCTGCCTTGATGATGATATGCGTATTCGTGCAATCGAAAGTGTTCCCTGTTATCAGTGCCTGTGCGGGATTTTTTTTTTTTTTTTTGGCAAGGGTTGCGGGAATGGGTACACTCTGAAACATGCTCGTCCCGTTGTGTATAGGTGACGGATTTTGTGCTAAACCTCGCGTTAAATGTCGTAATTAGCTTCGAGCGTCTTTACCTCCCGCAACGGCCACGCAAGCCGCCGTGGAAGAGTTGCAGATCTCGTTATTGAACGTCGTGAACCGTTTTGGTGATGATGCGCGTCGTTAAAAAAATGCTCGCATTGGCACCCAGTCCCAGAACGGGGATAAAATGGCGCTATGTTGCCTGTTGGTTGTACTGAAAAAAGAAAAAAAAAAAAGGAATGTTGCAAGTGTGGAGTAGTTGGGCATGTATCCTGAGGCCTTTTAGCCCTGTGCTCATGGTACGGACGACCTCGTTCACTTGGCGAGCTGGAGGGCGCGCATTCGTTTGAGCGTAGCGGAAGCATTGCACAAGGGGTTCCGGCGCTTTTTTTTTTTTTTTTTTTGAGAACTGGCTGCGGGGTTGCGAAGGGCCCCGGCGCGCAGATATGCACAGTACTGGAGGAGGCCCACCGTAAAACCCTTCGGCAGCAGTGGGGTTTCCGTTTCCTGTTGCCCGAGTCCAGCGCGGAAGGGATACAAGAAGCGGGTGGGGCGCGTGGCGGAGGTGGCATAAACGGCGCGGTTATGAGAACGCCACCCCTAACCATCACCACTAGTACTAGACTAGGCATGGCGCAGCAAAGAGGAGCGGGGGGGGGGGGGGGGGGGGGGGGGGGTTCGTTCGGAGCGTCCTCGTTGCGGAACACGCCCTCCTTCGCGCCGCTGCCATCTGCGGCTGGTGCTGACGGCAGCGGCGGCAGCTTCCGCTCGATGCTTGTTCTCTCCCTCTCTCTCTCTCTGCGACTGCCTACTCGTCGACACCCGAGTGGGGATGGAGAGCGACGGACGGGAACGATCAGCGCACTGTGTTGCAGTGCACCGCAGCTCGCGTCTCCAACCGGAGCAGATGGCCATTCTCCATCTCTGCTGGTAGTCCAAGGGGTACTGCTGCCTGGGAGTCCGTCGCCAAGACGGCTACGATCAGATATCGCGGGGCCGCGGATGAGCCGGCCTGCTGGTATCTGGCGGTTCTCGTCTCGAGAAATATGATCATCGATGACACCGCCATTAGCTAGCCGATCAGTGCAGTCGCGAAGGCCTTCTCCCAGTGGTGTCAGCCCGCTGTCCCCCCGGCTAACTGTCTGATCGCTTATCTCCACCCTACCTTCTTAGTCTGTGCCACCTCCCTCGGATAGGTTTTCCCCAGTCCTGGTTGTCCTTTCCGCCGCTTTCGAAAGACCAGCTGTCATGAATTGTTCGCATTGCCCTCCTCTGGCCAGGTTCATTTCATCCTATTTATTACTCTGTATCAAGTCGAGTTCTATATTGAATTAGGGGGAATTTCGCCTCAAGTTCTGTTGTCTAAGCGGGCTGGACTGCTGGAGTCTCCCTCTTTCTACGATCCGCAGGAACCCTGTTAGCTTAATCATCGTGAGGTAGTCGTCGTTGGCTTGTCGAAAAACGTGGCTTGTCTCGTCCGTGTACGCGGTGAACGTGTGCGAGTGTGATGTCAGTCGCGTATTTCGTCTGCGGATCTGGCATGGACTGCGAGGATCTGTCTTGCCGCTCTTTTCTCTCCTTCATTTTCCCCGTTTTGGACCCTTCACTTTCGTCGCCAGGCCGGCGTTCACAGTCGCCTCCGCTGTGCCTCGTCCGGTCCGAGGAGAGTGATTCGCTTGCGCTTTTCACGGCCCGTGTTGTAGTGCGCTAACACATCCATTCTCCGCATTTGGGCGTTGTGTGCTTGTCTGGAGCCTGTTTTGTGGCAGGCTGCCCACCGGGTCGGGCGGCAGCCCATTGAAACACGAGAGACTGCTCGCGAAGAGCAACCCAACCCGAGTCCCACCGATGGCAGCGCCTGCCTAGTGCCACTGCTCACCTGCCCACCGGACGGCTTACTAGTCAAGGTGTAGGCGGCGCTAATTGGGCGGCACCGCCCCCCTAAGTGCACCCAGCTGAGCGGAGTGACCAGCAGCGGTTTGGAGGAGAACGTGATTCGAATGATGCATGCACAGTAGCTAAGCGGAGAAAGTTGGGGTGCTAATTAGGTGGCAGCCTGGTACCACCTATTAGGTCGTAGCTCCAGCCGACAATTAACTTCATGTTGGCGCACATATCCGCATTTGGCCTAATTACCGAAATCGACTGACATTTTTTACTTTGCAGTTTCGTAATTCCGTTACGTGAGTCAGGTTCCCGGTAGCCTTTTGTCGCACTTTTAATTGGCGCGTGCGTGGTGATTACTTGCGAAATAGCAGCGCACTTTGGCCGTATCGTTGTCACCCCCCTCCCGTGGCGAGGGGAGGACATTATATCACTCAAGATTCGATGCCGAAAGTGCGAGGCTTAAGCTTGTTGGTTATATACCGAGTTCGCGTCCCTGACCTTTGCTGTTCTGTCGGTTGTCAGACAGAGAAGCGTCGCGCTCGAGAATTCGGCCAGGACCGGTCTCGGGCTTTTGTGCCGGACAGAGACTGCGGGCTGGAGCCGACCTTGTGCTCGTTTACAGAAGATCCGGTGTCGGGCGTCTGGTTCTTTCAGGTAAAGTTGCGTAATTCTACCGACGAACTTGCTTAAAAAGCAGAGAAAAGGCCAGAGATTTTAGCAAACAGAAGTAGCCACCGTTTCGATTTTGTTTATTGTTAGTTCGGTGTCCCTTTTGACTGTCTTGTTCCCATGCGAGAAAGCTACAAAAGCAGTCCACAGGGCTCTTGACCTGTCTCCGAAAACGTTTCGGGAAATGAGAGATGTCGACGCTGGTTGCCATTCAGCGGGGGTTCTTCGCTAAAGGAAAAGGAGTCATTTGTAAGCTCACCATATGCGGCATTGCAGGCAGTGCAAAGTCGAGGTGATTCGGTTGCACACGCAATGGCTACTGGTTCGCACGTGGTAGATGGCCTTGGAACTAATTGGAGAGAAAACGAAATATGCCCAGCGCCTCTTAGTTTCTTAGTTTGCAACGACAGCTGTCTATCTGACACCGATGGACGCATCCTTTGCGGCCAGAACTTTTCTCAGTTCTGGCCACTGAACTCCATCTTCCCAACGTCGAAAAAAACAACGTCAAAATTGGCGCGCTGATTAGTCGAGAATTGTCCACAGGAGTTCCGTCACTATTGGTCAGAGGAAGTGTACTACTCAGACCAGCTAACAGGAGAGCTTATGCGCACAGCCGGGACAAATGTCCCTGGACCACGTGCTCCATTAAAGAGGAGCCGCCGCGGTGGCTCAGTGGCTATGGTGCTCGGCTGCTGACCCAAAAGACGCGGGTTCGATCCCGGCCGCGGCGGCTAGAATTTCTTTGGAGGAGAAATTCTAGAGGACCGTGTACTGTGCGATGTCAGTGCACGTTAAAGAACCCCAGGTGGTCGAAATTTCCGGAGCCCTTCACTACGGCGTCTCTCGTAGCCTTTGTCGCTTTGGGACGTTAAACCCCACAAAACCAAAACCAAATCCATTAAAGAGGACGATAGCTTTATTATTAGCCGTCGGCTGAAGACCGCACTTGTGGAGGTGAAATAGCAGGACTCTAGGTTTCACCTCCACAAGTGTGTGTTCCAACCGGCGGCTAATAATAGATATATCTTCCGCTTTTACAGAGTATGTGGTCCAGAGACTTTTGCTCCCGACTGTACATGCTTTGTGGACGGGATGCACGTCTAGTACGCTGTCGGAAATTACCTCAGGCGATGTTCGCATAGCGGGAGGAAGCAGCCATTGGTTATGGCGAGATTCTGACAGGTTTTTTTTACACGAGGAACTCGCGCTTGTCGGTCCGATTCATAGCAGTCGTGGCACAGTGGTACGATTTCGGCACCTTTTCTGAAGGACTTCCGGCCATGTACATCGATCGTCCTTGGCGTGTGTCGCAACCGCCGTGTCCTGCGTTGAAACGCGTAGCCGGAACGCGTCATTTTTGTCTCTCCGCGAATCCCGCAACGTGCGAGCCCCGTAAACGCGCAATTCCCCCCCTCCCCGGCAACGCTTCCCGGGAGCGGAAGCACCGCGCTCTCTCCTCCCGGGTCTCTTCTTCGCCGCCATTGAGCCCTTCCGTTCTAACCGGACCCCGCGTGAAAAGGACGGTGCGTCGGCGGCTGTTGCAGAGCTTCCTTCGCTGAGAAGGGACGCCGTCTCGCATGGCTTCCCTAGACGTGGCCCACAGGTCGAGGGAAACGCACGCACAGAGATGGAGCGAGGCTATCTTTTTCCGCAGGGCGGCCCGCAGGATAAAAGCGGGCCGTTGCCTGTCCGTCTATGCGGGGGCATTTTCCAACTCAGCTCTGTGCGCGCGGAGCTGCGGCTGCCTCCCTCCCTCCCCGCTTCCAAGGTTAAGCCGCCCCTTCCACCACCGCGTCCCGATGGCGGCGCGCGCTCGCTGTTGGCGGCGCATCCGGTAGCCGACGGCTAGCTATGCGCGCGCTCGGGGCTTGCTTGCGCTGACTTCGCTCGACGTAGCAAGGGCGAGGTCGCCCGCCTGCGAGCGCGCTTGCTCTGCGCAGCTTCTGAGCGGCCGACAGGGTCCCGGGCGCGAATGAGCGGGGCCTGAGCGAACCTCGTGTAACGCGAACCGAGCTTTACGAACATTTCCACTGACGTATAAAGACCGTTTCTCGCCCGATAGAACCAGTGTGGAAGGCACTAATGACAGACCGAGCTTCTGGCTTTAGCGAAGTATCGAGCTGTGACTGAGAGTTCCCGATCCCAGGGCAGGCGCTCACGGCGTCATAGTATGACAGTTAAACTGCTTTAACTAGCGAATAGTTTTTGTTCACTGAGGACATTTCACGTCACATTTCACTTCGCGACTCTCCAAATTGTGAATCATTCACGGGAAGGTGGCGGTGCTTAGTGCGTGGGTCTCCCTAAAAGGAAGCGGGATCCGAACCTCACTGCGCGTAGTAAATAAACATACTCAGTATTCTTTAGCATGCCCGAACCTCCTCTACGTTCGGCTTCCAGCCCCCCCCCCCCCCCCCCCCCCCCCCCCACACACACACACACACCTTTTTTTTAATAGTCGTGAGACAACTAGCAACTCCTCACGATACTCTAGCTAGCAGTATTTTCACGTTCTATCCACCGCTTTCCCTCTGCAGTGTTGCTCTGGGTTTGGCGTCCATTTATTCTCGGTAAACCATACTACTTCATCCCACTTCGGGGCCTTAGTCTCACCCTACACAGGAGGTAGTGTTGTGACACTTTTATTCAACGGGTCGACAGGCAGGCGTGGCTTCAGCGAACAGCGCGTCCTCACCGACCGCTTATTACATGAGCTGTACGCTTCAGTTTCTATCTTCTCGAGCGTACCCGCCGTCGTGCGGGCCTTCTCGTACTCTGCACGAGGCCGTGCTGGTCTGAAGTAGCGGTCGCCGCGAGGCGGGACGACGCGGGAAGTGCGTCTCTCTCTTCCTGCCTCGCGCTTTTGGACGCCCGCTTCCTCTCGGACCTTATCGCAGCGCCGTAGCTTTGCTCCACTGCTGGCGGGAAGGGACACAGCTGGCCGGGGACAACGAACTGAAGGCGGCCACTCTACGCTGTGCGCATTGCCAAACGGCGTCGTCCACTTCCCGCTGCTTTGCTGTTTCGCGACCGTCCGTCGTTCTCCGGCGCGCGCAGGAGGACCGCTTTCTCCGTCGGCTGAACGGCAGCAGTGGTGCCGTCGTTAGCAGTCAGTCGAGGCTCCCCTGCCGTGCGTGGTCACGTACCGTTTTTATGCGTGCCGCTCTGGCGTAGCTGGCGGCGTCTCGCGCGGCCGCCGACGCAAGTGCGGACGTGCGTGGTGGACGTCAGAAGCTCTTCGTGGGGCACCGACGTGAAGCTGCGCGAGGACGCGTTCGCAGCTGCCGGTGCCCGGCCCTAATCCCCCATCGTGCCTCTTTTGAAACCGATTGTGTGGTGTGTGCGTGTGACTCATTTAACTCTTTCGCCGGCATCCTCGGCCCCGCTGTGCGGGCACCCCAAGTGCCGCATGAATGGTTCATGAGCGCTTTGGCGACTCTTGGCTTAAGCTAGTCCTCGCACGCGTCGGGCGACTCGATGTGTCCCGTGCGCCGGTCTCCCTGTAGAGTGAAGCCATTTGAGTGCGCGGCGGCCTTCTTCCTGGCGCCCCCCTTTTCTGTAGCTAACCCTCGCGCATGCGCTTTTGTTTACTCAGACGCCGCTGGACAGCGTTTGCGTGGGAAGTGCGTGTGGCGCTGGCTCTTGCTCGCCGCCATCATTATTACTGCTTTCTTTCCTGTCCAGCCCTTTGAGAGCACCCCTCTCTATCCTTGGTCAGCTCATTTAACTGACCGGCGGACTCTTTCTCTCCGCCGGACGGCGTATTTCTTTTTTTTTTCTATGTATGTATTATTGTTGTTGTGGCCGTTCGTACCGGCCATCCTCTCTCGATCAAGGCCAAATCCGAGCCACCGGGAGTGGGGAAGGGCAGTCTGCAGCTGCCTCCGCCGCGGCAGCGTCGTCGTGATGCCGGGAATCGCTTCGTGGAAATGGCGGGGTGCGTTCGGAGGGCCGCACCCGGCGCTCTTCTTTCTTGCGGGCACGGTCCGCTCTGCGCTCGCATTTAGAACGGGGAGTGGGGGGTTAGCAGCAGGCGGAAGGGTACTCCCGTGGCAAGGGTGGTGGTGCTCTGCGTTGCGAGCTGTGGACGCAACCGGCTGCTGCCACTCGCCGGCGCAAACCAGGGCTACCACCACCACATGGTGCAGTTGAGCCGGGCTCTCAGTCTACCCTTTCTGCGATGCCGCGGATGTTCCTGGATTGCCCGCACGTGTGCCCTTGAGCGTGCCGCGGGGAAGGAACGAGGAGAAGAAAGTTTTTGCTGCGAGAAGCGTTTTAATTCGGCTCCATCCCCGTCGGACAGTGAAGAGCTGTGCTGGGCTCGTTTTCTGCTTGGAGCGGGGCCAGAAGGGCGGCAGTTTTCGAGCTACCGCGGCGCTCCAGAACTACGCGTCACATGTCAGCGCCTTTGTTTGCGGAATATGGCGTGTCAGCGTGCGTTTCCCCCAGCATCGACTGTGACATTCTCGCCGGCCGCTCGCGTAGGCGTTTCGTCTTGACTTTTTGCAGTAAGGATTGGCAGTGTGGTTGCTAAGCCTCGAGGGAATGCTTGGCTTTTGCGTGACCGCTATATGGGTATTCCGCGAAAGGTCACGATCCTTTTGCACCTCCTGTCTTTCCAAAGATGGTAGCTTGTTTGGAGGGCCCGTCGTTTTCGGGTTATAACCCGAATTTACCCTTTTCTAGCACTCCAACAGATTTCTCAACCAAGGGGTTAAACCCGATTTATACCCGAAAACGTCCCTTTCAGAGAACACGCAGAAGCAGAAAAATGAGAGAGTCGTTATGCGCACATATGCAAACACGTAAAGAACATACGTTTTCCAGTGCACAAAGCTGAAATGCTCATCTTCAACCTCTCGTAACGATTTCTGTTCATGCCATGATTGTATCAATTGTTATCCAGGCTACCGACGCTCTGCTCTTGGGCCCTTGCGCGTTTAAAACGTCCGCTGTGATGTTCAGTGATGTGCAAAATAGACAGGTCTTGCACTCACTCGGAAATGCTGCCAATGAGACTGTTATCGTACGCGGAGGTATAATCGGAATGCTTGAGGGAAAATAAAAATCTGACTCGGTAAGCAGTTTTTCAAGGTAACCTGCCAATTTTATTCAGCAGAGAAGAGAATGGGAAGAGGTGCTCGTTACGACACAAATGACGGATGCAAACAGTCGTCGAAACCAAGGAGCATAGGGGATGCCTTTGTTTTTTGCCGCCGGTGGGATCCGAACACACGACCTCCGAATTTCGCGTCCGGTGCTCTACCAACTGAGCTACGCCGACGGCTGTCCAATCTTCCAATTTCGATGCTGTTTTGGAAATGCTGAGCAAAAGAAAAAAAAGAGGGCATTTGTGAAAATGAATAAAACCCGGAAACGAAGGGTCCTACTTAATGTTGTCTGTGCAGTTTCCAAAGTGCCTTGAACGTGGCTGGAACTGTCGCCCTTTCCGATGCGCGTAGAGTGTGACAACTCAGCGGCGAAAGTAACACCTCTGTATTCGACAGGTGTTCTGGAAGGGGACCCCTGAGCTGTCTGAAAAGTTTTCTCTCAGTGTTATAAAAAAAAAAATGAAAAGTGCGGACAGGTCTTGCCGATCCTCGATGCTTTTCTCGGCCGATGCTTCGTCGACACATTACCATTGCTGTAGACTATGCATGCGGGAAAGTTGCTCTAATGCTTGGGAAAAAGAAAAAAAAAACGAAGAAAAAAAGGACGGATACGCAGCAGAGACGGGATTACTTCTAAAGTCATGCTATCTATGTTCATGGGCTGGACGCCATTCCGCAGCAGACCCTACATTTCACCAGTTTGTGGTTCGTTTTGAAGCGCTTGCACGCTCAGGCGTTTTTTCGGCACTTTCCCTTCCGTTGGACACGTTCGCGTCCATTGCGGAACTGACAGGTGCACTAAAAGAAGTGCGTGGAATGCGTTAGCCATCGCGAACGTGTGTCACACGCCCGCCATCTTGAGACAGCACTCACCAGGGTCTGACGGGAACTGTGCATATGAGGGCTGGTAACAGCGTGCACGTCACTGTTTAAAGACGAGGATGAAGGTTTTTGGCTGATAAAAAAAAAAAAAATCACAAACTGCTTGAAGGGGGAGGGGATAGATATCGGAAGCGCGTCGGACGCATCCGTGTCCTAATTTCGGCGCGTGATGGACCAACGATGGCCTCCGGCGAGAGAGCTCTTTGGGCGACAAGTTGTCAAGATCGTGTCAGCTTGGAAGACGGATGCGCTTTCCATTTGTCACGGCTGTGTGCCCGCTCTGCGCTGTTTCGAACTGATAGCCTCGTCAGTCGTCGCGCGAGCATTTTATCACTTGGTTTTTGAAAGCCGGCCGTTGTATGAGGCCACTTTTGGCATTTGCACGCACGCCAAACCTCGAGTCTTTTTTTCTTTTTTTTTCTGCGCTTTTCTATTTTCTGCGGCATTCGCAAGAGCGCTATAATAATGTCGAAGTTCGGCGCCGACCTTTCGAGAAATAAACTACTAGAAACCACCCTCGGCCGAAATGTGGTCGCTCCGGTGTTCTTTGATGCACTTTTCTTGGAGTACTCGCGATGCCTCCCTGGATTCGAACCACCGCGGTTGGTTGCTGACAGCACCCCCCTTCCCTCGTTGAAGAATCCCAGGCGTTCGAAATTGCTCCGTTAGCCGCCCGTGGTGCACGTGCGGCTTGGGGACTTTAAAGGGCAGCTGCAGCACTTTTTGAGAATTTCGCGATATTCAAAAATTGAAATCTATGTAGGCTGTAGGTAAAGCATGCCAAGTGTTTTTGCACTAGCATTTAAAATAGTGACGTAATCGACGATTGAATTTTGCGCTTCTCCTCAATGCACTGGAGGAGTGCAGGGAAACTTAGCGTGACGTCAAAGAAGGTATGATTTCAAATTACCGCTGTCGTCCGCCACACCCTGCCCTGACGCGTTAGACGCTGCTAAACAACTCTCAGCAGGGTTCGCCTTCGGTGACGTTGGTTTTTTTTCTTCAAAGCAGGCGTTTGTGCGTTGAAAATATACCGATACCTTCAATGACGTCATCATGCGCCCCCCACTTGTCGTTGTGCGCTGCAGAGAAGCTTGAAGGGCGTCCGGATTTTAATCGGCGATTACTTCACCATTTCAAGTGCTAGCCCAAAAAGACTTCGCATGCTTTACCTGCAAGTTTCACACATTCGACCCTCTTAAGCTCGTTGATTTCTAAAACTTATGCAGTTTCCCTTTAAGCCTTTTATACCATACAGCCGTTATTGACCAAGCCGCTGATACCGTTGCTGCATTCAGGCTGCAGGAAACTGCTTTTAGTGTCCGTGGGTTTCTTTTTTTTTTGTAGACCAGATGACATGTGCTGTATGTTTGACGAGTGCGACTGTGCGTGCGTGCGGTCGGCGGTGTCGGGTTCGTTGACGTGTCGTTTAGAGAGCGCGGGCATGGAAGGGTCTGCGCGACGGACCGACTCGCGACGCAGAGATTGACCTTTCGCTCGGATGCCATTGATCGCTCGCCGTTGCAATAGAGGCAGCGAATGACGTCGGAGGGATGCATTGAACCGCGAGCGCGCAGACCGCAGTTTACGACCTGCCTGCTGCTGCCTCGTCTTCCGTGCATGTCAGCAGAGGGCAAAATGCAACTGTTGACGACGTGGTGAACCCGACTGCGTGTGCGTCTACATAAAATTTTCGGCCCTTCCGCGACCCGGGGTAAGCATACACCTCGTAAACCCGTGCACGATACGTCTACTTTACCTCTTGTTGACACCTCTGCCCGGTTAGGCATGCTAGTGGAATGGGCTTGTTACGACTGTCGTCTCCAAGCTGCTGGACATGCAACTGGCGAAGCACTGACCCGTAATCCATAATAGAGTGTGACAGCCACTTCTTGACACGCGTTCAGTGCCTCGTTGCTGTGGAGATACGGTTAGAGGGGCGAGTGCCCTGTGTTGAGTTTCTTGCCGACTGGCTCTCGCTTGCCGGTTGCTGTTGACAATGTTCATTTTTTTCTACGAAATGATAGACGGGACCCGCGTCGCCCGTGTTCACCCGCTTATTGTAGCCGACGGCTAGAGAATGTCGCGTTCGGCTTTGAAACGAAGAGCGAAGGGATTTTATTTTAGTCGTTTCTGAGCTTTGTGGGGAGGATCGTATGGAAGCGGTACCGCGCTAAGAATAATTTGACATCGCCGCGAAGAAATGTGTCGTCACATCGAAATAATCCAAGCCTTCGGACTGCAAACACGGAGGATCCTTGACTCGGATTTTTTTTTTTTTTTCGAGACTGACTTTGCCCCTACCGACGCCCGTAGAAGGCCTAGAGAGGGTTCACATTGTGCTAGCCAGCGTCGTCAATTTCTGAACTTAGTGACGTCATCATTGGGTGCTCAGGTACCATATTTCAGCTATGCAGTTATGGTCTTCCGGCGTTCATTTTTTTTTTCCCCTGGCTGATTAAACCACCGTCGCGACCATCGATCAGGGCTTGGCGGTTTCCGTAGCGGCGCTTTCGTGGACTCGTTCCTTGCGGCTGCAGTCTGAAAGCGGGCTCAAAGGCAGGCGACCGGTAGACCGCGGTAGAGCGAGGTGCTCTAGTGTTTTCTTCTTCTTCTTCTACTTCTTATTGAGGTTCTTGATGATTATGGGTTAGAAAAGGGGAACACGGCGCGTTCAACTGTCTCCTCTCAGAGGGAATTACCAACCGTTGCGCCGTGTTGGGGGAAGTTGGAGTGAAAGGATAGTGATGAGAAGGGTCTGGGTGAATGGAAATGGAGGCAAGGCAAGGACAAAAATTCTGCCAAAAGGCGGAAAGAAAGAAATATGGCTGCAAGTGGTGGGCGCTAGCTTGCATATTCATCACGCATGCGCAGTTAGTTGTTTGCGGCCGCGGTCTGAGTAGCGCGGTGGCTTGGAAGTTTTAGCGTCGTTTCGCGGTAGGCTACATACCGCAGTCCGCTTATCCTACGAGGAGCGAACCGCTCCTGCGGAGGGCCAGTTGTGCAAGTTGCTTTACGCCAGTGTACTTGCTGATGCCACACATTTGAAAAGTCGGCAGTTATCGTCCTGCTTGCTAGCGCCAGAGTTCAACGCGTTAGTCGAAGGAATACCGCTGATCGGCTTGGTGCGCTCACGCGGCCGCGAAATAAAAAAGGCGGGGGGGGGGGGGGGGGGGGGGGGGGAGAGTTGGGACTTAACGTTATTTTCTCTTTCTCTCTCGTTTCCGGTCGTTTGCACGTAGCAAGGGGACCGCGAATTGTTGCGCTCATCCTCCGCGTAATAATTCATGGCTGCGCGGACCTCGCTAGCGAACCTCTCCGCGCTCGGTTCTGTGCCGTTGTGTCGAGTCAGCGGTGGCGGCGGACGTGCGCGCGCCGGTTCGAGCTCGGGCGTCGACGACACGTGTTCGGGCCGGCGTCGACGCGCGTTTGTGTACGTCAGCGGGGGCGCGGTGTGAGCGCTCCCTTTATTGCGCCTCTCGCTTTCTGTTCTTTTCCTTTTTTTCTTTCTCTCTCGTCCCTGACGGAACTCTTCAGCGGCGAGTTCACGGCGGACGTCGCCGCAGCCGCGCTGCGCGGCGGTTTGACGCCACCGCGTGTCGCTAGCGCCGGGCGCGGCATGGTGGGCGCTGCTCCGGCGACGCTAGGGTTTGTTGGCATTGTCGCGGCGCGTGGCGACACTGCGCTCGTGGGATGCGCGAGCAGTGACGCGTTCTCTGCTTCTCTTTGTTTCCTTCTTTTTTTTTTCTCGCCCTTTCTTTCCGTCTTTGCAGCCTTCATTTGGAATCTTTCCTTTTCTGTCGCCAACGCCGATAGGCCCCGTCAGGCTGATTATGGCGACCTTGTGGGTCGCGTTCGCGGGACATCAGTGGGATCGCGCGGAGTGGCTTTTATCGGTGAGTAAGGGGATTTCGCGCTTCGTAATTGATTGGATGGGCCGCTGACTGACGACTCCGCGCAGTGAGTTGGGCCTTTGACCCGTTGAACGCTCTGGGCCGAGCGGCAACCTCTCCGTTGCGCCATGACTGCTTGAAGGACTGCGCCGAGCGTCGCAGTGTTGTTGAAGATTGTCGCCATTCCACACTTGCTACTGTGGGTGATTTCTCTCTCACGTTGCGAGACGTTCTCTACCAGCCAGTAGTAGTTGTTTTCCTTTCCAAAGCAGCGTATTCTGCTCACTTCTCCGCAATTTGAGTGGTTTGCACTAGCTACCGGGTCTTATTTTTCTTTGCGACGTGCTTTCATCAGGCGGATGTAACAGACAATGCGCTGCGAGTTCGGTCCCTTGCAGCTTGCCGAAAGGGAGCTGTATCTCGAAACGATTTTGTCCGGCTTTGAGGGGTTTCAAAATTTGACGCGCCTTATCATTGGCAGATTGTGCGAACGACCTCGTATCGCTGATAGGAGGCAAAACACATGTTCACGGCTTTACTTCCGTATGAAATAGCTCTGATAGTCCGGCGTCGCTCTTTCTCTCTCCTAGTTTTTCTCTCTCAAAAAAAAATAAATAAATAATCAGCCTGCATATATGCGCCCAGCCTCGCGTTTTTGCCTTGGGAAGACGTGTGGCGATGCGGCCGCCGCGATATCTGCTGACCAATGGCTGCACTGCTTAAAAACCAGCCGTTTTTACTCATTGGTGCTCGATTAGGGCGCCACGACATTGGGGCGATACTCTCCACTGCTCGTGCGACATTCGAGCTGCCTCTCTTCGTTCCGCTCGTTTGCTGTGTGCTTCTGTGAAGGCTGGAAGAGTTGGATCTGTGGCTCTGCGAGGGACGTGCACTCTGGTCAGTTCTCGATTCGTTGGTCACTGTTGGCTTTGTGCTGCTGCTGCTGCTGCTGAGCCGAAGAGCGTGTGAGCGTTTCTTTTTGAGGTGAGCGGCCGGTTTTAATGTCAAGGGTGCGTGAACCGCGTGTTCTTACTCTGTAGGTCCGAATATAACGTTTCCCCAACACTTTTATTCTGTGCATGGTTTCTTGTTGCTCATTTACACTTTCCTTTGGCCTGCCTCATGCAACAGTGGCCGTAGGTGGCCGAGTCTGCGCAGTGTAGTCTATTGCGGTAACAATGAGTTCATTGCACGCAATTGAACGACTAGACTTTTGCGGCACCATCAGTTCTCCGTCACTTTCGACTGACCTGAAGGAAACGCACAGTGAACTGCACTGCGCAGAACAAAGGAACGGGACCAGCAGCGATTGAAAGGCGAAGCTCTGACGTTGAGTGTTAATTGCACCCCGTTGAATCCGCTCTGGAATCGAAGAAATGTTGGGCAAGTGAAACGGTAAGTTTGCGTGTAGCAGTTCGTAAAGTAGTGGTGAAAGTAGCTGACCTTTGATCTTAGGCGCCCATTTAGCTCGCCTGCGCGATTGCGGCTCGGCGGAGTCAGGGTCGACCGAGAGATGTCTCGGGATTGCAGCGAGCCCTCTGAATCCTCGGGAGAGCCTCTTACGCTCAGCTCGCTCGCATGAGTGCGCGAGCCTGAGGTACGGCCCTTGTCTGCTCCGCATCGGGCATCGATTTCTCCCGAGCGCTTTTCTTGCACCTAGCGTCCCGAGCGCTCCGGCGGCGCTAAAGGCCGCTGACTCAGCTTCTGTCGCTTCTGCATTGCTTTTCTCCCTTCCCCCGCTTGCTCCTCCTTTGGCGCTCGCGCTTCTGTGTAAGCCTCCACGAAGAGCGAGAACCTTTTACTGCCTGCTTTTCGTTTTCCTTCTCATTTCTTTCTTTTTTTTTCCGCAGCGTCCTTGGGGACACGCCTACCGTTCCCCGAGCCTCTCTCTCACTGCCTCCTGTTTGCCTTTTCTTTTTGTCTTAGGATGGCTTGCGGCGTCACTCTCTTGTGTTGCCTCGGCAAACTCTTTCGCAAGCGCCCTTCGGTGGTCTGGCGTGCCCCTGCTTCGCTGCCGCCGCCGTCGTTTTCGTTATCTAACCGTTCGGCTGTGATGTAAGAGGTAAAGAAGAGAGAGACACAAAAAAAAAGAAGACAGCGGATTCGCGCCTAAGGAGAGACGGCGCCGAGGCGAAGAGACACAAGAGAGCGGCGACTGCCCTTTCTTCTTCCCGCTGCGGGCGTCGGATGCGGAGAGAGAAAGGGTCGGCATCGATGGCTCGGCGTGGGCGGGGCTCCGGCTCGCCCGATATTCCGAACACGTGGCGCGAGTATTTTTGGCTGGCCCGCGGCGCGGCCGGCGCGCGAGGGTTTCGCGCACGTGGCCCGTTCGCCGATGGGCTCGCGGAGGTGAAGCCGCAGCGACGCTAGAGTGCGCGGAACTTGGGTGTCTCCCCAGTGACTACACCAAACTAACTGCACTGGTTTAGTGGCTGTCCGCGTGGTTATGTGGAGAGGTAAGGCGCAGTAACTGCCTCAGTCGGGGTGGACACGACTCGCGCCGTTGTGATTATTGAGGAATGTCGGAAAGCGCGGCGCATGTAGCTGTCTCGTTGAGAACACAACGCGCCGTTAGCTTGTTTTTGTTGAAAGATTCTTGGTGATCGTCGATTGGAAGAGGGCGTACGCGACGCGTTCAACTTTTTCTGAGAGGGAATCACCGCCGTTGCGCCGCGTTTGGGGGAATGGGATTAAAAGGATAGTGATGAGAAGCCGTTAGGAGAAAGGTGAAGGCAGATGTGAAAGGAATGAGAAGAGAGAAATAGTCACTGTTGTGTTGGACTGCGGTCTAATCCCGTCGCGCGCAGGAGTTCTTACATTTCGCCTCCATTGAAATCCGGGAAAATGATAGGTCTAACGTTAAGAGAGGAAGCGAACAGGCAGGGTCAGGGAGCCAGCTCGAGCTAATCATATCCTTGTCGAAGTCAAGAAGAAATCGGCTCTAGCAGGGCATGTAATGCGAAGGTAATGGTCTCTGAAGGTAAAAGTGAATTCCAAGAGAGGGCAAGCGTAGCATGGGGCGTCGGAGTCGGGTGCGCGGACAAGATTCGAAGTTTGCTGGGATACGGTGGACGTAGCTGGCACAGGACATTGTTAATTGGAGAGATATGAAGACATTTGTCCTGCAGTGGGCGTAGTTAGGTTGATAATGATATTGAAACGCGCTACCGGGATTCGAGCCCGCTACCTCGTGCGCAGCATCTGGACGCCATAGCTTACTATGCTACTACCCTCATGTCAGTGTGTTCCCAGGACGCGTTCGGCGACTTTGAGCGGGCGAGGAGTGATGTGCTCCAGCGAAATCGGTTGTTCTTCTGTCTCCTTCCTCCACGTTCACTGCAGTACATGGGCCCCATAGTGCGTTTGTCAAACCACGCGCACTTCCAAATTGTGACGCCGGAAGGGGTTGTCGCATGCACGTGTTGTATGCTTGACAGACTTCGAGACTGTTGCTGCGAAGAGTCTGCACGAAGCCCTGGCAGCACCCGTCGGTCGCGCGATCTATCGCGTACCTAACATCTGCAGGCTCTCGTGTCTTGCGGATCGATTCGAACGGCGTTGTCTGCGCCCCAAGGTCGCGGGATCCCAACCGCGCATCTGGATGTAGGCAAAACACTAGAGTACGGTGTGCGGTGTCGGTGCACGTTGGAGAACCCCAGGTGGTCTCGGTTGATCCGGAACCCTTCACTACGGTGTCTCTCATAGCTCATGTGCACAGTTGGGACGTTCCCCCTTCCATCTCCACACACGCCGTCGTGCGCTTCTGGCAGAAAACGCCGCTCGTTACGACGTCACACCCGAGGCCTGCAGCTGCACCACCACCACCGCCGCGTTCGAGGCACGCTGCGGCAATAAAAAGGAATCCCACGGCTGACCTCCTCTGCGCGGCACGTGGGCGCCCTCTTCTTCTGGCGGAGCGGCCCGGAACGCGCGCGAGGACCCGGGCGGCTCGGTCTCGGCTTCGCCCCTGGCGCCGCCGCGCGTCTCCCAGCGTCGCCGGCGCAGTCAGCGTGCGCCCGTCGGCGTAATTCTCGCTGCGCCGACGTCGTTGCGTGCTGGGCGGTGGTTTACGGTCGGTCCCCACCGTGGGCGGCGGTGGCGGCGGCTCGTAAATTTGCGCCGCCGATTCTCTCCTTTGACGCGGCGCTTGTGGCGTGCGCTAGTCCTCGGGTGGCCGCCTTCTGTTCTGCGCTGCTCCTGTCGAAGCGGTGGGAAGCCGATCCGCGGCTCGTATTTTCATTACACAACGTGCACTTTCTTTCCTATCGACTTCACTTTTCTCTCTCCTTGTACACTCACTTCGTTTTATTTATTTATTAGCCGGCACAGTGGTACTTTCGGGTGTAGACGGACTGGATGAGAGTACGTTCATCGCTTCGCCCCCCCCCCCCCCCCCTCTCCTTTTTTTTTCTGTCTTAATTTGCGCTCGTAGCTCTGCCACGCGTCAATGCTCACCGGTGCGCGCGCGAGCCGATCGCCTTTGCGCGGGTTCGCTCGCCGGGTTTACACTCTCTCTGGTTGGTTGGGTTTGCGCGTCGTGAAACGCCCTATGTAGTCGTCGCGCCTGCTCGACGGCAGCGTCGCTGAATTGTTAATTAGGGCGCGTTAGTCACACCTTAAACCCGAGCAGGCGTGACCGCGCTGACTCTGTGCCTAATTTTTCTTCGTTCCTTTTTTTTTTTTTCTTTGGGGCGCTGCGTTCTTCGAAGCTGCTTTGCGACGGCGCTTGCTTCTGGCCGCCTGCGCCAGTGTAGCATACGGGCTGTCCCGTCTGGGATATGCGCTTCCCCGGCGTTTTTGCCTCATCGATCAATGAATTGCGTGTGGAATCGTGTCGTGTGATGGGCTTCGCGTAACTCTACCCCCCCCCCCCCCCCCGCTCTCCCTTCCTCTCATAACTATTGGTAACACTTCACCGAGCTCTGTTCAAGTTCGGAGTGCATATTTTGACGAGGTAACGGCTCCTGTCAGACAAAGTCAATCGGTTTGTAAAGCCAGCTGCTGGTGATTACGGCCTCCGGGGCATTTTGCGGGCACGGGAAGCGACGTAGGACGTTAACGCACCCCACCGTTTCAGTAACTATACGGCTGCTGAAAACGACCACTTGTCAGTGAATTAGTAGACTTTCGAGTCCATTCTCTTCCGCTCACATCACGTGTCCGGCGATGGCGAAGCAACTAGCTGAAGCCGGCAGCACCGTGCTCACTACGTCGTTTTGTAATTGCGCCCGTGTCGTTGCGTGAATGCGCGGGCCAGGAGCATAAAACGCATGGGCGGTGCGCACCCCCCGCCGTGCTTCGCCGCCCGGGCATATTTGCTGTAGTCGGCGTCTGCGCGTGTCCTCCGTGCCTTGTTAGCCCCATTTTGCGCCACCTCTGTAGAGAGGGAGTCCGGGGCCGTTTCCTCCTGCGACTCTCGTATTATTATTACGCCGCGTGCTGCCTCCCCTCCGAGGCAGTGCGAGGCGGCATTGCCACCGCTGCGCGCGCGCGCCTCGTCCCAGCGTCGAGAGCCACCCACCTTCTCATTACGGCGGCGGAATCGCAGCCAGCGTCGTCTCTCTCTCTCACGCGGCAAAACTCATTTCCTCCCACTGCGTTCTCGAAATCCTCGCGTGAAGAAAGAGAACAAAAGTGTCTCTTCTCGGTTCCACGGCGCGCGCCGAGAGGAAGCCCTAGGAGGGAGGGGGGAAAGGAAGATGGGGGAGGGGGGGGGGGGCTTTGAGGGTAACGAGAGAGAAGTAGTAGTGTTGTAATTGCGTAATTGCCGCGGCTGTATGCAACGCGGGCCTTCTAGCGAATCCATCCAGCCGGCCGACGAAACGAACGAGGCTGTTCTCCCTTTGCGCCCGCACCGGCGCGTCGCCTTCGCCGCTTCCACCTGGCCCGTGGGGGGGAAGGTGGGGGGTGGCAGCAGCTGTTGGCCCCGCTCGGTGGTTGTGGCAGCCCCGAGCACGGTTGCGGGCGCACTGAGCCGTGCAGAACCGCCAGACGGGCAGACGTTGTCGCCGCCGCCGTCGGTGCGTCGCCTTTCCTTTCCTTTTTTTTTTTTTCATGGGAGACCTTCAACCTGAAGTCGATACTTAGAGGTGAAAGCAAAAAAAAAAAAAAGAAAATGTTGGCTACCCCGTTCCTGTTCGACACGGGTGGAGTTGCAGTGCGCGAGAGGGGACGGCGGCTCGGCGTTGTACGAAGTGGTTTAGGGTGGAGTGCTGTTCCCGCGGTGCGAAACCTCCCGGCAACTTCTACTGCCGCCTCCTATTCCAGCACGTGGAGACGACTGGTAGAAGCAGTGGCGGAGTGCCGGACTGGGCTTTGAAAGTGTAATTCTGTCCTGCCCCTCCCGCCCTACGTTTAGCACTACGCCCCACGAGAGAGCTCGCCCCTAGGTCCGTTTGCACCACGTGACGGCGGATGGAACACACAATCGAGAACGCGCACTGTGGCAAGAACTGCCACAGTTCAGGACCACGTGGGTCTGCATGCTCTCTCTCTCCCCGTCTTGTCCCCATGCTTGTCCCGTAATCATGCACTGTTTTATGTTCTTGAGCAAATGCGCACCAACTGGCCCGAATGGCCGCCTTCTTGCGACACGTGTGGCGCTGAATCTCCGACTTCATTTCCCAGAGGCCAGCTGCGTGGCTGAAAGCGAGGCAAAGGGAGGAAGGAGTCTGCACGTAGCAGCGTCACTTTATATTTTCGCTTCCGACAGGCCGAACTAGCCGCATTTGTTTCGTTTACCTTTTCACTGCTCGGACGATCTTTGATGGCCAGTAAGTGGCTGTTTGCTTGAGCTGGGGAAGAGGTCGCGCTGCTCCTCTATGAACATGCTGTTCCTTTTGGCCTTTTCCCCGTGTCTGTATGCTAGTACTTACTGCAACGCCATTTGTTATTAGTTCTGTCTAGTTTTCTACATTAGAGTTGCAGTGTAAAGAGAGCATGTTTTTTTTTTTTTTTAGCACGTACACATTGCGTTGTTTGAGTGGGACAGTGAATATGTTTCCCAAATTGGGGAGAAAATGCCTGTACGAGTGCTTCGTCAAGCCCCACGTGCAATGTAAATTTATAATTCACATGTGCGCTTTAAAAAATGTGCACCAGTTCTGCAGCGTAGGTGCCTTTGGGAATGAGAGAGTATACTCATTTCAGTAACTGCCTAGGAAAGAAAAGGGGCGCTGTGAGCAGCTTCCCCCCGATATCTCCCCTACTGATCACCTCGTTTTTAGAGAACGTATTCGGAGAACTGGATTGGTAAGGGTGGGAGATAAGAGTTGATGGAAAATACCTTAGTAATCTCCGATTCGCTAATGACGTCGGCTTCCTAAGTAACTGAGGGGACGAATGGCAAAGCGGAACGGGCGGCCAAAAATAAAAGTGAAGAAATCAAAAATAACGTTCCACTCTCGCGAAACGAAACTGCAGTTTACGATAGGCAGCGAAGCGCTGGAAGTGGTGAGGGAGTGCATCTTCCTAGGGCAGGTAGTGACCGCAGATCCGGACCCGTGAGCCTGAAATAACTAGGAGGATAAGAATGGGGTGAGGCGTTTTTGGCAGGTGCTCTCGCCTGATGAATGGCAGGGAATCGCTCAGGAGGAAAATATTTAGCTGCTGCATGTTACCACTACAGCGTACGGGACGGAAACATGGAGGCTGACGAAGAGGGCCGAACTTAAATTGAGGGCAGCGCAGGGAGCTGTGAAAGGAAGATGAGGTTTAGAGACAAGGAGAGAGCAGAGTCGGTTAGGGAGCAACCGCGAGTTAATTACATCCTAGTCGAAATCTGCACGGGCCTGGGCAGGTCATGTAATCCAAAGGCAAGGTAACCAATGGTGGTTAAGGCTAACGGGCTGGATTCCAAAAGAGGGCAAGCGTGGCAGGGAACGCCAGATGCTCAGCTTGGCGGATGAGCTTAAGAAGTTTGCAGTTGCCACAGGACAGTGTTGATTGTAGGGTTGTGGTAGAGGCCTTTGTCTACTGTGGGCATGGCTAGGCTGATGACGATGATGATTATGAGCAGCCTTCTGAAGTTGGTCGCCTTGTCTAAATCGGCTTCCTGCTCCCAGTGGCCAGAGAACTTCGTAGTTCCCCTCGCTTTACCGTGGGGTTATTTGTATTTTTTTGCTTAAATATGAATTATTGCGACCGTGCATTTATGTTAATGCGTATCATAAAACGTTGTTACATGTTTCTGAGTTTATTAAAACTTCCTGTTGGGCGAGTTGGTAGTTCATATTGAATTAGAAATATTATAGCGCAAACAAAGACACGGACAAAAAAGAGAGGAAACACACACACAAGCGCTATTTTGCTTGTGTGTGTGTTTCCTCTCTTTTTTGTCCGTGTCTTTGTTTGCGCTATAATATTTCTAATTCAATATGTTTCTGAGGGCAAGCGCAAACCGCCGAGAAAGGTCGTAGAGGAAGAACAATGGGACTCACGGCTGGAATGTTTACTTTTGTACGTTCACGGCAGCACCGTGACTTGGGAAACATATTCTGGTAAACGCTGAAGAACCGAACTTCTGCCCTAGAAGGTATAGCAAACGCTGCCGCCTGATGCTGTGCAAGGTCGTGGGGAGCGTAACGAGAAAAAGGACAGTGAGAAAACTTTATCGCGGGCCTTTGGCTCCGCGTTTTTTCCGGCAGATGCTCATGGATATCGGCTAAACCGGTAATGAAAAAGAGTATTGGAGGGGCGTTCACGTAACATCACACTGCTTTCAGCGTTGAGTATTAAGGGGGGGGGGGGGGGGGGAGATAAAGCGTTTAGGATGTCACGAGAATCATGTATTGTTTGTGGGGGGGTCGTGCTTACGTGTAAGGGGTTTAGTAATTGGTCACTCGACCGATGGCGTTACCGTTTATGGCCGCGTGCCAGTTAGGTCATTTCGATGACGACACTCATGTTCTCGTGATAATGGCTCCATTTCATGCGAGCGACGCGATCTCTGAGCAGCGAGCCTTTAAAATTGACCTTGGTGCCAGTGGTATTCTGTACTTGACGCTGTGAAGCGCGTGAAATCCGACGCGGGCCGAACCCGTGGCTGGCGGGGTCACCGAGGTTCCCCGTTCGCCGTGGGGCGGGGAGGGGAGTGTCGGTCGCCGCGTGCGCGGTGCTCGCCGTCTCGCGCTCGGCACTTCCTGGTGCCCGCTGTGTCCCCGCGGTCGAGCGGGCTTCGTCTGGGACGGCCGCCTGCTGAGCGCGGCGGCGCCGGTCGTGCGCCCAGACGGAGGCCGCGGCCGCCGCGGGTGCTGTCTGTGCCCGTGATCCTCCTCTCCTGTCTTGTGTGGAGCCTACTGCGTTGCCGGGGTCTTCGTTCCGGCGTCGCCCTGTGTCTAGCCGTGGTGCGTGACTACCCGCTCAGACTGACCCGCCGCCGGGGTTGCTCAGTGGCTACTCGTTCACCTACTGAGCTCGAGGTCGCAGGTTCGAATCCCGGCCGCGATGGCGGAGTTTCCATGGAAACAAGGTGCGAAAACGCCACTGTACTATGCAATGTCAGTGCACGATGACAGACCGAACGTTGTCGGAATTCGGAGCCCTTCTCTGCGGCGTCTCTGTCTTCCGGGAACCCTTTAATGTCCAAGCAGGGGAACTACTGGCGCTGCCGCTGCTTACAGCAGACTGCCTGTCATCCGTTTGTATTCTATCTTTCTTTACCTTTAGTGATTGTGCCGCTTGATCGAGTGCTGTAAATGGCTCGAACAAGAGGCGCCTAATTTTATGTCTGACTAGTGCGAATGCGTCTTGTTTGAAATCCCGCGTTTGCCTCAGAGGCTGGTGGTGCCTTTGATGTTTCCTTCCTGACGGTTTAAATCACTGAAATACCAAACGTCTTATATGGTATTACTGCTTTGCTTTGCTGTTATAGAACGTGTTTGCATGCCGATACTCGAAACCGCGCTACCTTCGAGCGCTGCCTTCGCACGGATTTCGGGCGCGCGCATGCGCGAAATCGGTGCACGGCAAGGCAGGCCTTGGAAGCTTGGGCCGGAAGGCAGCGATCTACAGCAGCGCGGTGTGTGGCGTCCGCTCCTTAATCTGGACTACAGCGCTTCGCAAGCCATCTTGATCAATGCTATTTTCGAAAGCTCAGCTGAGGTCAATGGAAGAGACACGAGCGATACGGCGGCAGCCGCATTTGTTTCGCACACTCAGCGCATTCAAGCGGGGGAACATTTCAGCTGAATGGTCGCTGATTTGATCCGACAGCTGCGGCGTGTGGATGACCGGCTGCCTCCGATTACCGCGTGGCGAGCTCTTTGTGTCTTCCGTGGCCGTCTTCATTTTCCCCGCTCCTTAGTTTCCTGGTATGCGGCGTCGTCCATCCTAATTTATGCTAGCTAGAAAATGACGAGACGAGGTCGCTCCGTTCTCCCGCCGGTGCTTCGAGCGGAGCGGATTTCCCTCTCTCGCGCCGTGCGCAGGCAGCAGCATACCCCCTGAGTCCGGCGCAAGCGCTCCCGCAGCCAGCCAGCCAGCCGCTTTCAGGGTTCGTCGAACCTCGCGGGGAGAAAGATCGCTTAGCGCGTTCGCCGAAATCTCTTGGCAGCCTGCCACGGTCGGCGGCCTGCGCCGGGCCCCCTCGACGACGACGCGGGCTGCGCGCTCGCCGGCTCCACTCACGATTCTGCAGCGGCGTCGGCTGGCGCTGTAGTCAGCTGTGGTGAAGTAGATGAAGTTGATTAGGTAGTTCTAGTTCTTTACGGAACTCTTTAGTAAACTGTACCTCTGTTGTGCGAACTTCTGGCGCGGACTGTGCGACGCTTACCGAATGCTCGGAAAGTGCACACGCAATGCCCGAGAAAGGCTTGGACAGGGCAGTGATGGTTTGAAAAAAAAAAAAAAAGACATTATTCCGTAACATCACTATGGCTTCTCTCATAGCCCATGGGCAACTTCTGGATGTTAAATCGCACATACCGTACCGTACCGTGCCGTACCACACCGTTCCGTTCCGTGCCGTAGTTAAGGTTGTTTCAGTTTCTTAGAGAGCTGGACGGGTTGAAAATGAAAAAGGAAGCTGCGGGTGTTCTCCGACGAAGTTTAACCTTCGCTCTGCTTGATGCAGCGAAGATTGCTGCTGTATAGTGGTGTCTCGCTTAGCAATACATAGCTTGCACCGACGTCACATCCGGTGGCTGTTGGTTGCGAGTCGGCCATGCTGCCGAACCACCGCCAGACCGCCTCTAGCTTTCCGCTGCCTATGTTAGCTCGCAACGTGTCGATTCTCGTCCATCATTAGATTCGGTATGGTTTTGTGTGCCACCCTTGGCTGCTACGATCGTAGCGACTGCTCCAGGTGAAAGAAGAAGCCATTTAACACGAACTTCATCTGCATTCGTAAGATAATCGTAGGCATGCAAGTGCGAGCGCTCCATGACTGAGTACGAATCTGCGCGAGCTGCGGCTGGCTCGCATTAAGCGCGACGATTTGGAACCCGTCAACCCAAATTTACTTGTGCGCGGACTGCACTTTGTGACAAGTAAGAGGCTTGTGTCGTCGACTAAATGTTTACGAAAACGTGGGAAGCAATGACTACACTCTTGAATGTTGCTGTTTTGATTGACGCCATCGAATTTGTCTGAACACAAACCCAGACTGGGTCCCGTGTCGCTGCATCTTAGCTAGAGCACTAGGCAAGCCGGCTCAGATCGCCACGACCGTAGCGAGCAATGACGGCAGAGAAAGCGGCGTGCCGAGGCCAAGCTTCTCGTCTCGTTGCTTGCGCATCGCAGACAGGCTTCTCACCCACCTGCTGTAGAAATCATTGTGTGCCTCCATTGATTCGAAGGCTTTCATTTCTTCCAACGTCCCAAAGCTGGCAAGTGTACACGACATCCCCCGTGGGCCACTTCAAGGAACACATCAACGCCCGTCTTCGCGTCGACTCCCGGTTGCAGCGTGTGCGGATCTGTATCATCGCAAATTTTCACTTTGTCTGCGTAGCGTACGCGCGCCGATCGAATAAATTCAGACTAGTAGCCTGCACTGAATGGTTCATTCCTCTGTGGAGTAGGCATCGCGCCTGAAAGATAAGAAAATAATCCAAAATGTCCGAGGAGTGGCCAGGCATCGCAGGGCGGACGGGCGGGGACGGCCGAATGGTTCGGCAGCATGGCCGCAAGCGCTTGATGGGGGCGGAAGTGACGACACGTGCAACCTATGTATAAAACACGGGAGGAATCGTACAGAGAAATCAGTGAAAAATATGTGCAATCTCGTACTTGCTCATCCAAGCTTTATGCGGCAAATTTTATGCAATCCGCCAACAGGTTGAAAGCCTGTGTGTGTGTGTGTGTGTGTGTGTGTGTGTGTGTGTGTGTGTGTGTGTGTGTGTGTGTGTGTGTGTGTGTGTGTGTGTGTGTGTGTGTGTGTGTGTGTGTGTGTGTGTGTGTGTGTGTGTGTGTGTGTGTGTGTGTGTGTGTGTGTGTGTGTGTGTGTGTGTGTGTGTGTGTGTGTGTGTGTGTGTGTGTGTGTGTGTGTGTGTGTGTGTGTGTGTGTGTGTGTGTGTGTGTGTGTGTGTGTGTGTGTGTGTGTGTGTGTGTGTGTGTGTGTGTGTGTGTGTGTGTGTGTGTGTGTGTGTGTGTGTGTGTGTGTGTGTGTGTGTGTGTGTGTGTGTGTGTGTGTGTGTGTAAAATCATGTCGCAGCAAAACCGCCCACAATGTGCGTAGAAGGGAAAAACAATACACTGGACGGCAGTGTAGCCAACTAAAGGAAATTTGAATGAGCTAGAACTGGCTATACATTTTGTGATCGCAGCAGCAAAACTGGGTATGTTATCAGGGAAGCAGTGTACCGGAATGTGTCTCAGCGTCGCGCCGAAGTCACCCTATCGGCTAGCCCGCCTGCCAGGGCAGTGCTTTGTGATGTGCATGCTGCTTAAGAGCTGGAGGCTTTGACCGTGTGTTCTTCACTGAAAACTGCATGGCTTACTTGGCGACGACGCTGGCTTTCCTTCCGATATGCAGCGCCTGCATCTCCGAGCGTGGTCTGGTCACGCAGTGCGCGCGCAATTTTGGCTTGCGCAAAACGTTTGGCTGAACGCTGTCGCCTCAGGGGGCGACCTCTTTTTTCTCGCGGAACCGTCACGTCTTTTATGTGCTGCTTCCAGAGACGCTTGACAGTTTCCCTGCTGGTCACGAAACTTGCCCCCAAAGTTTCACGTATACGGAAAGAACCAGCCACCACTGTAGAGGCGCTGACGTCGATTAGGGGTCAATGAGAGATAGTTGAACGAAGTTAGGCAAAAGTAAAATGCAATTGTGCAGTGCTTACGCACTGACATAAACGCAAATATAGGCTTAAGTTTCACACTTTCTCAGTACTTTTGCATGTGTTATACAGCGCGGCAACCTAGTTCGTGGTCTTCGATGCCCACCCAGTTCCGTGCGTGTGCTACGAATGGTGTCGATACATATCCGAATAGAAGGCTTCTCCCCTCCCCACAGAACTCCCGTAGCCTCAATGACCTTGAAGAAAGTGTCTAAAGACCCTGCTATAAAAGGTTCACTCGAAACTGCACTGTTGCGCTGAGGTTCGTCTTGACATTTTGACGAATTCTTCGATTCGCGACTTAAAAGGTCGGCCGGGCCGAAAACGCAGGGTGGAGCGCCCCGCGAATGGTCAGATCGCCTTGATGAGCATCGCGAGCGTTGCGGCTCAAACGGTTCCCTCTGGCGAACTTCGAACCGGGCCCGTTGGTTTTGCTGGGGACCAGTTCCTAAAGCTGTACTGAAGAAGAGTCCGCCGTGGTGGCTCAGCGGTTATGGTGCTCGGCTGCTGACCCGAATGACGCGCGTTCGATCCCGGCCGCGGCGGTAGAATTTCGATGGTGGCGAAATTCTAGAGGCCCGTGTTCTGCACGATGTCAGTGCACCATTAACTGCGGCGTCTCTCATAGCCTGACTCGCTTTGAGACGTTAAACCCCGTAAACCAAACCATACTGAAGAAAAAATAATTGAAAATGAGGATAGTAAATAAGCTGCCGTACTTAACGCCTCAGTTGAGATTTAAAGGGTCGCAAGCACATTTCCGGAAATGGCAAGTAATCCGCTCCGCGCATTTCCTTCCGCGTTGGGATTCCGGCGCTTCCTGCGAAAACCGCTATCTTCGTTGTTTTCCTGCCCGCGCGTGGAGCGCTGTTTTCGTCGCAAACGCTTCCCGCATCCGCGCTCCCGAGGTCAACGACCTCGGCAGCGCGTCATTTCTTGGCGCGTGCGAAGCGGCGGCGGCCTGCCTTGGCTGCTTGGCGGCGCGCCACGATATTTCGCCGTCTTCGGAGGTGGATCGAGCGACTCGTATTTAACCGCGTGGCGCGGGCGTTGCACGGCCGCCCATTATTATCGTCGTGGGAAGGCCATGCAAATGAGCTTCGCCGCAGCTCTTAACGCGCGGCAGCCGTCGATTTGTTGTTGGCGTTCGATTAACTGTGGCACACCCGGGGACGACGTGCAGTGTTGCTAGCTCCTCGTTAATTTCGCGCTGCACCCCGCCACCATTTACGAGCGAGGCGATAAGAGGGGCGTCGTTTGTTTGCCGGCCAAAGTGCAGTCCGCAGCGCGTGGCTGCGCAGTACGTTACTGGGGCGTTTGCTGCGCCTGCCCGTTTGCTCGCTCGGTTGGGTTCCGAAGCTCGCCGTAGCTCGCCTGGCGGCGCGGACCTAATTCGACCCGCCCCGTTTGAAAACCGCTTTCTTCGCGAACGCGTTAGCGCTGGTCCGGTGGCGCCTGACAGCCGATGGCCGTGTCCACATGTTGCCGCAGATTAAACCGAAGTCGTGACGATCAATTGAGGTGCCGCAGGGATAGCCGTCGCTCTTTGCGGAGCTGTGAAAGCCGCATGCTGCTCTCTGACGTCACGTCACTCGCAGGCAAATGCTGACGCGAAGTGTTGAGCCGGGTTTGAACTTCCCAACTTTGAAGCACCGCTGCCATAATTCATGTACTCCCCCTTTTCCCTTTTTCTTTTTTTTTTTTTTTTAACTGACAAGTTTTGCATATATCTGGCAGCGTTACGTCTGTGGGTTCACGCCGTGGTGAACTTCCACCGAAATCCGAGCACTATATTGTCTCGAGCGCTGGTGGGCGTCCGCGGCGCGGTTTCCGAGGGTGGAGCAGCGCGGTGGATGCTTCAGCCGACGCGTTACCGCGCCTCCGCCGTGTCCCACTGGCTGCCCGCGGAGAGTGGTTAGGGCTTGGGTCTCTACTAATGAATATTGGCAGCGCCCGCCGCGCCCCGGCCGCTACCCGACTTGCGCGGTGCGTGCGCTGCCGCGGCTTCCCGCACTGCGTGTGTAATTGCGGGGCTTTCTTCTTGCCCTGACAGCGGCCGGCCCGCCCCGCTCCGTTATCGGCGCGCATTGACGTGCGCCGCGAACGGGAGCGCGTTGTCTACGCGCCGTCTGCGCCGATTCTGTTCCCCTCGTCACCTTCCGCGTTCAAGCATTTCTCTCTCTCTCTCAGCGCTGTGCTGCCAGAGCTGGAAATGCTTAGTTTGTTCAGTCTAGAGGAAAGACTGCTTCCAGCCTTTAGCCGTCGACTGCGCCTTTTCTGTGCCTGCGGAGAAGCTTCTCTCGGAAGTCGAAAGCGATGCTGGACTTTCGCAGGTCCCACTACTAGGCTTGGCCGTCAGTGCTTGCCGTATCGAGGAGCTCCGCATTATTTTTACGATTGCCTGGGGTTCTTTATTGAGTATCGGGGGTCGTAATCTGGACGCTAGGTTGTCCCCCCCCCCCCCCCCCACGCGTCTGTTTCGGGCGCGTGGGCATCGAACCCGTGACATCAGGATGAGCGGTACGACACTGTAGCCGCTGAGTGATGTTTTTGAAGTTGACTGCTCGATAGCCGCTGCACACTCGGCGTGGACTCTGTGTACTATTCTGCAGCCGGTTTCAAAGGGCAAAGGCAGCCCGAGTGTTGCGGGCTTTATCTAACGGTGATTTCGCGGGACACATGGGGTGGGGGAGCTACAAGCGAGGAAAAGGAAAGAGAGAGAGAGAGATGTCAAACTGATAGCGGGCTCGCTGCTGCGGTGAAATAGGGGCCTCTTGAAGTGCTTGTAGGAAGTGATACCGCTCCGTCGTGCCGTAAACCCCTGGCGGCTCACTGCATCGTCATCCGCCACCACGATTATGGACCTTTCTCGGCATTGAGCTTAGCGTTGTCGGCTTTATTATTTAGTATGCTTAAGGGTGGCGGACGTTTACGTAGTTGTCGTAGATCCGCTTGGCTGGCGAAGCGCGGTCGATAATCCGTGGCTCTTCGTGTGTCCTAATCAGGCGTGTAACTTGGGACGCAGACGACGCTTTTTTTTTTCTTTTCTTCCACGCTCATTTTACTTTGACCGTGTCCGCAAGTTGGAAGACCTGCGACCTCATGCAGCGCTCCTTTCCCAGCGTGAATGACTGATGTAGCTGAGGGGCTTGCTAGACGACGAGCGGGTAGAGGTATTGATTTGGGCTGTCTGAGCAGACTTGAATACGCTCATGACTGTCGATGCAGTAATGCGGCTTGCCGGCCGCGCTGACTAACCTTCACCAATCGAAAGCAGAAAGGGCTCTTGTGTGAACATCGGGCCCGTACATGTGTTTGGGAAACAGAAAACCGTTCCTTTTCTTACCCGCACCAGCCTGCAAGGTCCAGGCGCCGTACAGCCAGTGGAATCTTGAATCGTGGACGATCAGCTTGCGTCATCAACGGCCCGGTGCCGAGCCTACTGCGTTCAAGTCGGCGCTCCGATCTGCATGGCGCGTAAATTGATACGACGAGCGTGGGCAGCCGGCCGGCTGTGTGGAATGGCGTTAAAGAAGGGAGGTCCGATTGCGCGCGCGCGCGACGTTATGAGCGAGTGCGCCGCGGCCGTAGTCGTTTCCCATCATCGCGGCGGCGTCCGTTCTGTTCGCGGCGCGCCGCCAGCAGCGTGTCGCAATGGGAGCAGAACTTGCCGTGCTCGTTCGTCGAACCCTGCGTCGTCCTCGCAAGGGAGGAGGAGCTTTGTTGCCGAGGGGAGAAAAGGTCGGCCGAGCCATTTCTCGGTCAAGGCCGGCGTATCGATCTCTTCCCTTGGTCGAGTCGGGCCCGCGGGCAGAGTGGCGCGCACCATCGCCGCCACCGACACCGGGGACACGCGCTCTCCGCGCTGCGTCGAGGTCGTGCGTGTGTAGCCGTGAGGGTGGGGGGGAGGAGGGGACGCGGCCTTCTCCTCTGTTAAGGCTGCGAGTTACGTCAGCGCACCGAGGTGAGATTGATTTGAATGGAGCGCAGGGATCTTTGTAATGTGGCGCCGCGCGGCCCGGGCAGTCTTGCGGCAGTGACGTCAGTTGACGTAATAGCTAGCGGATCCGTGGTTGCAGATGGCTTCCACCGATCGCGTAGCTCTGTAGAGGAGAGGGGGTGCAGCAGCGATCCGTCGTAATTTGGCGGAGTGAAGGGGAGGGGGGGGGGGGGGGGGGGGGCTCACTTTTAATTTGCAATTAATTGTCTTTACTACCCCCTCTGCTCCCTCCCACAACCACTAATGGCACGCACTTGATATTGTGCCTCGTTGATATCGCATTCGGTGAGGCGAAAACCGCTGCTTGTTAACTTGGAAGCTTGGTCGGTTTGGTTCAGGGCGCTGTGGTGTATTCGGAAACACCGTGGCCAAGCTCCGTCTGAATGCATCTGAAGAGCCCTGGCGGAAGTTTCGGCGACTAATTCGCTTGGTAGGAGTAATCGTTTTGATTTATCTTTGAAAGACGCCGAATTACCCTCTTCAAACCGCGCAAACATCGCCTATCCCCTGCTTCGTTGTTGCAGACAGGGAGGGCCCTTTGCCACTGGCGGCAGTATCTTGTTATTATTGCGCGTCTTTTATGGCCGGTAACCGAGGTGTACTGTCACAGAGCGTGTAGGGAAAACGTTACGCCACCTTTCGCGTTGCTTATGCGCTGCATCCTGTTGTGTGAAAAAAACATCGCTGACAAAACTTCGCCTCTCCCCACCTTGACTCACTACTGTCGTGCCTTGCGCAGCAGTGAATCCCGTCTCCGGGCTCATTGCGTGCCTGCTGCTGGCGTCGTACTACGCGCGGAGTTGCTACACTTGTCCCGAGAAGGGGAGGCTTGCGTAAGATGAAAAAAAAAGTGATTCAGCGCTCCCGCCGCGCTTTGGCTTCGCGGTCGCGTGCGAATATAAATCGCCATCGGAGCCCGTGGAAAACAGCGGCAGGGTCGGCTATATAGGGAAACGAGAACGGTTTTCGACGACCGCGACCGCAGCCCCCCACCCACCCCCGTGACTCAAGTTTCGTTGACTCGGGCGAGAAATTCCGCTGACGTACGACACAAGGATGCAAAAAGTACTCCGTTGCAGATACAGGGCGTACAAGGTGCTAGAGAAGGCGACCTTTCGGATAGTGCAGGTGCAAGGAAAAGAAAAACAAAAAGCTAAACCTTTTGTCGGTGTCGTTCGTTTGTTTTTCTTGTTTCGACGCCGCGCCTGTGCGCGACATCCGCTGTTGCCGTGGAAACGGACGAGACTAGTAAAGCAAGGGGAAAAAAAAAAACGGCGTTTGGAGCCGATGCCGTAAGAGTTGCGTGTGTGGATCCTCCCATGTGTCCTCCTCGAGCGTCGTCGGCTGCCCGACGTGGAAAGAGAGAGGGAGATGAAGGTGAAATGGAAGCGCCGCGCGCTCCTCGATCGGGTCTCGACGCCGGGGCCAGCGAACTCAGCCGTTGGGCCCCCGGGGAAATACCGGGCGCTGCGAAACTAGCCGGGTCCTCTCTCGCGTGGCGAAAAATCGATGGGTCGTTCTACCGGGCGGCGCGCGCGCGGCAGGCACTGCCTCTCCCTCTCGTTCCCCTTCTCTCTATACCTCCTCCGATGGTCCTGTTCTTTATTAACTTCACTTTTAATGTCTTCCCCTGCCCCCTCTTTCTATACATTTTTTTTTTCCCCGGGGATTTCGAGAAGGCCGCCTGGGTCTCTCGGAACACGTGTTCCGCCGTGGCGCGTCCGATCTCCCGGAATTTTCGGACGCTACTACCTCTGGGCCTTTTCTTCTCCCTGCCCTGTTCGGAGCGATGAACCCTGCCACTGCCCCTTCGTCCAGCGCTGATGGGGGTGGCCGGTGTTGCGCCGGTCGTATCGCTCTTCTCCGAAACTCCCGCGCCGCCTCTGTTTCCTCCGTGTCCCTGGGGAGCGCTTGGCGCGTTCGACTACAGGGCGACAAGCCCTGCCTGCAGTCAGGCTGGAATGGCGCATCGCGTTCTGTTTATTACTATTACTTTCTTTGATGTGGAAGCATTATGTGGCTCATCAGCAACGAAACCCGGCGTTGACCGCAAAAGTGGTATACCTGATGACGGTCACCGTGGTATCAGAGAAGTAAAATTTCTTCCGGAGGTGCGGGAAATCGAACCCAGGACTTCTCACATTGCAAGGCGAGCACGCAACGCATAGGCCATAGAACCATAACCACTGAGCCACCGCGGCGGCCAACGAGGCCATAAAACCGCGTTGGCCGCCGCGGTGGCTCAGTGGTTATGGTGCTCGGCTGCTGACCCAAAAGACGCGGGTTCGATCCCGGTCGCGGTGGCTAGGATTTCTTTGGAGGAGAAATTCTAGAGGCCCGTGTACTGTGCGATGTCAGTGCACGTTAAAGAACCCCAGGAGGTCGAAATTTCCGGAGCTCTCCACTACGGCGTCTCTCATAGCCTTAGTCGCTTTGGGACGTTGGACCCCATAAAACCGCGTTTCTTATTGGCGAACAAAGTTGAACCAGGTGTATTGCGTTGCCTTACGTCTGTGTGCTAACTAGGTGTGTCAATCGAAAGGAAGAGAAAGAGATGTAAACAGTAACAAATGATATATAAGAAAAATGTGCTTCCTACTGGTGAACAGCGCAAAAAAGGCGGGACAACGACAAGACAAGCGCTGCAGTAAGCGCTGCACCCGCCTTTTTTGCGCTGATCACCAGTAGGAATGCATACCAACTCGCCCAGATCTCAGCCTTACTAAATGTGCTTCCGGATTCCAAGCACGTAAGTAGTCTTAATTGCCCTCCCCCCCTTTTTTTTTTTTTGAATCTCGGGCTTTCATCTTTATCTAGCAGCGGAAATTCGAGTCGAACCCGGCTTTTTTTCGGCTTGAGGCTTGCCACAGTGTTCGTTGTGAAGTCAAGTCGTATTTATTTAGCACCGCATTCGGGGCAGAGTAACCAGGGTACTCCGCAACATGTAACGGCATAGTTGTCGAAATCATGCGGATGCCCCCCTACCCTTGCGTTTTTGTAGCTACAACCGAGTATGCATTGTTTGTCGGGTTGACGCTTGTTTACAACGGTGTGGTGTATTTCGCGAAGTGTTGTACAGATCCATTTGGAGGGACCCCAATCGCTGCGTTGAGGTCGCGCTTGTTACCGCTTCGTCACTGTAAGCTGCCCGAGGCACCGGTGCCGGCATCTCGCGTGTTCGGTGTAGGTCGTTCGGAGAGATGCCCGATACCCGGGTGCATTGGCCTCGTCCGAGCGTTGGCGCGGCTATTCCGGACAGCTCAGCGAGCGCCAGGAACGTGTGCTCGTGATATGGTAGTATATAGAGTTCAACGTCCCCCAAAGCGACACGTGGTCTATGAGGGACGCCATAGTGGAAGGCTCCGAATTAATTTCAGCCACCTTCAACCTAGCGGCAGTGCAAGGTATGCGTAAGCGAAGCAGCCAGCTCAGCTCTGGTGGATTCGACGATACATGACGCGTCCTAAATGAGGGAAGGGCGGTTGGGGATGGCGCTTTTTCAACTGGATACTGCTTCCCTTGTAGCGTAACTATTTCCGTGCACCCGGTCTTTCCAGTTTCCCCATTTGTTGCTTCTGACAGACGCAAGTGTGCAACTGTCCGCTAAGTTGTGTGCGGTCTTCCTTAAAGTGTTATAATAGAGAAAAAATCCCACGCGGGGGTCTGGGGCAACGAAAGGGCGGACGAACTAGCTCGAGGGCTTACTATCCGAGCTGGGGGGTCACAAGCCCCGGAGGAGCTCTGGACTAGCCTAGGGGCTGGGTACTCTGAAACACTAAGTTTATACAGGGGGCTAAGATACAAATACCCCCCACCACACAAAGAGCTAAGCAAGGAAGAAGCCGCAAAATGGCGGAAGCTACAGACAGGCTCCTTCCCCAACTTATATATACTAAGCAAGATGTTCCCGACACAATACCGCGCCACATGCCCTTGGTGCGAAGCGAGGCCAACACTATACCACATAACATGGGAATGCGACAGAAACATATCGTTCCACAAACACGACACACCAAGTGCGGAGCAATGGGAGAGCCGGCTCACCAGCTGCGAGCTAGAGGCCCAAAGGGCACTCATAGCACACGCAAGCGAGGTGGCCAGACTCAGTGGAGCCCTGGACTAGGGGACCACCCAAGGCTAAGGAGGCAACCTCAAGACTTGAAGAGAAGACTTGAAGAAGACCTCCACCGCAGGCTAAATCTTAGCAATCAATAAAGTTTCTACTCACTCACTCACTCCATCCCTCTTTGGCTTACCTTGCCCCGTGCTCCGCGAAACTCTATAGCGCGCACTCGTAGCAGCGTTTTGAGTGGGAGAGCCGGAGAGGTTCATTTGCAAAGAGTGGCGGAGAAATCGCAATAATTTCCTGGCACGCTTTTCAGCACTTGGGGGAGAGGGGAAGCTTTGAGTAGGTCGTTTTGCGGAGTAGAAACAGTGGTTCGAGTCTTGTGCGGAAGATGGCGTTAGCGAACTGTCAGCTTCCGTGGGTGGCAGCTTGACGGAGCTCCTCACACAGCTTCTCTGTGGGACGGGCGCACTGCGTGCTGTTCTCCCCGCACTGTACGAGAGCTTTTTTTTGTTTTTTACTTTTCTCAGAGTTTGTTACCCCTGGTCGGAACTGGTACGCTGGCTCGGAGTCTTTCCCAAGCGCTCGCCTGCCCCTGTGTGACTGTGCATGAAGGGTATCAGTTACTCAGCCTCGCTTGCTTTGGGAGGTTGATACACACTGGAGATAGCTTATCCGTTCATTCCCGTTTTTCTCTTTGTTTTTTTTTTTTCTTTTTTCGCCGAATGGAATCGCTATCTAAAGGACGAGACAAGGGCTGAACGTGATTTGCCTCGTCGAAACACTCGGGTTCTTTTTTTTTCTCTCTCTCTCCTCCCGTTTTCCGACCGCGGAGCGTATGTAAGGCTGGCTCGAGATAAGACAGGGATTCCCGCGTCGGTCGTGTCTTTAGCTCTCGCGATTGCGAACTTAGCAAGTGAGATGCTGCCCCCTGCGTCAGAGAGCGACGCGAAGGTCGACCTCGCGGGAGACATTTTATCGTAATCCGCGAGCGCGCCAGCGTCACTGCCCCGCCAGAGAGCGGTGTTCGCGCGCTGAGATCCGCGTCGGAGGAACTGCGCTTCGGAACTGTTGCTTCTGTACAGTCAGTACAGGTTCTGTGCATTGCCAGAAGGAGCGTGTCTGTGGCTGCAGTCGGATGCAACTCAAGAGAGCAGCGGCAGAGGATGCGTCAAAGGATGCCCTCCAGCCAACGGCGTCGATAGATTGTCATGACGTCGCGGTGAATCTATTTCTCGGAGGTACTTGTTGCCAGCCATCCCGGATGCCACGCTAGGGGATAAACCGCGACGTCATGGCGAACGGTCGACGCCGTTGGCTGGAGGGCATCCTTTGAGGGCTATCTGCCGCTGCTTTCTTCAGTTGCGTCGGACTGTAGTTAAATGGTGCATTAGCGGCGCGGGCGAGGTTTTCTCCTTTACTTCAACCTACTCTTTGTAGTTCAGTGGAGAAAAAGAAAAGCAAATATCTGTGTGTCTGACTTTACCGTCGCCGACATCCTCGCCCTAAACGGTTGGCAGCGCTGCTTTGGGGCCTACAGCTCTCTGGAGAATACGGGCATTTCATGTTATTATTACGAGGCACGCGCGCATAGATGGACGGGCTTTCGACGTTGGTTTCGCTCCAGCCCCGGCGTCGCCGTGAGCGTTGCGCGAGGCCGTCGCATCGGCGTCGTCTGAAGGGCGAGGCCGATCGCTCCCCCGCAGAGGCCGAAAGGGCGAGACCGTGCGATCGGCTCGGCTCACTCTCGGGGCTGGCTTATATACCCAAGGATTCGCGCTGCGCGGGCGCCCCACTTTCGTGGCGGCAACAACGTCCCAACAACGTCTCCTGCAGGCTGTCCACGCGTCACAGCTTCCCTGCGGTCAAGTCGCTCTGTGTGGACAGCTTGCTTCGTGGCTGTCCTCTGCGTATTCCTCCTCCTGGCCTCACCAGCGGTTTTCACCCTCCGCGGGGCAGGAGGATAGGGGAAAGGAAATGGTTTATTTAACGCCTCAAATCTGCCTTTCCGGAAATTGATCCCGTCCGTGTGTTTCATACAGCCTAGCCCTGCGCCCGATTGCAATATGAGTTAGCCCGGCCGGTAACTCTGACGGCGAGTAGCTTTTCTTTCTTAATGTGCCCATGTGCTGCCGTCAAAGCCAGTGCTTCTTTCGCAGTCTCGACACAGTCTTCCTTCACAGTAGTCGACGCTACCTAAACCGACTTGCCCAGTGTAACTCGAGTTTGCTGCTCTGTATACGCCTCTATCGTCAGTGGCGTACGACAGTTGAGTATTTGTTTTTATGAAAAAGAAAGGAACGTGGCTTGTTTAGTGGCAGGGTGCCGCACTCTCACCCGTCCCCCCTTTCCTTTTTTTTTATCACGAGTGCTAATCTAATCTTTTCACGTGATCACTCTCAGCTGGCGCTCGGCCTCCCCTAGCGATAGTATTGTGCTGTGGTGCAACCTCCTCGTCGCAAGAAACGGGTGGCTGCAGCGCCCGTGCGATTGTTTTCTCCCCGTGCGCATCCTGCCTGGCTGTGCTCTTCCTCGCCTGAGAGGAGGAAAGAGATGGGGCAAACTCATAACATGTAGAGCATCTTCCGTAACCGAAGTACGAAGTTTGGTGCCGTCTTCTTGGGCCTCTTAGACGTGGAATCGTTCAGAAACAACCTATTTCTCGTTAGACCACACAAAAAGAAACAGTCCTCGCACATCGGTCCCCGCTCGACTCCTCGCGAAGGCTGGGGCGCGTATTCGAAGACGTGCGCGCAGTCATCCGTACTGCATGTCGTACCGGTACGGTCCCGGACCGAATAATGACTCGTGCGCTGCAACTGCGGAATAATTAAATCGTAACACTGCTCCTCTTTCAGTGCATGGCGAGCATTCCAGCTGTTTCGCTGACGCACGTTATATTGGGCAACAAAAAAAAAACTAAAAAGTACCCTGCCCGCAGCGCAATTTGGCCAACAGGTCTGTTTCGCTGGAAACTTTGCTGGCTATTCTCTGTCGCCGGGGCTGTACCGTCCTTCGACGGCCGGGCTGCCGCGCGTTACCTGCACTGCTGCGTGTTTCTGTCGGTCGGCGCGTCTTTGTTTTAGCTGGAGGCGTTTTTGCCATTGTTTTCGTTTCCCCCACTCGGTACAAAGCATGTGCAGGGACGGGTGGGGGGAGGGGGCCGTTGATCTGTCTTTTCTTTCCGTCTTTTATTGTTGCCGGCGAAATCGTGAAGCGTCACACGGAAACCGGAAGTTTGCGCTTATGCGTGCCCCGAGCACTTGTCGTTAGGAGCGTTCCGATTCCGTGCGCCCGCGGAGAGGGAAAGCCCCGGCGCGCGCGCAAGGGGCCGCCGAGGCATTCGCGGCCTGGACTCTTGGGGCAGACGTGTTCCGGGCTGCCCCGCTCGATCGAGCTTTTGCACGGGAGGAGGATCCGTTCTGTGCCAACGGGCGCCGGAGTTTAAAAGCAGAACGAAATAAGCTTATTGGCGGGATGACGTTTAAGCACCGCGCGCTGAACGTCACTTTCCTGTCCACTGTGGCTGCCCGCGACATGCTTCGCGATAACGAACTCTCAAAAGCCTTCCATACAGCCACCAGCCAGCGTGTACTCGAATGACCGGCTAGCACTTGCAGGAAAGTCTAGCCGCGGTTGGTTGGGTGGCGAGCGAGTGTCTGGGGCCAGAGGTTGGCCGCCGCAGCCTGCTCTCTCGTAAGCTGTGAGTGGAAGAACGTGCGAAGCCTGTACGCACCAACGCTCTCAAGCGCCGTGCGTGGAGATTGCCGCAGTGCGGTTCCGGACTGCTCCTCCCCCCCTTCCTACACACACTCTGCTGTCCTCTAGCAGTTCCTTGCGACGGCATATTGTGCGCTACGCACTGCTTGCGTTGTTTTCTCTCTAGCCCAGAGTGTTCAGTTCACATGCGTACTCGGCGAAAAACGAATTGCATCCGGAGTAATAATTAAAGGCGACAGGACGTAAGGGCGCAGTGGCCCTCGCGCCTACGTCCCAGCGCCATGACGGCGGTCAGGCCCCGGGCACGCACTGCGGCTTGCCCCGGGCAGAGGAGAACGCGGTCCTTATCGCGGAGCGCGCAGCCGAGGCTGCCGCTGCGGCAGTGGCGGAGGGGAGCGCGGAATGCGGGCCGCCGCCACCGTGATGGAGCGGCCCCACCGGTCGGCTGGCTGGCTGGCCGACGGCGGCGGCGCGGGCCGTTGACCCCCGGCGCTGCAGCGCCCCGCGCCGTGTCTCCGCCGCCGCCGCCGCCGCCGCTGCTGCTGCGCCCGGATATTCCGCTCGGCTGGGCAGCCAGCGTCTCGCTCCGAGCAGCCGCCCTCCCTCCTTCCCGCCGCGCGACCCCAGTTCCGTGCACCGCGCGCCCAAAAGACACCTGCTGCCCCGACGCTGCAGTGCGAGCTCTTTCCCAGGATGTGCGTAGCCCCGCCGCACGCTCGCGCGCCTTCACTGCTCGGGGTCTGGGGACGCAGGTGACCCCGCCGACTTTGGGTCAGACGGGTGCCTGCTCGAAGCAGTACGCACAGCTGGGGATTTGCGGGCGCCTCGTTTTCGTGATCGTCCCTGTGATGGCAGCAGCTTGCGGCTATGGTGCATGGAAATGTGGGCGCGCTGCGCAGCTTCGCTGCTGAGGAGGCTGCCGCCGACATCTTTCTCTCCGACTGCAACCGGAGGAGGCTGTGTGGTAGGGTAGGCGTCGCTAGAGCGACCACTGGTTGGAAGGCTACCACAGCTGTTCACGCAACGAAGCATTTGCTCAGCAGGAAATAACTATGCTAGGTGCGTGCGACGTTCTGTCATGTACAAGCAACGCCTTGCCGTCTCAGGTCTGATTGGTCGAGTAATCCTAGCAACAGCCCAGAAACGACAGAGATCGCCGCTTTTGTATACGCAGTCCCCTGCAGCATCAAACCTTGCTCCTTGCTGTGAACGTCTAGCACGAAGCAGCAGGGCCAGTGTGAGTAAACATTCCCCGTCAAACGCAGTCACTGAAGCCTGGTGACAATTGCTCTTGCTGCACTGCTTTTGGGCATAGTTGCTGGTAGGTAGAGACCTCCTTAGGACTTTTGAGGACCAGCACCAAGGAAGAGGTTGCATCATACATGCAGAAAGTACATTTGTGTACATTCGTCTGGTACTGGGTCACCCCGTTCATGCATGTTTCTAATTTGTGCTTGTAGTATGTGTTGAGGAAACATGCAATATGATGAAATGAACAGAATACCGGCATGTTTTTTTTTGTGTGTGTGTGTTCGCCATGTCTGCGTATTTCCTTGCATGAGCAGGTGATCATATGAGTCGCAGCACACTGTGAAACTGTTTGATCGGTGAAGTTCTGGTGACAACCCTTGCTTGAGTGTGTGGTCGCTGTTTAGCATTGCATGCTGAGTTCGAGTTATTGAAATGGAAAGCAGATAAGCTTACAGATATAGTTTAGGCCTCCTGAGAAAACCAGCCACTCTTTCACTTGCTTAAGGTGGGGCCTGTTATTCTGCACTGCTCTCTAACACTGTGTATTTTCTCAAAGTGCTCATGAAAGAGCTTGCTCCATCCGACATGCCCGAGTAATAGTTTTCTGTCTTGAGGCAGCAGCGAGCTTGTTGAGCATACAGGCAGCTGCACTTTGCCTGCTTTTGAAAATCAAGTACAAGGGGACTTTGGGCCTCCCTTTTTAATTTGGCATGCCTACGTTCTTAGTGCAGTTGACGACTGTGGGACGTGTCTGCTTGGTCCTGCTTTTAAGTGATTTACCGCAGTCGTGGCCTAGAGGCTTGGTCGTCCGCCTCGGCTGCGGGAGGTGGTTGGTTCGAAACCCACCGCCGGACACCCACCGGTAAAAATGGGTACAAGCCACCCCCGGCCCGGCGCCCGGCTTCTTCAGGGGTGTGCGCTTGGAAGAGGCTCCGCAAACCCCGCTGTGTCCTTTCGGGGGCAAAACCAGTTTCGAACACCATCAGCCTGCAAAGGTGGTTCGTGATTCAGTTCAGACTTTACAGGTTCAACGGAGTTTGGAGAGTTCGATGAAGTTTAAACGAGTTCGCTCTAACGTGAGCTCAGTGGCACTGCGCCAACTTGAGAAATTGAAAAGCTGCGCCTTACAGAAAAAAAATCACGGTAAATCACTGTGGTAAATCACTGTGTTGAAAACTCACGTTATGCACGAGGGAAAGCACGTATTGTATTATCTGTAAACAGCACGGTTGTGTATGAATGGAGGTTCGTCAGTGGTTTGATGCAGTCAGCTAATAGTGCGGCCGGACTTTTGAGCTTTGTTATTGTTTTACAGTTTCAAGTGGATACATGTACATGCAACCTGAAACAAGCAGTAATGAGCGATTGTACAAACGAATTTGATACCTTGGGCCGCCGCGGTGGCTCAGTGGTTATGGTGCTCGGCTGCTGACCCGAAAGACGCGGGTTCGATCCCAGCCGCGGTGGTCGAATTTCGATGGAGGAGAAATTCTAGAGGCCCGTGTACTGTGCAATGTAAGTACACGTTAAAGAACCCCAGGCGGTCGAAATTTCCGGAGCCCTCCACTACGGCGTCTCTCATAGCCTTAGTCGCTTTGGGACGTTAAACCCCATAAAACCAAACCGAATTTGATACCTTAAGTGCGGGAAAAGGGAGCCTGGGAGTGGTTTTTATTTCTGTCTTGTTGCATGCGGCATTTGTGTTGGTGACCTTATAGTCACTGTGTGTGCCATGCCATGCAGGCGGGCTCTTCATCAGAAGCAGAGGCCCTGGTGGTGCGGGATGATGGCGAGGAGGAGGCCTGCTGTCGGGGGGAGGAGGACTGGTGCGGCGGCGCGGGCGGAGCTGGGGTGCGCCGGCCCATGAATGCCTTCTTCCTGTTCTGTAAACGACATCGCAGTGTGGTGCGTGAGCGCTACCCGCACCTGGAAAACCGTGCCATCACCAAGATCCTGGGCGAGTGGTGGGCCAGCCTTGAGGTCCCCGAGAAGCACACCTACACTGAGCTTGCCAAGCAGGTCGGTGTGAAGCCGGGGCTTTCACTTGGGCGAGATGGAGGGGGGGAGGCATTGCTGAAGGAGGTGGTGCTTTGAATGACAATGCCAACTGCCTTTGAAACGAAGGAAAGAGCAGTGTTGATGGTAGTGTTGATTAGAGAACGAAATGATTTGTTGATCTTCGACAGGAGATAATTTCATAGGAATTAGGGGCGAGAGTATGCTGCTGGTAGAAGCTTACCCACAGCTTCTGCATATGTTAGCAGCCGTCTCATCAAAAACAAGTTTAACTCGACTTGCCCACAGTTCGCAGCTTGCAGAGCCGATGCCTTTTGCACTTCATTGTTGCGAATACATTCTTATTTTAAATTATGGTTAACAGGCAACAAAAAGCAGACATGCACCCATGGTAGACTGTAGTTCATGCGAGAGAGAAGTGCGGATGACACAATAGCACAGAAATATACAGCACAACCTTCCCATTTATAGCCTGCCAAGCTGACTGCTCACAGACATAATGGCAACGAGCAGTGAAGCAGGTCGATAACTGTGGTACATTTTGTGGCAGGGAAATTGTAACAGTTAACACTCAACATACACGCACATACAGCACACAGTAGGGCGCAGAGACAGCAGGAAGAATGAGAAACATGTCAATGTAAGTGAGCATTATGCAGCAGAGCACAGCGCATAGTCCCCAGCACTGACGGGTGGTGTATGGCATTTCGTACAGGACTGCACCCCGAGTCTGTGTGCGAGGGTGAGAAAAAATGGTCTATGAAAGCTGGCATTGGTACCGAAGCATAAAAGCATAGACAAATTTGCTCATTTCACGAAGCTGGCAGTGGTGAGTACAAAAAATCAGCTGAAGATATTGCATCTTATCAAAAGCACCGAGTATATAATACATGCACCAACTTTTTAGTATTGTGAAATATTATCGTTCACAAAATATTTGAATGCTTGAAATTAAGTTTGGATTGTGAAATTCAGTGGCTGTGTGCTCATTTGAATTCCACAAATTTTCACTCTAGACAATATTAATAGCCTTAAGGTTCCCTGAAATTTGTTCAAGTAATATTTCACTGTTATTATGTTTCTTTTTCACTGTCACTCAGTTTTATGACTGTATGTCCTAACAAGCTCCTCGTCCACTCTACTCTTGTCTGCTCGTGTGCCTGTGGCACACGAAATTGGTGCTTTGAAATTGGTGCAGTCTGTTGGAGCTCTTCTTTTGTCTCTGCCTGCAGTACAAGGAGGCTTTTATGAAGGCCAACCCGGATTTCAAATGGTGCAAGATGCCCACCTTGCCGACGCGGTCTCCCGTGACGCGCACTAAGGGGGCCACAACCAAGGGAGACACACTGCGCTGGAGCCCCGAGCAGACCAACTGCCCACGGCCGGACATGCCCAGGGTGCCCACCCTAGCCAGTGCGTGTGCCCTTTTCTCTGTGCCAGTGTTGCCCACAGGGCACATAGCAGTGAGATTGGTGCACTTGGTCCTTGCTTTCTTGCCTTCGTGGAGCCAGATTGTATGCATGTCAGCATTAATCACTGGTTTCATAATGCATGCTGTTATCATGCGTGTAATGTGAAAGTAATAACAAAAGCCACCATGTCAGTGTTGCTCTGCTCAAATCATCAGTAACTACTTTCATATCGGCGCTGCAGGATGACTGTGTACAATAGCAGGGACCAAAGCATTGAATCTGACTAATCACTGCTAAGGCTTCTGTGTTACACATTTGGGGCATGGAAGCATTCACATATGCATGCAGTTTGTCTGGCAAATTCTAAAAGCTCCTGCATCAGTGGAATTTGCTGTTGGAAGCATGCCGCCCTTGTATTCGACGACTCTTGAGCATTTGATGCCAACAGTGGGTTAAATAGAATCTGTGTGAATCAATCATAATCACTTGACGTCAGTGCACCTTAAAAGTGGGTGCTGTTATTAGCGAAGGACAGCAATGAAAAACTTGCAGTCATAGCAATGCTAATACCAGAGTGGACTGCTCCAGGAGTGGATTTAATTAGGCATGTGCAAATATTCAATAATTTCGAATATTCGATCGAATAGTAAAGTATTTAATATTCATTTCGATCCGAACTTTTGCTACTTGAAATCTCGGAAGTATTAGTATAGAGTGAATAACATTTGTGGAACTCTTGCTGCGCATGGTTTTGGTTCAGCATACCTCCCCTCATCTCAGATGGCTCCGTGGCACCCACGCAACCAAAGCCCCGACTCCGTGCGTATGTCTGTGTTCCCGCGTGTGTGTTGAAGCTGGTCTATGCATGCTTGGGGAACAGATGCAAACAGACCGAAACACGGTTAGGTGTTGTGCAAACAGCTGGCCGGCGCTTGGTGCCTCGTGGTGTCCCCAGGGTGATCTGCACATGCGCAGTGGCACCTCGCAGAAGTGGATCGTGCTGTGCTAAATTTCTTTAACTGAGGAAGTGTGGCTCCCTCGACCTCCGTGGAACAAGTCTGAGCCGACTGCAGCTGCCGTAGACGCTCTTCTCCACATGAAATTCGATAAACAAGAGCGACGGCGCACGCATGCAGGGGAGACACTGGGAGATGTGGGTCCTTTTTCGACGCCTGGCACGGGGTGCATACGCATAACAGGCGTCATGGAGTCACCGCCTGAAAGCAACAGCTGCACAGCGACACAGTCTCAATTGAGAGCAGCAGTTGGAGGCCCCACATATGGGTCTCAGACCCCACAGTTACTGTGGTACCACATAGAGGTCAGGGGCCCCAATTTCCGATGGCCATTTTTGCAGAAACTTAACACAGGTTCGATAGGCATAGCAAAGCTTCAGTGCATTTTTTCTTTTCATGTAATGGCCTTGTCTGTTCGAAAAATGCATGGTTTCGGAAATGGTTATTGTGCCTTTCAAAAGTATTCAAAATGATTAGAAGAAAATTGCTATTTGCTTCGAATTCGCTTTGATCCAAAAAACAACTATTCGCACATGCCTAGATTTAATGTTCCGAGATGCATGGTATCCATGGCTTTAGGCCAACTGCATGTACGCATAGGTCTACATTTACCTTCAGCCCATCTTCTTTGTGGCCATGCATGCAACGTATACATGGAGAAACATTAGTGCTATTTATTCTAGGCTATACGGGCCCTATCATTGTTGTGCTTAGACAGAAAGCCATGGGTATGGATGACAATTAAAAGTGCGAATGGAGTTGTGACTGCATTCTGGATTAATTCTGTGCGAAATATCTTTTCTTGATGGCCAAAATTTGACATATAAAAGAAACAGAATTTTAGTACCACATAATTCCTGCGTCATGTTCTCTCTACAAGTCTCTAAGATGACAATTGGGGGGTGGGGGGGTGGGGGGGTGTTCAGGATTTGCGGAGAGTACATGTGTTATGGAAGATCTGCGTAGATCACCTACAGGTTGTATAAGCAGAGGGCCTGCATTATTTCTCTTACTGGCACAGGTTAATAAATAGTACTGCTATTACAGTGGACTCTCGTTAAACGGAACCACAAGGGACCGGGAAAATATGTTCCGTTTATCAGGAGTTTCGTTTAGAGAGAGAATAGGTTCAGCATTGCGCAATCCGCTTCCGCGTGATCCCTACGCGGCTGGCGCGTGCGCGCGCAGTTGGCAGTCTCAGCGGATCTCAATTTGCGAAATCTAGGTAATAAGGAGAACGGTACACTATGAGAACAAACTTTATTAGAGAAAAATAAGCAGTGAATTTTTTTTTCCAGTAGTACTAGTACTGAAATTTAAAAAAAAAATGTCAAAAGAGTGGGAATTACCACTTATTGGCTAGTGAAAAAGGATTTTATATTTGCTTGTTTGAGCTCTCGCAGCCGTTTTTTGTTAATGGCATCACCCATACTTGACAGGCTGTGCAGAAACACTTCCGAACCTTCTTCTCGTTGGAAGAAACTCTTCAGCATTTGGACTGCCGATTCCGCCTGCGCAGGTGTCACCACAGGATCAGAGTCAGCGGTATCGTTTTCAGGCTCTTCCTCCTCGTCTTCACTTTCATCAGGGGGGCAGACATCAGCTATAATGCTGTGCACGGTATTTTCTGGGCACGTTGCCACATCGCTGTCGATCTGGACATATTCATCAAGTTGAATGCCCATCGCAGCACAATTCTCTAGTAGCAAATCTTCCTCGGCTGCGTCGTGAACATCATCAGGCTCACTCTGTGTGCTGGGTTTTTCTGTGGTTGCGGCAAACCCCGCATGCCTGAAGCAGCTGGCAATGGTGGTTGCACTAACCTGCCGCCAAGCATCATCCAGGAGGTAAACGGCACGCAGTACATCTACCTTGTACTCTTTCCCCTGGTCCATGCATAAGAGCATCCTCCTAAGAAGATTTTTGCGGAAGCGCGACTTGAGCGCTTGAATCACACCCTGATCCATAGGCTGCAGCAGTGCTGTGGTGTTCGCTGGCAGGAATTCCAGCTGTATGGACTTCAAACCTGGCACAGTTCCGTGTCCAGGGCAGTTATCCGCCAGGAACAAAACTTTCCGCTTGTTGCGAGAGAAGCGCGCATCCTCGCGATAAATCCACTCATTAAAAATGGCTTGCGTCATCCACGCCTTGCCATTGGCCTGGTATGAAACGGGCAAGGTTGCGACGTTTTTGAAGCAACGAGGATGCTTCGATTTGCCGATCACTAGCGGCTTCAACTTATCGCTGCCCGTCATGTTGGCACCGATAAGGACGGTCAGCCTGTCCTTGCTCAGTTTCCCTCCGGTGCATTTCTCTCCTCTAAATGATAGCGATTTTGAGGGGAGCAACTTGTAAAAGAGTGCAGTCTCATCTACATTGTAGATGTTCTCTGGATCGTATTCCTCCAGAATCTCGGGCAGCCGTCTTTCTCGCCAGTCTCCGCATGCCGTCGCGTCAGCAGCGGCAGCTTCCCCTGAAACAGCACGAAACACGAGTCCATTGTGCTCTTTAAACCGGGTCAGCCACCCCTCGCTGCACGAGAAACCCTCGATGCCGAGGTGAAGAACAAATTCTTCCGCTTTTGCACGAATTAGTGGCCCGCTGATTGGGATGTTTTCACTGCGGGCTCTGCGCCGCCAAAGCACCAGGCATTTCTCCAAGTCTTCGTGGTCAGCCGCTCGCAGTCGTTTTCTTTGAGGACCAAAGCGTGACGTCTCGAACGCCTCCCGCAGCTTGTCCTTGTCCTGAAGAATTCTTGTTAGGCTGCTTTTGGGGACGGCGTACTTCGTCGCTAGCGCCGTTTTCGTGAAGCGACCACTCTCGAAGTCGTTGATGATCTCCATCTTCCTTTCCAACGCAAGTGCATTGTGCGGTCGTTTTTGCGCTGCCATCGGACCGAACAAAAGCTCTAGGGCTTAGGCCTAACTGAACACAACCGCCGTGAACGCGAGCGAGCGATGCGGAGGGCAGTGTACGAGCAAACCGGAAACCGCCGGAGACGGAAACCGGAGAGGTAACACGGGGAGGAGGAGGAGGAGGGGAGCATTGATGCGTACCGCGATGGCACTGCGCTTGTCCAATTAGTTGCGGTTTCGAGTTTTTCGGTTCCGTTAACGCGGTGGTCGCAAAATTTGAGTTCCGATTAACAAGATTTTTTTTACATTGGCTTAATACAAAACCAACCAATCGCAAGGCGTTTGTTCCGTTTAAGCGGTAGTTCCGTTTAACCGATTTCCGTTTATCGAGATTCTACTGTAGTACATGCATGCTGTTTGTACTGCCCCATAAGTGCCATAACAAAGAAGTGATTTGATCTCTGCAAGCTATGATATATAGCCTTGTTCATAGCTTACTGTGTGCTGCCACTCATTTCCAATTGCAGAGGACCCACTGAGTGTCTCAAGGCAAAACAACAGTAGCCCAGTGCTTCAGCAGGGCTCGAACTCCTTGGACGAACCTCCAGTGACGAAGCCAATGACGGAGACCGGGAGCAACACTGCCGAGCAGTCTGCCACCACCAACCCAACGCCCCCAAACCCGCCAATGAGCTGCAAGCCTCCCAAGAAGCGCTACTTGGAGAACCTTGAGAATGGCACATATGGGGGCGGGGGCGGCACGGGGCGGCTCAAGTCGGAGTCTTCGTCGTCGCCTTCTCCGACACCTTCGCCTGTGCCCTGCGCCCCGTTGCAAAGGGCTGCCTCCACAGATCAGCAGACTAACAATGCCTGTTCAGCCCTGCTTGAACTTGCTGAGGTGGGTGACGCTGGTGATTAGAAGTGAATGCTTTCAACACATGGTCCCTTATCATGTCTGTGCAGTCTCCTGTGAATAAAAGTGCAGTTACCGTGGAAATAAGAATGGGTTGGAGTGCATTTGGCAGGTACTCTCGGGTTACAATGATTAACTTACCAGCATCCCTTAAAATGAGACTATGTAACTTTTGTATCCTGCTGGTACCCTCCTCCGAAGCAGAAGAGTGGAGGCTAATGTAAAAGCATTGAAAAATCAATTAACTACTATGTGAGCCATGCAAAAGAAATTTGTAAGGTAAGCTTGAGACAGATACAGAATAATGGGGGTTAGAAAACAAACGAGTTAATGATTATTGTCGAGGGAATTAACGGAAAAAAAATTTCAGGATGGTTGCCACTGCTTAATGCACAATTCAGTAACAGCTGTTACTGTATGTACTTCACAATATGTTGTGGTAGAGAATATGAGAGCGGCCTCACCTGTGTATAGTTCTAGGGCACTCTTCTTAGTTTTCCACCGATAGTCGTTTTTGTCTAGGTCTGCTCTGCATTCAGTCACTGTAGAAGCGCAGCGTCACCGACCCTCTCCTCGGTTGGTGCGTCTCACAGCAGCTGTCGTCGATGGTGTGTGCTACACTCCTCCGCTCTCTCCATACCATTCCTCCTCCTTCCACGGCAACCACGTTCTTGACAGTTGCCATGTCCTTCCTGCACTCTGGCCATAGCCTCTTTCCATGGCAACCCCCCTCCTCCTTCTAGGGTAACTACTTTCTGATTGGTTCCCATGTCAACCACATACCAGCTGCGCCTTCTCACGCTCTTGCCATGCCTTCCTCCTTCCGCGATAATCATCCTCTGATTGGAGATTTCTCCGCCCTCGCCACACCTCTTCCATAGCATTCAGTAACCACATCCCGGACAGTTAGCATTGTAACCATCTTCTCAATATGCCTTCCTACGCTCTTGCAATAAAGCCTCCTTCCATGGTAACCCTCCTTGTTCTTCTAGGGTAACTGCTTTCCGGGTGGTTTCTATGGCAACCGCCGACCGGTTGCCCATTATTACGCTCTCGCCACACCCACCTCCTTCCACGGTAGCCACCCTCTGGGTGGTTCTTGCGGTAATCACCTACACGGTAACCGCCCTCCGAATGGCTCCCATGGCAGCGCACCCACCGGACAGCGACATACTACTACAACTCAAAATCCAGAAATGGGCCCTTGACAGCTGTCACTGCAGAAAGAATGCTCAAAATGCACGTAATGCAGCCAAGAGTTTAACCAGTGGTCGCAACTGGGCAGATTCCAAGGGAAGGGAAATATTGCTAGGGATGAGCAAAAGTCAGGTAGGGAGATGAGATTGGGAAGTTTATTAGGATAGGGTGGTGCGGCTGTTTGCTGCATAGGGAAATTGGGAGAGGTTCATCTGGAGCTGACAATGACGATCCTCTTAGAGCGAGCGAAATGTATTGTGGTGGCTTACATTCTGGTAGACAGCAAAAATAAAAGTGCGATTAGTGCAGAATTGATTTCTGCTGGCAAAAAAAAAAAAAGAACTGGCCACTCGGCGCTAGAATGTACAAATTCCAATGCAGAGGTTGGATTTCTCATCTGTCAAAATCCTGTACAACCCTGCGGTGGCATTGGTGGCTTGGGCACATCAAGTGTGTGTGCCATAGCAGTTTGGCGTTGGTGGTTTTCACTCACTCAAGTATGGTGGTATCGTTAGACATGGCAGAAGGGCTTGCTTCTCGAACTGTGCAGCACTCTCGTCGGTTTGAGAGTGTACGGCATGCCAGCTTGCATTGCGGCTGTCAGTGCAATATGGTTGGGCCAGCCTCATGTTAAAGTTTCTGCTTTACTGCATTCACTATCAGCTGCAGGTGACATGGCACTGGACTTGTTTGCTGATGAGGCAACACTGGTTCATGTATTCATTTTTGTCTAAAATGCTCAGAGTAGGCAACGCTAGGTGAGCTTGCATGCTTTTATGCTTTGCTGGTCGTAGCAAAGTTGCAGTGGCTACAGGCATAGAAATGTGCTAAGGAGCCAGGGATGCAATCTTCAAGCATAAACTGTAGCTTACTGTTGGCAATAAGCTACCTGATTTGGATATAGAACTTTAAGAGAAGCATCTTTTTCTGGTAGCTGTGTTTTGCAATCGGCAGGCAGCCTATAGGCACCACATTTAAAACAAGCTGAGTTAACAGTTTGATGTAGGTTTCTGGTAATGTAGGCATTTAAATTGTCACTTGACCCAGTAAAACAGTGTTACGCACAATATGGATGAGCCTCGAAAATTTTGCTCATCTCTGGTCTAGTCCACAGCGTGTTTAAAGGCACTGTCTTACTGTGTTCATATTGATGTGCTCTTTCAGGGGTGCCAGGGTGTAAAGAAGCCACCAGTTGCAGGAGCACGCCAGAAACCTGGCGAACTGAATGCCAAGTCGCAGGACAACAGCACCAATGCCTTGTCATCTGCTGCCACGAGCACTACTACGACAACATCAACAAGCAGCAGTAGTAGCAATGGAGGCAGTGGCCTGTGTGGTGGTGGTGCTGTTCCGCCGGCTGGATTTGGCCCCATTCCCATGTTTGACGTGAGTGCGGCCAACCGCATCATAGACCAGGCATTCAGTCAGCCTAGCACCACTGCCAGCAGCAGTTCTTCGGCGACACCGCCCCCACCACCCTTCACGACGCTGGCGACGTCGTCCACAAGCACCCTACCGACCAGTTCGAGTGGAATGGGCGGCAGTGGAGGATCTTCGTCCAAATCACGCGAGCGGTTTTTCAGCGTGACTTCAGCTCTGAGTCTGGCACAATCGCTGAACCGCGGTGACGAAGAGCAGCCGCTGAACCTGTGCAAGGAACGTCCCATGACAACTATCAAGGCTTGCCAACAGGACATCATCAACCACATCATTGACAAGTTCCTCTGTGGGCCCAGCAATGTCCAGCCACTGGATGGCACCGTCTTCTCGGCGCATGGCTCGGCACGCCACCCTGATGACAGTCCGGCTGTGCCCGCCGTTGTGGCCGCTGCCATTCCTGGTACGGTGCCGACGCCAAATGCCGGGTTCTACCGTGGCGATATAGATGATGATGCAGATGATGGGCAGAAGAAGGCAGCCAGCAGCAGCAAAGGTGGCATGCGACGCAAGGGGCTTGCCGGGAGCTCCCCGAGCAAGCGGGCACGGGTCAATGCGTCTTCAGCGGGGGACGAGGATGGCAGCAGTAGCCCCGAGAGGGCACGGAAGAGCCAGCGGTCGTGTAAGGGCCAGCGCTACCAGGCCTTGCTGTCAGAGGGTGTGCTACCGGGCTCCAAGGAACGCAAGGGGCTAGTCCGCAAGTCGGATGAAGAAGGGGACGACGAGCCCAGCAGGCTGGGCGGTGGACGAAGGGATGATGGGGTCAAGATGGCTCGGAAGAACAGGTGAGGCTTGCATCACTCTCTCCCTGAGCCTTGTTGAGGTCTGGTTGTCATTGGTAAAATATGCTCTGTACCAAGAGAGCGATTGGCGAGCAACTGAAAGCATCTGAGGCATGCCTGAACTTTTGCACATAATCATATATTATACAGTTCAACACTGCTTTTAATCATGTGTTATACAGTTCAACAATGCTTTTTAAAATCTGCCTCAGTGCCAGTGCATGTGGCTGGACAGTTTGGGAGTATTTTTGAGGCTGCTTTAATACAGTTGAACCTCTCTATAGTAAAGCCACTCGAACCAGCAAAAGCCTTTACTATATCGGGGTCTCTACTATATCAGTTACTGGTCATGGCATTGCTCTGAGGAGGCTCTCTGAATGCTCGCTAAAAACGAAGTATTGGCTTATAAAAGAACAACTTAGAAGTAACTTCTCGCCTGCTTTTATCAAAGCTTTCATGTTTTCAATTCCTTTTACATCTTGTGCGAGTACTGCATTTGCACGAATACAATGCAGCTACGAATTTTACTGCAGTTTGATTTCATATTAAAACCAAAGCTTTGTGCAAGCACGGCGTTGTCTTCCACAGCCTCAGCGTCATTTAAAGGCAATAGTTAAGAAATGAGTGTGAGAGTCAAGCGCGGTAATAGTTAAGAAATGAGTGTGAGAGTCAAGCGCGGTAATAGTTAAGAAATGAGTGCGAGAGTCAAGCTTCCATCGCGCAGTGCTGCCACTGCTGGGCTGTGAATTTTTGTCCATTTCTTCCCTTCTCTGTTCACCACTCTACTTTTACTAGCTTTCCTTTGTCAGCGAACCAGGCCGCCTTCTTTCTGCGTGCATAGCTAGGTTCACTTTTTTTATTTTTCTCCGCACGCGCTGTGCGCTTTGCCTCAGGCCGCTAGGCCTTCAAAAATATGGCTTCTCCTCACACTCTTGAGTTTGATGGTGAAGACATCTCAAAAAGTGCAGTTTTTATCACCATTAGTATGCATTTGCCTCTGAACGTTGGCCTCGCGATCCTCAATTTTGCACGTGCTGCAGTGTCATCATTCTGCAGGAAGTACCGTATTTTGTGGTGTATAAGACGCATTTTTTTTTTCAAAAATTTTGCTGGTGCGTCATATACAGGGGTGCGTCTTATGCACAAATTTTTCGTTTTTTTTTTTTTTTAAGAGTTCAGAAATTACTCAGGTTCATGTTCAAGCTTTTTTCACCGAAAAAATATCACTGCCAATAACGGGGTTGTAACACGGTTAATACTTCAATACTGGGACTGCCGTGTGCAACTTCTTTAGGTGAACTTTATCATGAAACAGCGGGCTATTAGCTCTATGACGATGGGGATGACAACTTCAGGGATCACAAACACATGGCCGTTTTGGAGGCCCCAAGTAAAAGTAATGTGAAATGTCAAAAGATGGCGACAATTGTGCTTCTTGCCATGGTCAAGTCAAGCCAAGACAAGCCGGCGTTCTTTTTTAATCACCCTTTGCAACTTTCTTTGATCCGCATACGTAGTACGTACATAGTGGGAAGAGAATGTTTCAGTCGCGTTGCCTCCAGAAATGGGCGAACTTTTTGATAGCGCATCCGAAGATGAAGACTTTGAAGGTTTTAAGTAAAAATGAAATGTTGTTATGGACATAAGGAGAGCTCTTTCGTTTTTCTTTCTTTTTTGCTAAAACAGTGGCAGGCAAGGCGTGAGTGTTGCCTTTTTCAATCACTTAGCGTTCCTTAAGAACTTCTTGCAGGTACGGTGCATTTCACGATGGTCGCGCAAGCGTATTTATTAAGGCTCACTAGCCTAACTGGGTAAATTGGGGTACGTCTTATAAACGGGTGCATCTTATATACCAACTTTTTCAATGACAGCCTGCATATATGGCGGGTACGTCTTATACAAGGGTGCATCTTGTACACCAGAAAATACGGTATGTTGCCATGGCCAGTCTTCTATGGCCGTTTCTTGTAAAAAAAATCTTTACTATAAACGAAAAAAAAAAAAAATTTACAGTGGTCTATGAAAGGCGACATGGGACCGTAGTTTTACTTTCCTCGATCTGATTTTACTATTAGTGGGGTTTTATTATACTGGATACTGTGATGTGATAGTCAGTCATGGTGGTGATGATGATGATAGTCAATGGGATGTCAAGTGACACTGAACTATATATATAAAAAAAAAACGCTTTGTGCTTGCTTACGGTATGCTGGGCAGGGGTGTTTTTATCGGTTCTTATACCTTGAGCGTGCACTTCATCCATGTGCCATGCTCTTGTTACCCTTGCGCAGTGGCAGTTTCAACCTGGACGCCCAGATAGCGTTGCTGCCCAAGTGCAGCATGGAGTCGTTCACACGGCGCAAGAACAAGAAGAAGGCCGGCCGACCAGAGGAGGAAGGCAGGGAGGACCGTGTCTCATCGGACGCGGCCGAACTGGGCGGGAAGGACCTCGACTTCAGGCCTGGTGCGGCCAGGGGCATGCGGCAGCGCAGCGAATCTGGTGCTTCGGGCACAGATGAGGCAACTGTCGACGACCCCTCTAGCCCGCCACCCGTGTCTTCGCCCAGCGACCACTCCTCGGCCACCCCCCGGAAATTCAAGACTGGGTATGTTCTTGCAGATGTATGTGCTTATTGGTAAAAAAAATATTGAAAGGCAGTGTTCATCGCATTTAAAGGGCCCGCTGGGCAATGTTTTTGCGTAGCACCAGGTGGTGGCTAGGTGAGGTGACTTTTTTATGCTAACTACTGCTTTCGGTGGCAAGACAGCATCAACAGACGAGGTAAAGACAAAAAAGCATTTTGTTTATTGCGCTCATATTTGTGAATGCTTCTGGCACCTTTACAGCAGTGCGAACAAGAGGCAAAATTTTCTTTCTTTTCCTTTTTTGAAAACGTGGTGAAATCACGAAGAACTGATTATTCCAAATACTTAGTATAAGTAGGCCCATTCCTCATGCACTTTGTGAAAAATAGGAGGAGAGAAAGAGAGAGAGATATAAAATTAGCAGTCTGCTTTGTCATCGCAAGTAGGCGTAAGCATTGCAGGAAGGGCCAGCACATCTTGGGGTGCTTCATAGATGGAGATAGCCACACGAGTACGGGCTGCAACCTTTGAAAAAGGAAAATTGCTTTTGAGGAAAGGGAACGACACAGTAACTGTCTCGCATATCTCGGCACTGGAACCCTGATTTATGAATATTTATTAAGCATTGTTTTCTGCTTTCCTGTAGTTGTATGAATGGTCCTGTGCCACTGAAATATCCAGCAAATGGTTTAGAATCGGTTAGCGTGCCATCATGACCTTAATATAAAGCTTGCTTGTGCCGGAACCCTTTCTAGCAATGTGAAGATGTGGGTACTGTGCTTTCAGTGCTCTCTTGCATTGCCTCTAGCAGCGCATACATTTTGACCTTTGCCGCCGCAGTGGCTCAGTGTCTATGGTGCTCGGCTGCTGGCCCGAAAGACGCGGGTTCGATCCCGGCCGCGGCGGCTGAATATCTTTGGAGGAGAAATTCGAAGCCCGTGTACTGTGCGATGTCAGTGCAGGTTAAAGAACCCCAGGTGGTCGAAATTTCCGGAGCCCTCCACTACGGCGTCTCTCATAGCCTTAGTCGCTTTGGGACGTGAAACCCCATAAATCAATCAATCAATCAATCAATCAATCAATCAATCAATCAATCAATCAATCAATCAATCAATCATTTTGACCTCTGTATGGTATTGGCTTTAGCTTGCTTCCAGCACTGCTGTTTTGAGTGCCTTAAAAATGTTTGCCATTGTTTAGGAGCTAGGCACTAACTGCAATTAAAGGATTGTAGTGGGCCAACAGGGAGCGAGGGAGGGAGAGACTTTAATGAATAAAGGAGAGGTCTGCCTGGTTAGTAGCCTAGCATGCTACTCCAGATGAGGGTGAAAGAGAGTGAAAAAGAGAAAAAAGAAAGGTGACATCAAGCATACTCAACACTCACGCACTCACACACACACACACACGGTTATCAAAGGGTGTCCATTATAAGAAAAACTACGAAGGCTTTTGTCCGTCGGGCAGCCGAAGCCAAGATATAAGGTCATACTTCTGGTGCATACGACCGTCCTGACGGAGTCCTACAGCACTTAACAGTGCCTTACGATGCGGATTAAAGATCAGCAGCGGCAGATCAAGTGAAGCCATCAGGGCATCCAGTATTAATTATTGGATGTTGAGAATTGTTATTACCCTTGGCGCTATGGGGCGAGAAATTTCGGCTCTCCGGACTCATGGTACTGTTGAGCAGCTGCTGCAAAGGGTGCATAGGCACAAGTTCGTCTTCTTCCCCTGCTTGAGCCAGAGGCAAAGAGCAAAAGGAGTTTGATACATCAGACGCCGCGTCCGCTCCGAGTTGTATCCAATAGGCGTGGCTACGCCCAGTCCATAGCCGCATGCCTCTTCCTCATGGTGTGCAGCCGAAATTCCTCGCCCCATAGCATCAAGGGCAATTACATTTGATCTAATCATGTCTAATAATTAACATTGGGTGGTTTGATGGCCTACTACATTTCTCTGGTAGCAACCAAGTGCCTAACTGCTAAAAGCAAGAAGTTATTTAGCAGGTTTTTGTAATCAATTTACCTGACATGCTTTGTGAATGTCTGCCAGTGCTGTTGCTATGATCCCAAAGGAATTGTCATTTTATCATAAAAAGCATATCTTTAAAACTTGCTTAGTCGTAACACCTGGCAGGGGAGGTGGTTTATGTCCTACAGACAGCAGGTGAAGCAGCGACGGACCATTCTTTTATGTATAAGTGGCCACATCATTCTTCTTTTGAATTACACAGACGCACTGCTGTGTGTTATCTAGTGCAACAAAATGACTACATGGTGCTTTTCGTTTAGAATAGGGTTCTGTTGAAATGTTGTTCTCTCTTGCGTCTTGCATGACAGACAACGTCGTGGAGTTATTACTTTCTTAATTCTTTAAGCCTTCATGTGTTCATGGCCTTGGTCTACTTCTTGAACAAATGCTTTTTAAGCTGAAATATTCTGTATTGCTTAAAGGCATAATTTCCACCATTTCCTAGGGACTTCGACCTGGACGAACACCTTGCTGCACTTCCAAAGTGTGACATTGAGGTTTTGAGCCGGCGAAAAAAGGAGCTGCGACGTGACTCTGGCTCTTCTAGTGGCAAACAAGGTGGGTGTGGCTGTGTGCAAGCTAGATATACTTAGCATTGAGGAAGTGGCACGGCTGGTAAAGGCCTTTACCTGCCATGATACATTTGCGCAGTGTAGCTTCAGGAAAAATTTTAATTTCTTTTTGTCATGGGCACATTGCTTGAGGTTTTGCGATACATTATGCAATTCACACACGCATAGTTACCGTATAAACGCGTGTAAGGGCCGCACCCAGTTTTCCCGAAGGAAATGTTTAAAAAAAAAAATAAATCCGTGTAAGGGCCGCACCCGAACTTTCCATGACCCAGGCGGGTATAGCCTTCTAAATGCACGCGCCGTGGCCCCCGCGATCGGCTCCGGCTGCGAACAACGGCACGCTCAATCGCGGAGCGCTTGATCGTAGAGGCCAAGCACACGCACAAGAGCTTCCAAAAACCGTCCATGAATGGCGCGTGAGGCCGCAGCCATCATCATCATCATCATCGTCGTCAATTTTTTTCCCCCGCGTCTTCCCGCTATCTACATCGGCATCAGTATCGCCAGCTCCAGCCTTTTATGGCGTGTTAGCGCGTTCTCCGTAGTTGTGGCTTTCGCGTGCTGCCGCCGAGTGATGTAGTTTTAGCACAATGGGCAAGCACGTTATCAGCTACACGGCTGGGAGTTAGCTCTCGAACGCGGCAAGCGTGCGGCGGACAGGGAATTCGACGTGGCCGAGAAGTGCGTCCGATGATCGTGCTATCAAAAGGGTGCATTGAGAAACACAAGCTGCAAAAAGCGCGCTTTCCGAGGCGAGCCGTGCGAGTTTCCAGAACTGTAAGAAGAGCTGCTGTGCTATGTGATGGAAATGCGGAGCAACGGCTACGCGTGTACAGCGGACATGCTGCACGGCTTCTTTGGGATGAGCGTGCACCAGGGCACAGCACCAGCTCAGAGTCGAAATACTCCGCGAGTGACGATTGAACGTAGAATAAATGCCACTCATTCCCTGATTGGTGTGTTTTTGCTTTAAAAATTTTTTTTTTTCGTACGTCGCGTGTATGGGCCGCACCCCAAAAATTGGCCCCCGAATCTCGAAAAAAAAAGTGTGCGGCCTTGACACGCGTTTATACGGTAGTTTACATGTACCCATTCTAGGTTGTATTCACAGCTGGGGATGGAATTAAATTGTTTTTCTCCAGTTTTGCATTCTATTAATTTATGACAATGGGATTGAACAGTGTACCATGTTCTTGCACACGTGATGCATAGTTTTTGTCGGGAAATGCCAGTAGGGTTTTTTAATGTCTTCTCATTAAAATGCCCACTATCATGAAAAGTTTTTGATGTTGGCATGTGAAGCCTTAGTGGAGAGGACAGTTCCTTGCTGAAGTCTGAGTTCTTGATAAGGCCCGGACAAATTACCGAAGTTCGAAAAAATCTTACTCTATACCATTTCTTCTTTTTGTCCATTTTGGTGAAAAATGGTAAGGACATGTCAGGGTGCACTTACCATATGGGAAATATCCATTTTGTGTTAGTACAGTGTATTCACCACATTGTATTGCATGTCGCATTGTGCAGACTCCAAAGCTGATGACTCAGGGACAGAGTCTGATCATGCGGGGGCCTCAGAGTCCACGGAGGAGAACGGGGTGCGAGACTGGCATAGTGGTGATGAGGAAGAATCTGAGGAGGCTGGACGGACCAGCCCCAAAAAGGACAAGAGAAAGCGACGCAAAGGTGCTTGCATTTTATTGCAAACAACTGGGCTTGTGTGAATAGCAGCTTTTGATTCGAAGTAAGGGTTCAAATCCTTCGAATAATTTTGAAGCGAATATTCCGAATACTTATGGCTCTCAAAAAGAGGTTTAATGGTACAGTAGGTGTTTTAAAAGTTGTGTATTTTTCTAACTTACAAGTGGTAAGGGGTGTGAGAGCAAACTAGGACCAGCACTTCTCGCTAATTGTATCTGCTTTCTGCGACATGACCAAAAGTTAATTTTAAATAACTTTATCCAGAAGTGCATTCAGTGAGTGACTGCTCACAATAACTGAGATGGTCTAGCTTTTTTTCCACTAGTGATGGCTATGACTGCTGCTGGCAGTGTGGGTCACATCGGCATTTCTCGTTCATTGTGTGCATGTCCTGCGATGTAAGCAATAGTCGATTTCAGATCACTGTTGTCAAAACTACATTGAGTAGCATTTCGCATTCGCTAAAACTTGTGAATTCGCTCTCCACAACCGCTAAAATCGTACACATGAACCCTGTGGACTTGCTTTTGCTACTCATTGCAGAGGGGGGTTGTCACCGATTAAAATTTTAGAATTTGGTAAGTGTTTATCGCTGTGAGTGTTGACGTGTGCACATATGAAATATAGCAGCTCGTTTCACTTATTTCTAATATGGATTGTCACCTCATCAGTGCGAAGTTGTCACTCAGCCCCTGATCTGCCAAGGCCATGAAGAATGACCATTCGCTGATTAGATTTGTCGGTGTCGTTGCCATGAAAAAGATGTCACACTGCAATGATATGCTGCTGTTGATCGTGCTGGTGTCGTAGTCTGACTAGAGTGACCATGGTAACCAATGACGTTGTCTTTGTTCACTGAGAACAAGTTGAAGCTTTCAGTGTGTTTGGAAATTGTCGTGTAGCACTGCGGGAGTTCGTTGAGTCTCAGTGCAATTTAAAGGGACACTGAGGAGAAATTGAAGTTGGCTTGCATCGACAAAATACCAGCTCCTGATTACAAAAACGCCATTCATACTGACAACAAAGCTCCTGTAACATAGAAAAGAGCAAGAACCAAAATACAGGTATCGCCGCCACAGGCCAAACTCGCAAGTACAAGCTTCATGGCGTCATAGAACAAAACAGTGTTGCTAGAACCAATAGTTCTAGCAACACTAGGGCACGAGAAGCTACGAATCACTGAGGCGCAGCAAATGCATGCGCAAATCTCCTTGACGTCGCCAGATGGCGCCACGTACCCGATAGCTACGCGCGCTCCTGCAGCGCTGGGACCAATCGGCGCTTCCTCTCAGCGGTATGGGGGCTCCCGGTATTCCGCTAACGATAACAAGGTACACGGTATGCTAAAGGCGTCTATTTGCGAGAACTTCGTTGACGACTTCGAGAACGGGATCCATTGTAACGCTGGCAAAACGCCGGTGCACATGTAAACGAAGCGACAGCCGCAATAGCCGATAGATGCCTTCAACGTGCGGCCGGCGGTAGCTTTCTTTTCGGCTGCTGCTGGGCCGCACTGCTGGCCGCCAGAAATCACTGAGTCTGCGTTATGTCATGTGAATGTCATGTTTCACGTCACTTAGTTCTGTGTCGTCATAGCAGAATCCCAAGTTTGAATCAGAGCGGCGGGAAAAACTGTTTGAACTTCGAATCCAAATTTCTTAGAAATAAATGCATCTTTCGCTGCCGGCCAAGTGGCAACAAAGCCATGAAATGCCGAACTATCGGATTTTGCTATAAAAAAAATATTAATAGAGCTCTCCTCAGTGTCCCTTTAAGATCTTGGATGCCATTCGAAAGTAGTATTCGCTTAGCACGAGTATTAGTTTTTTTCGAGTCATTCGGTAATTTGAACATTCTGATAATTCTAACATTTTTTTCCAGTTCCTTGAAGTATGAATTAACGAGCTCTTACTGCACCATACATGGATCACCACGTGGTATTCACCTGTGGCCTTTAGATGATCTATAATTCAATTTTTCTCTCATGCTGTTTTGGTTTCAACAATGCTGTGAGGCCAAAGATCTGTACAAGTCACGTGCGTCATGAAAGAACTGAAATATAATCTATGCTTCTGCACACATTGTCTTTCCAGTTCTTGAGGTAGACTGGCTAAGATTGTAGTGATTTAAAACTATGAAGCAGCGATTATATCTCAGTTTCTTCATGCCTTGCATAACCTGCACGGACCTTTGATGTCATAGTCATTGCTCAGCTCTTGATATTGAAACTGAAACAGTTGAGAGAAAAATTCAATTCTAAATTATTTAGCTGTAGGAGGCATGTACTAAGCGATGGTCCATGTATACTAGTGTCGTACATATTATGACACAGAAACAGACGTGCAGCCAAAAATTTGGTGCCGATATTCCTTTAACAGGCTCCTGCTGAGTCTGAAGATTGCGTAGCTAAGCCCAAAGATGAACTGGGCTTACCAAAACAAAGGTCTAGCTCTTTTACTTGCCTTGGCACATTAACGGTATCCTCAGAAACTCACTATATTACTCATGCCAACCAACAGCACAGTGGGGCACTGGGCAGCACTTGGTACTGTTCCTAGGGTTAAGTAAATGAGTAAGTAGGAACACATTTGTTGTTCACTTTGTTGCTTATGCTTGGTCCAGTGAACGGGAACTCAGTGTTTACTTTCACTGGACAGCGAAGGCTTGATAAATCTTTTTGGATTAACGTGGACAGGCCGAGCTTTTGCTTGGGTCTCACAAGCATATTTCAGTTTGTTTGTTTTTTAGTTTGTCGTGTGATAATCATCGTTTGGTTGATGAAACGAAACAGCATCAAGAAGAAATTCAATTATAAATTATTTAGCGGCTGTAGGCAAATGCTGCATCGGGGACCATGTAATCTGATGTCTAAGCTCCCATGTCTACCATGATTTCGCGAGAAATCGCGTATTTAAGCATTTTTTTTTTACAAATTCTGTTTGCCATTGAAATTCCTATTTTTTTACAGTTTTTCTTGTGGACGTCAGTGGGAAGGATAGAACGGAAGGGAGAATGACTAATGTACAGGGTCCATCAAAAGTTCCAAGGCCACAGGGTTTGCTTTTGAGCAGCATAGTCGGGCTGTTGAGATACCCTCGAAGCTCAAAATATCTGTAGAGAATAGAAGAAGGATCGTTCTACCATCTGAGAACCTCGATAGCTCTATCGGAATCTTTTAAGTGCCAGGATATACCGATGAAAAGCGGACCATGTGGCCTGGGAACTTTTGACGGACCCTGTACCTTATTTGTACTAATATAACCAAGGGGGGAGTTTGCGACCTCAGGAAGATTTTAAAAGAAATAATAATACAATTATAACAAAATCCCAAACCATTCAGGCCAACCATAGCCAAAGAAGGATCCACTGCAGGTGAGGTTTGTACCAGAAAAAAGAGTCAGAGTTTGCAGTCTTGCCTGTACTCAGTCAAGGATCTCCACTCCTAGCTGCTGAGTAGCAAGTGTGCCTGAAAACTTCTCAAGAACTGATATCCAGTGCTAGAGACCTAACAGCAGTTTCTTTGTAAGCAGGCCCAACAAGGTTAACCTTTCAACCTGCTGTCTTTTTTAACTGGGATGGAAGAAGTGACCCCAGCACTCTCTCCATTGCTCTCAAATATCTGTCGTAATCAACTCTGTTCACGCAGAGGGACGATTCAATCGTTATGGAGATGTAGTAGTGCCAAACATGCGCCGTTCTTTGAGTGAAGATAACAGAAAAACATTACTTGATGCTGAGTTGCCACAGCCATCTTCAGTTTTAGGAGAGGGAGAGAGAGACCTCTGCAGCACGTAAGGCATGTGCTTATACTTCTCGCAAAATTTCGCAGATTCTTATTTTTGCATCCACGAAATTTAGAATTTTCTGCCGCAGAAAGTTAGGGGCCTTACTAATGTATCACGCATCATTTGAAAGAAGAAAACATGCAACTAAAATTAGGCGTTTTTATTTGTCTTTGATTTCTTTGGGAGAGCCAACGTTCAACCGTCATTTTTTTTTGTTCACGGATTGTTGTTGGAGAATGAACGGTATTTCCCAAAAGTAATGCGTAGGCCATTCGTCTGTAGGTGCAGTCATGGAGGAGGACTTCCCAAGCAGCCTGGCGACCCTGGCTGACATTGCACTGAGTCAGAAGGAGAAGATGCAAGACTGACACAGGCCTAGGCGCCGCCATCAGAGGAAGAGGAGAGGGGGCCGGACCGCCAAGCAATAAGCGAGCGTCTGTCGCCATGGCTCCCGGGCTGTGCCTCTGGCCACCTCTCGTGACGCTAACGTGCGACACTTCTCTCTTTTGTGTGAGGAAGAGTGTGGAGGGGGTGTTGTTTTCGTGTCCCTTCTTCTACGAATGGTCCCCCTCCTCAGTCGTCATGACTTTTTACTCTTTTTTTTTTACCCTTGTCATCACGTGTGTGTGTGTATGCGTGTGTGCGTGCATGGAGCCATAGCTTGACTGAAAACGAAGACAGCAATGAGACGAGAGGAGAACTCGACATGTGGCAAGAGTCCCTCGGACCGGTGGCAGGGTGTCGGTGCCTTGGGGGACCTCTTCCTCCAGGCAGCACTGACACCCGCTGTTGTGGCATGGCGTTTCTCCCGGTCACTTTGGTTGTAAGACTTGAGACACGCACAAACGTGACGGCCGTGCCGAGAAGCGCCTTCCTGCTCCAGTCTTCTTGTTGTTGCGCGGACACTGCCAGCAACGCGAGTCGCTAACATGGCGTCGTCTTTCGGTGAGCTCCGGAGGGGAGCGCACTGCCACCCCCCGACATCCCCCCCCCCCCCGTGACGACCACTGGTGTCTTAAGACTGCATCACCCTTCTGTGATTTGTGTTGGAGACGTTTGTTTTGTTTGTTTTTCTTTTTTCATAATTTTAATGCAGTGACTGTCTTTTTCTGGCTGGGACGGCGGGCAAGTGTGAGCCAGGGCAGTGCATTATCTCAGCAGCAGAAGCAGTCCTCCGCCTTGTATTTTTTGTTGTATCCATCCTTCGACTGCCTGTGTTTTCTGTCCTTCATCTGGCTTTAGCTGCAGGTTTTTTTTCCAGTGAGCTAGGTGGGGAGAACAAAGAGTTTAGGAGCATTAGCTTGTCATTTATAGGGGCCTTCTAGGCTAACACAAGCGGAGTCTTGTGAGTAGAATGAAGCAAGTAGTGACTGTTGGGTCCACTTTCTTTTTTTTTTTCTTGTAAATATGACCGGTGGTAAAGAAGATAAAAAGTGTTTGGAGCATTTCAATGATGTTTAATTAGAGAGGAGTGTCCTAAATGTAATAGCCTCCGTACCATTGCTGTGCTTTTATTATTTTTTCCACTGCTGTGACACTGTTTTCACTTAAGGCTGCTGAATCTGTTTCCTGTTAGGAGGGAGGGGAAAAAAAGACTGGAGAGAGAGACTGACAATATGCACCAAACTGTACATATGCAGAGCTGAAGTCATGTGGCAAGTATATAACAGAGTTTTAAAACATGGCCTCTGATCTGGCCTTGCACGCACCTGGAGCTAGGGATCTCGCTGCAGTGCCTGCTAGCACCTTTGACCCTGGGGTTTCTCACAACTGCACACAGGCCGCACATGCTTGCACACCCTGTACATAAGGCACGGTTAGAAACACATTAGATCCAAGTTTTTCTACTTCATTGTTGTTCCTTCGGAAACCCCTCCCCATTTTGTCGCAACACTGACGGCATGGCAGCATTTCTGGCCTACTGTGGAACTCTGTGAGGCGGTGTGGTAGAGGCTAAGCACAGTGTTTTGGACGCATACCAGTAGATGGCAGTTTGGCAAGGCTTTCTTTTATTTTCACAGGCCTGTGGCATTCCATCTCAAAGCTGCTTCTGATCCAACACTGGTCTTGAAAGGCAGTCTAGGTGGCCATTGGCATTCAGCATTGCTAACTGGTGTAAACTCATGTTTTTTTAATCATAATAACTAGTCTCTCTGTTTAAATTTTGTATCACATCTATTTGATCGTTAGGGGCTTTCGACTATTGGGGGTATCTAACGTGTCTCCAACATCAAACTGTTCACATCATTGCACTGCAGGTCGAGGGCAGCCTGGAATCGCTGTGCAGAAAACGCATTTGAAGAAAGATTCAGTTTAATGTCTTTGTTGTGTACCATATGAAGCTAATGGAGGTTGCTTGAGTTTTCAATAATTTTTTTTTTTTAGCTTTCTTGTACGGGTTCTTCGAACAATTTTTTTCTTTTACAGACGACACATAATGCTACAGACTTTGTGGCCAATTCCTGTCATCTCTTTTTAAGGAGCTGCACAAACAAACGATCAAAAAGTCGAAACAAATACGCAAGATGTGGTAAAGATAACTTTAAGGCACAGTTTGTTCTGTTTTCATTATATCTCCATTGATAACTCTATGTAAAAAAAAAAGAAAAAAAAAGACTGTTTTTCTTGCACTGAAATAGCAATGGCATGACAGCTGCCTTGAAACTAAGGAAGCCGCAGGGATACACACGAGTAGTGTTGTATTTTTGAAATTTTCTTCAGTGGCTGTCTTGCAGCTTTTCTTGGGTACTGAGAGTCTTTTATTGTGTGGCTGTTGTGAAGGCAGGAGTTTCTTGTGTCTAAGTAGATGCACAGTTCAGGGCGAGTGAACATTTTTCTTCACTTTGAGGCTCAGGGAAAGAAAAGACCATGAAGCTATGCACATTTGACTCCTTACACTAGATTTCTGAGAGTTTCGTTTCGCGTATTGCTTTGGCAATCCACAGCTAATACTGCTCAATGATAGGCAAGCCAATGTAGGCACTTCGAGGCCTCATTTGAAAGGCATGTTGTCCCTGGTTTCCGCAGTGCATCATACATGTTAGCGCTTTCAGTATACGATTGCATATACAGTAACATTTGTAGCCAAGTCCTCGGCAAGGGTCTGTTGTTAGACTATTTAATTTGACCAAATTGGTGGGCATAGCAAGCACGTTAATGCCGTTTCAGGTTTTGTGACAACAGTTTGGGGTGCATAGCGGAAATGTTTCACATTTTCTTCTCCATGTGTCCATGTGTTCCTGAGGCTCCTGGCTGTGAAGTTCAGCATATTATGCAATGCATTTTGGTGGGTTATGCTGCATAATGGCTTACTCGTTACCTAGAACAAATCTCTGCTTGTCTTTCTGCGGTTTGTCAGCTTACATTTTATGGAAACGGGTTGGCATTTTAGTGATTTGACCATCTGCAACTAAATATCTAATCTGTTAAATTGATTTGGTGATGCTTTTGTTGCTGTATGTTCTTTGGGCTGAACTACATTGAAAATATTGAAATTGCTATTTGTTAAGTTTACTGTGATGTCATTTTGTTAGTGAACCTGATGTCTACTTAATATTGGGATGGAGTGCTCCATGTCCATGTGCAGGTTTTACCGGTGAGAATTGAGCCGTTCTTGCTCTCTGAGAGGCTACCAAGAAGACCATGTTCTGTACTTCCTTACACCCCTGTTGCATGACTGTTTTTAATGGCAGTTGGACAGTGTTGCACTGTGGACGCAACTGGTGTTGAGCGTTGAGTCGTCGTCATGCTCAGCTGAGATCATTGGTTCTAGCTGAGCAGTCAGTGCTCCCACCATATCAGCTAAACTGTTGATGCTTCCTGGTGTGTCACATGTTTGCATATTACGCAACAGGACTGCTGTCTTAGTATGGACACAAATCTACTCACAACCTTCAGTAAGGCTGCAAACGTGCACAGCAGCATGGGAAAAACTCGAGTCAAGCACTGAAGCCAAGCGTGCCCCTACAGGATTGCCTTGGTGATTATCTGTGCCATTTCCGAAGCAAAAGTGTTGCACAGAGACTTAGTAAAATGAAGTGCAAATTAAATGTTTGTTATTTAACATATTTTTATATATTATTTGCCGAATGTGGCATGAGCGTGAAAACGCAAAATTCAAGTGAGTTTTATTGAAAGTGCCGTGTAAATGCTGTCCACTGCCATTCATGGACAGTAATGTGCAGTTGGAAAGCCAAATGGCCCTTTAGTTGAAAGGCAGTTAAAACTGCTTGCATAACAGGGGTACGATGTTTTTTTGCTGTATAAATGTGAACACACCATGAACAGCACAATCAGGTTTGGGTAGGTCGAGATAGTTTGCACTGATGGTGCAGTTTATGAGCAAGCAAGCTAGCACAATGATAGTGTGTTTGCGAGCATTTGAAATGGCTGGCAGTGGTGACCACGCACAATATTGTCACTGCGACATTTGTTGTTAAATTGGGCAACATTTCTACCTTGACTATGCAGCTTACTGAACAATCTTCAAAAATGCAGAGATTGTTTCTACATGTTTTGTTCCTTGCTTATATTTTTTGTCTTGCTCGTGTGTGCGGCGTAACTATGGCTGCGGCAAATTTTTTCCTGTCTCCGTTTCATCGCCTTTAAGTCAAAGAACAAATAGTGTGTTATACACATCACAACAGGCAAGTTTTTATTATTATTATTATTGTTTTTTCTTTTTAGATTGAACAAATGATGTTTTATGTAGATGTGCAAAATGTCAGCAGTGTGGGGCATATATGTCTGTCAATATTTTAATGACACACTGAAGTACAGAGGTCAGCGTAAGGAAAATGCTATGGTGCTTTACTGGATTCTGTACTTTTCGTCTTATCCTCTGGGTGTGTTGCTTTTTTTTGGAATGTTTTAGCACACCATTACTATGGTACTGTTAATAAGTACCGTGCCTATCATGATCAAAACCTGCACACATGCACGATACATGCGCACCAGTGGCACTTGACAGAAGTGACAACAGTAGCAGTATACAGTACTGGTGTGCTAAAGCATTCTTTTACTGGCTATGTGAGGTGTTCCTTTTTGTTGAGTGCAATTTTGAAGAAATTGCGATGTGTAAACTGGAGCAAACAGCTGGAAGTGGTGGATTAGGAGTTGCAAACTCTGTGTTTGTGCTGCCATTGGTAGCAGCCAGCACCAAGTATTGTGGAGCGCAAATCTGTGATACCTGGCAGGTGTCTGAACAATGCCCATGCAGATGTGGATAGGTCATTTGTGACAGATTGCGTTTTGCCTGTGGGTGTCGTTAAGCCTTTTCATCTAGCTGTCGGAACCTCGAAGGCACGCAGTTGAAAATTACTGTAGTTAGAAGCTCTGTTTCCTCCCCAAGCTCGCTTTTGAGGTGCTATCTCTTGAACCGTTTTCAGACATAACAAATGATTTTTAGCGCAACGGGGGACACAACACAAGAAAGACAACAACACAAGCGCCCATGGTTGTCGTCTTTCTTGTGTTGTGTCCCCGTTGCGCTAAAAATCATTTATTATGTCTGAAAACAAACTAGCTCTCAGCAGTTAACCCTCTTGAGCCGTTGCGAGTTATTATTCTAGGCTCAGAGACATTAGGTCACATTAGCAATATTGAACTGGAGACAGCGATGTACATTTCTTTTTCATTGTAATTTTTCTAGTTTCTTTTTTGCAGAATGAAATTAGGCTTTTGGTCAGTGCTGTTCACACAAGAGTTAGCTTAATTGCATTGGACATTGCACTTGGTATGACCTGCACTGCGCATGCTGCGGCCTGAGATCTCTTCACAAGCCAGTGCTTGCCTGGCAGAGTTAGTGAGCAATGAATCAAGCTGAAAACTAAAGTGAGAGGGTTCCCACCAGTGCTCACAGTTCTTGGTGCTGACTGCCGTGGTGCATTGTAATGCCAGTCGTCTTCACTTTGGCTGCTGCCATTGCATTGCAGGTCAGATTGAGTTCGAAGGCATGTATGAAACTGCTCTGAAGGCGATGCCTGGTGAAGTTCTCGACCACGTTTGCTGCTGTGCTGGCTGTCTGTTTTCGCCGTGGCTGTCTGTTTTCGCCGTTTCCTTGTTTTGATTCTGCTGGCATTTCTTGAAGACGTTGCCGCTTCTGTCTGCCTGTGTTTTCACTGTGTCGTTGCACCTGGGGGTTTGGTGGGCTAAGGAGGTCAGATTTAAACTATAGCACAGTGCAGTGCCTGCTCCAGGTATGGAACAAAAATTCCTTGGACGAGTTCATTGAAATTGGGCTTTGTAGAGCACAAGGTTGATCAACTGGCCATATGTCCATGATTTTATGATGCTTCTCATTTAAAAATCTGCTTATCGATCGCTTACTTTGTGATGTGTATGGAGGACCATTAGGGCCTCTCGTGGTTGGCCCTTTCGGAGCTTGTAGCCGACCAAGTCTGCCGCAAATCTTTCGTGTCCACACCTCCTTCATTTGTGTGCAGTCTCGCCTGTTAGCAGCAATGATTTGACTTTTTATTCGTTCTTTTTTCTTTGAAGTTAAATTCTTGCCATGTGTGCTGGTCACGCATAGACTTTAGTTTACTTCTGTTACTTTTAAATTGGAACTACCGTTTGCAAATACTGAATTTGAATTGTAGGGAATAACTCAAAGGATGCGACACTTGTTTACTACACTTTATCATGGTAACACCATCAGATGTTAATTTTTTTAACTTTCTTTTCATGATTAGCCTTGCATTGAGTATACACGGGAGTTTTCTGTTGAAGTCTTCTGTGCTTCTTGGAACACTCGGGGGAAGGTTCTGATAACACAGTGCATGTGCTGCCTGTTCTGAAGCTGCTGCGGATCACTTTCATTTTTTGAAGTCAGCCTGCCTGTTCCTCTTATACTAGACTTGCCATTGTCTGTTTATCTACTGCCTGTGGAGGCACAATGTGCCCAATGGGTTTGCAGAGATAGGGAGGTCGAGGAGGTTAAGCCGTCTAGCTATTACAGCTCTTTGTGAGCCCACACACATAGTTTCACTACATACATGCACCTTCAAAGTTATGCACATATTTTAGATGTACAGTAGAAGTAATGAAGTACATACACTTGCTCTCGATGAAAACTGTGGAAATGAGAGCGTAAAATAGAACCATCACGTAAGCTTCCGAGGCAGAGCATTATCTTGTGTGCAGGCAGAGGTGGGAAGTCTGCTTTCTGGCCATTCTAGGAGTCCTAACCTTATTATTGTCTAAAAAAATGCTCCCTGTCTGGAACTGTTAATTGCTACGTGAAATTATCGAACATCCAGATGCTTGCTTCCAGGCAAGGAAGGGAAGCTGATGCAACTCATGATGCGCACTATATCGACAAATGTTCATCTTTGTTTGCCGTTTACGTAGGCAGAAATGTAGGGCACTGTGCTGGTGAGGACACTTCATCACCTAAGTGGAGCATTTTTGTTGCACTGCATTGGCACTGCAAATGGCGACTGAAGTTTATATGTCTGGATCAGCATCTCATTTTCTGTTGCTGCGCATTAGGTGTCGGTTTTACGACACCTCCCCTGCGCATTTCCCACCCCTGCCTCCACACTGGCTTCACTCGCCAACATCGACGACAGGGGTGTCTGGTGTTTGCAGATGAAACGGAGCGCTGGGAAGAAGAACGGGTAATGTATTGAATGGCACAGACCAGTGATTTTTGTACAGGATGTGAACCGAGTGAACAAAGGGAGCCTCGCATGTTGTGACACGTGCGCAGAGGCGCTGGATGAGAAATGCCTTCCGGTGTGTTTGTATATTGTGTGTGTGGGGTGCCTGCGGTGGGTCATGCTCGTACGAGTGCAGTTTCATACCGGTTAATTTTTTATTTTATTTTTTGCCACTAGACAGTCTGCTCATGTCGAACCTCTTGCTGTGCATGCCTTGCACCAAAGGTAGAGAACAGTTTGCTAGTTTGGAGCAAGACTAGGGAAATTAACATTTATGTGGAGAAGTATATGTGGACACCTTTACTACATGTTGGGCAGCACTTTGATCTTCCATGCACTCGCTTCATGGATTCTTGTCAGTTATTACCAGCAGTACTGATTGGCTTTAGCATGTGGAATGGCAAGCTGCTTGTGGATTGCTGCAGTTGTAGTCCCGGCGTTGCCTGCTTGTTGCATCCTCGCCAAAATTAAACTCCAGCAAAACGAAAAAGAAAGCGTTGTGTTACAAAAGAAAAAATGGCACCATTTGTCTCGCAAGTGTACGTAGCGTGACCCATCTCCAGGAATTTGGAATGCTGCTGAGGTTTCGAATGCAACAGGGGTGGCGAACGAAGCGACTGCTATCCTTGAACAACAAAAAATAAAGACTGAACGTGAAGACACTTGTACAGCGCGTGTGGCGATGTCACTGTTCTGGTGGAAGAACAATGTGTCTGCCAACTTATTTTGCTCTCTCTCTCTCTTTCACCCCTTTTTGTATGTGTGTTGGTTTGCTTGTCATTGTTTCGGTGCTGCGAGACGAGTGAGAGAGGTTATTTATCGCCACTTTGATTGTGAGACGTGATGATATAATTAAAAAAAAAGCGAAATGATGAAAACCATGGTCTCCGAGTGTGTGTTCATTCCTTCTATGGCTGGATTGGTTATTAGGGATAGGACAGATAGGGAGACATGCTGCCTGTTGCAAGGGATTGAGGCCAGTGCTTCCGTGACCTGTTACGCTGTTGCAGAGGCTTCATGAAGTTTTTCATGCAGGTTTGAGAGCGATGGTGCAACATTTGCTATTCGTAGAACTAGTGAGTGGCAGTGGCTAAGTCAACATCTGGCTGTGTCTATTACGGTCACGGGTGCTTTGTCCTGGAAACTTCTGCAACAAGTAGTACCTACACTCACCTCTGTTTCAGTTTTACTTTCACTGCACGCTTTGCAATGGGACTTCTTCGGATGCCTCTGCTCGTTTACTTGTAGCGATGTGACACTTATCTTTATTTATACATCATACATCACATTCAAACATGTTAAATCTCTGCTCGTTTACTTGTAGCGATGTGACACTTATCTTTATTTATACATCATACATCACATTCAAACACGTTAAATTTGCGGAGCCCTCCACTAAGGCGTCCCTCATAGCCTTAGTCGCTTTAGGACGTTAAAACTCAAACCAAACCCGCCAGAACTGGTTATTCTGCAGTGCAATACCACCACGGGCGGAGACCACACAAACGCTACGGCAAAACGAGGAGGGGGCATATGTGGGTGCTGCCGAGTATCGCTACCTAAAACGCCTTTGCGGTTACGGACCATACTGTGCGCATCACTTTCTCTCCTTCCTTAATGACTGCCTGCGGCCTCCCTTGGTGGCCTCTCCCGGTATCGGCGAGGAGGCAGCCATCGCGCTAACCATCGTGTCTTCCAACCCAGCACCGAAAGTTACTATCTGCGACTCGAAAACTGCAATCAACAAATTTATCTTTTTGCACCTCCCAGCGTGCAAAAAGTGACGAGAGGAGAGGGAAAGGCGCTGAAATTCAAATTTTGACTGCGGAGAACTTGGCTTCTACAAAGCGCAATAAAAAAATTCTTGCTGGAGGTGAAGCGGCGACCTTGACATCCCAGGCACACCTCAAATTGCCCATCCTGAGATGGTCGAAATTATCGGCACACCTATTTTTTCTTTCACACCACCTTTATCCCTTCCCTCACGGCGAGGTCAAGGTGTCCACTGGGAACTGAGGCAGTTACAAGGGCGTCCGCAGAATTTTTTGCAGGGGGGGGCCCCATTGGTTGTTGGCGCCGGAGGGGGGGGGGGGGCATGTTCGTAGCAAAAAGGCACTATTTGCAGTATGAATTTATTTATTTATATATAAATAAAAAATAAGTGAAATACACACATGAAATAAAAATTACAAACAGCAAATTAAAGTGTGGCTAGGAGAGATACATTGCAGTTTATCAACGAAGAAACAATTAAAATTAATAAAAAATCCAAAAATATACTGTCACTTCGTGGAGAAGAGTGCTCAGTATTGCTGCATACGGGTTCTCGACTCACCCGGATTGATGACCAGCACACAGCACAATATGGTCACAAACACGCAACTACAGTCACTCAGTCAGTCTTCCTTGAACAGCAACTGTAGACTCCACGGATTTTTCTGGGCGAATTGCGTGATTACACGGGTGATAAATTCATTTCTGTGCTTCATTACACGCTCTCGGTGCACACTCGTCACACACATTGATTGGAAAAACGGTTGAACGCGCACGTTGAAAACAAAAGATGTCTATACATACAACGAAAACTTATTTACAAGATAAATGCACGCTCGCAGCTTCATACACCTCGCTCCATCTTCCTCGCGCATCCGCACAGTCGAGCAACCGCACGCACACTGCTCGCCGCTCGTAGTTTTCTCGTCCACTGTCTTGGTTGTTCTCAGCTTCGTTGACAAACGGCCACTAAAAACACCGAAGCACAAATACAGAGGCGCGCACACGTGCAAGGGCTTACTTCCGTGCGACTTCCAAGGGGAAGGGACACTCGCCACTCCGGTAGGAAAATTTGTTTTGTGTGTTTTTATGGGGTTCAGAGCCCCAAAACGACTCAGGTTATGAGGAACGGAGTAGTACAGAGCTCCGGATAATGTCGACCACCTGGGTCTCTTTACCGGGCACTGACCTCGCACAGTACACGGGCGCTGTTGTCATTTGAGGCCCAGCCAGAGGTGACAGGCGAGCCAGGCAGGCGCCATCGGGCTGCGTTGACCAAAGGCGCTGGTTTTCGGAGAAGACGCAAGGGACGCTGGTGTGGGGGCGCCTCTGGAGACTGCGTCGCCGTGAACAAAAGATGCTAATCTCCTTTGCCGAAGATTCTGATAGCGGCGCTTCTACCGCACTGCGCTCTCCCGTGGATCGGAGGCACAGCGAGCGGCGGCGGCGCCAACTGATCGCCCGCTTGCCCATGAGCAGCCCGACAAAGCGGGGGTGGACACGGCTGATTTGTCTTTCCCTCCTGAAGAATTCATCGGTGGCCGGCATAACGAAGGCGAAAACAAGATGCACTGTGCACTGTCTGCCTCCGTGTCGCTATCTGTCTAGAGATCAAAGAAACAGGCACCCATTTCAAGACGGCTTGAAACACATGCTCGCCGGTGCCGCTGTATGTCTGCAACAGGTCGGCTTTCAACAGAGCTAACGATGGCGTGGTTTGAAAACGGCATAAAGACGCGTGCCCGGACGCGGCATTTCGCAGATGTGACCCAAAGCGTGGAAGCGGAGCTGCTTTTACCCTTTTGGCTGAGCCCACCACGGCCCCTGGCGTGCGGCCATCACTCACGGTTCGAGGGAGTGATTTTCCAGGGGGGTGCAGCCGCCCCCCCTTGCCCCCCCCCCCCCCCCCCCCCCCCCTCCGGACGCCCATGGAGAGCACTGGAGGCTTCACAGGAGCAATTCAATTATGTAACGTACTGTAGCGGAAAACGGCAACAAGTCGATATCTTAATTGTACCGCGGTAGGCGCCTGTGAAGGAGCAGAAGTCAGCAGAGATCCAGCGACGATGGTAACCAAGTGGTCGTCACTCACCGCCATTATCCGACAACTGACCAGAAGCAGACGAGACGCTAGGCGGCGGGGCGGATTGCACAAAATGGTGTTTTTTTACTCAATTTCGGCACTGGTGGAGTATTTGGCACAATTAACTCCCTTTCTAGACTGGAGTAAATGCTGGTAAATCCTCATTTTTACTCTATTATTCCCTCATGGGAGTAAAATGGAGGACAGTCCGCCTTTTTACTCCCCACTCATGGAGTAAATGTTTTCACAAATGGAGTAAAAAGGGTGGCCGCCACCATTTTTACTCCCTTTTGAATATATTTTTGTTCACAGTGTGGCCGGTAAACTGCAGCAGTGGGCCGCAAGTGCTTTGTTGAAAACTGCAACAGTGGCTTCCAGTGCCTCAACATCTTTCAGTCCAATCACGGTGTTTTCAGTGTTTTGCTTACACTCACTGAGACCGCTACCTACCGAGCGACAATGAGCAAACGTTTTGGTAAACTGTACAATGTAACTGTTCTGATAGCACACATTGTTATCGAAAAAAATCTTTCGGGGTTGCCGTTCCCAAGTATCGGCCAGTAAGATGTTTGGTTTATTGGGGTTTAATGTCCCAAAGCAACTCGGGCTATGAGGGACGCCGTAGTGAAGGGCTCCGGGAATTTCGACCAGCTGGTGATCTTTAACGTGCACTGACATCGCACAGCACACGGGCCTCTAGAATTTCGCCTCCATCGAAATTCAGCCGCCGCGGCCGGTATCGAACCCGCGTCTTTCGGGTCAGCAGCCGAGCGCCATAACCACTGAGCAACCGCGGCGGGGCGCCAGTAAGATGTGAGCGATTTTATTGTCTTTGTAAGTATAAGAGAAACTACTTATATTCGACGAGTTAGTGGCATGGGTTGTAAAGGCAAGACCAGCAAAATTCAGTAACGAAAAAGTGGCGCGCAATAAAGTGTGGTACAAATGAAATGCACATTTCATTGTTGCACGTGTTGCAAAAAGTAAATAAAAATCATTACATTCATCTCGTTTCAGTGCAAACTATGGCACAGTCAGAGTTTGAGAGCACCCTTGCATCAGCTGGTGGCAGAAGCGAAGACCAGAATAATTTGTTATTGGCGTGTCATTACTATTAAGGTTAGTAATTACTTACGCCTTACAGCGCAGCGAGGAGAAGTTAAATGCTGCGCTTGATGTTGCAATGTGGTGGAGTGAGGAGCATATCACCCGACAATTCAGTCAGTGGTTACGGCGCTCGCCTGCTGGCCCGAAAGACGCGGGTTCGATCCCGGCCGCGGCGGCTGAATTTCGATTTAGGCGAAATTCTAGAGGCCCGTGTACTGTGCGATGTCAGTGCAGGTGGTCGAAATTCCCGGAGCCCTTCACTACGGCGTCCCTCATAGCCTCAGTCGCTTTGGGACGTTAAAACCCCAATCAATCAATCAATCAATCAATCAATCAATCAATCAATCAATCAATCAATCAATCAATCAATCAATCAATCAATCAATCAATCAATTCAGTCAGGGTTATTTTACTGTAGGCGCTCTGGAAACATAGTTGTTGGACTTTTAGTTGGCGTAAATTAAAGCAAGGGGACTGCTGAAAACATACCGTAAAACACGTGCGTGCTTGAGTGCACTATCGGGAGAAAGTCGAAAAAAACATCCAAATGAGCGGACAAATCAAGAGCAAGCAAACGACTGAGTAAACGAGCAGTATAATAAGCAAGCTAGTGCAGGAAAGTACGAACGAGCGCATTGCCCAGGGGGCGCTGCGAAAATGGTGCTAAAGAGCGCCCTCTGCCCTCGGCTGGGTAGTACCGGGCTCTGGCGTCTGCTTCGGAAAGCACGTTGGCAGTACGGACCCGCGACTTTCGCTTGTGCTGTGCCATGGCCTACAGCGTATATCGGGCGCCGAATATTTTTTCAGGGCTGACACGCTGTGTAAAGGGAAGAAATTGTGCAAAGCCAAGTATGTGTACTCTGTTCAAGAAATAAGCGGCGAAGTTTCGGCGCGGTGTCATTCGCAAGTGAAGATAGAAGCGTACGAAGTTGAACTTCAGGTAAGGTCTGCACGCTTCGAGATTCAAGCGCACCAACTCGATGAAATACTTGCAATATATGATTTCGCAGCAGCGCTAAACAGACATGTATACGGGACTGCTCGAGTGCACGACGGAACACACCGCGCCAGCAGCGGTCTTTCAATATGCCACGAAACGGTGGGCCTCCTGTAGTCTTTGTTGACTGCATCTCGCTAAACAAGTAGTCATGCCTGCTTTGTAGTAGCCGCCATCTGTTCCTTCAGCAAATGCTAACATGATGCAATGCATTTATGAGCTCGGAGCCGAATAACGCTGCAGCGCGAGCTCGTGCGCTGCGCGCTTGATGTCGTTTTCTTGATGTAGCTTTTCATCCTTAAAACGACATCGCTCGAACACGGCCGCTGTTATCAGTGATGCCGCGCTGCCACATACGTGCTGGTTTGAGGTCGACAATGTGCACATTTCACTCTCGACGCTGGGCTGCTCGTAGTGCGTAGCGAATTCGCACCTAATCAACCCGCCCATTTGTGGTCATTTGCACGCATGCACCGGTCGAATTGTTAATTGTCTCAGTGGCCGGGTCTCCAGTCGTGAATCACCAGCAATGCCTACTGATATGCCGATTTGCCTTAATAGGGATGATCTGAAGTGAGATATTGACATGACATATGAATTATACCATGCGTTTTTCTTTTTTTTTTGCTGTGTTGTGCATTCCCTGATCTCTGAATTATGCTGTTCGTTTCTCACTTTTTGCTGCTTACTCTGTTGCGCATTCCCTACTGTTTGGTGATTGTCATGGTACACTTTTTGCTGCTTTGATGATTGCTTGGTCCAACTGCCTATGTAGGGATGTACTAGACAAGTTGTGTTGTAGAATGCATAAATTCTCATTCTACGCTTGCATATGCGGCTGCTCGCTACATATACATTTTTTGAGAGAGGTAAGCGCCAAAAGAAGACGAACACAAGGAGGATGAGGCCGGCTGTAGACCGCGGGGAAGATTTTAGGTACATATGCGGGATGACTGGCCGATTTGTTTTTCTCGTTACCCACAAAGTGGCGACTGCATATCCTGTTGTTCGGCACTGCATCCCACGGTTTGCTGTCCGGACTGCATGTGCAAAAAGAACGAATTTCAGCAACGCGGATAAGGCAGGCGAAGCAGCCAGCACAACGCGAAGGTTCGCTTACTCAGTGCGTCGAACTGCAGCTATCCAGCGCGCCCGGCGCTCCGCTTCGTGAGACCTTGAAGGAAAACGGTGGAATTTGATATTGGGATTCAGACCTTCTTGCTCGTGGCAGCCCACGACGCAGCAGTAACGACGGTGATGCTTTTTCGAGACCGAGCGAGGTCTCTCGGGCGGATCGGCGTCGCAGATTCCTTCTGCTGCCTGCATTTAGGCACACGAAGCGTCGGTTTTCTAAAAACTGAGCCACGGCCAGGCCGCGGCAGGGTTGGTCACAAGTGACGAGCCTTCTCGCACTCACAGCAGTGCAGAAAAATGTGCGAATCGACGCAAAACGCAGGCTAGAAAGGTGTGCCGTCACAGCCAGGGCTCACTACTGACCCAACCTACCCAGCAGTGATGCCAACTCAGGTCAACGTTTTCGCCCTAGATTGAACCTCTAAAAATCCCCAGATTCAAGAAAAATCCCTAGCCTATAATTGTTTAATTGTTAATGCGACCATTTGAGCTTTAACAAAGTTTCAGCGCAATTCACTGTTTCGTCCATTGGTTATACATTATGTCAGACATAAATAAAATCGTGTTAGCCACAATTGCACCTCTTTTTGTTTTTTTTTGTAGATTTACCTTACATAGAGGGCCCACAGATGGCGCCAGCATTTACAGAAACGTGTGATCACTGGAGAGAGAGATAGTGAGCAACTGCGCTCACGCGCAGACGACTCCCGTTTCACCGCACCGGCTTTTGAGCTGCTCCTTCAGCCGGCTTATCTTTACGCGCAAAGAACCTATGCAGCCCTTTGAAAAATAAATGCCGTTGATACCAAGTTGAAAGAGCTGGAATTTTCTGATAAGCCCCGTCAACACATGGAAGTATTTTATTCAGACACCATTAAGGGTTGTTTTAAGGATTGTTTGTTTTAAGAGGCACACAGAAAGACGAAAATGTTTGAATTAATGAAAGACCCCTTCTCACCTCATAGAGAACATTCAGAAGCGGTGAAATGGCATATCTCACCGCACAGTTATTTATTAATCATAGTCACAATCAAAGATCTTCAAATAGTTTTGGAGCTACTAAGGATTGACGTCCCGATAAACTGACATAACCAAAAATGTAATCTTGTTATAGTTAGAGCAGTGATACAGACGTAAGATTGGGAATTACAAAATCAGCAAGTGATTCCTTACAACTTTGAATGTGTTTTTTGGTTGAACAGCACGTTTAAATCAAGTCGTCTAGCATACGTGGAGAATGCGAACAATTGTGGCACTTTTCTGGTAAAGGTAAGCGGTGAGCGTAAACGTAGCGCGTTGATCCAGGCACTACAAGTCAAAATTCAACTTCGTCTTTCGTAGAGGAGCAGTCACTCGAAGCGCCAGATATGGCACGCACGTTAAACAGTTTGAAATTCACATGGTTTCGTTTTTCCTCCCTGAGCAGCAGTCGATAATTTCGCGTTGCAGAACTGCTTTCACCCTCTCTCGGCTCGGCAGAATACTAAAAATAAAGGAGTAGTAATTAGCATTTTTCATAGTTTTTTCTGTTCCAAGCGCAAAATAATCAGATCCACTTGCCATTAAGCCGCTTAGAGTAGCAATTCTACGGCCTCTCAAAATTTCTACACGGATGGATCAAAAACAGATGTTTACTTAGGAAGCGCAGTGGTACGAGGGAATTCGGAGAAAACAATAAGACTTCCATAGTGCACATCCATCTTCACTGCAGAAAGTTACGCAATTTGTATGGCCATAGAAAAAATAGTTAACGAGAACCTCCCAAACAGTATTATTTATACAGACTCCTTAAGTGTAATTACAGCTCTCCACTCTGGAAACGCTAGCACTCCTATACTTGGAGGCATCATACACGACATAGTAACAGCCACAGCTCGAGGACAAAACATAAAACTCTGCTGGGTACCTAGTCATGTTGGAATAACAGGCAACGAGAGAGCAGATCTGTGCGCTGCTAAGGCTCGTGGAAGGGAAATTCAAAAAGTAAGTATACCCTGTAATGACTGCATGAAATCAATAGAAAGGAAACTAAGAAAAAAGTGGCAGTCGGCTTGGAACAGTGAAGTAAAAAATAAACTGCACTTGGTAAAACCAGTTTTAGGTGAATTTAAGTCGTGTGTGCACCAGGAACGTTTTAAAGAAGTTATCTTATGCCGTCTCCGAATAGGCCACACGCACCTTACACACAACTTTCTCCTTACAAAAAAAGACAAACCTGTTTGCGAAGAATGCGGAGACGAACTTTCGGTTAACCATATTTTAATCTCTTGTGTTAAACTTGAAAAACTGAGAAAAAAGTATTTTAGTCAATTTTATAGAGAATGCATTCCTTTTCATCCAGCACTGCTCTTACACGATAATGCCATTGTTAACATTCCTTCTATATTTAGCTTTTTAAAAGAAGCAGGCGTACTAGAAAAACTATAATTATTGAACCACTGGCTCACTCTATTACATGATACACCTCAGCCACTTTCTCATTCCAGAGAAGAAGGCTGAGGCTTTTATTTGATTGGTTGGGATCCTCGACATCCTAAGCCAGCCAAGGATGGACGCTGAGGCTGCCTGACCTTTTTTTTAAAGCTTTTACCATTAGCCATTCTTAAATCTCGTTTTGTCTGTTATTACTAGGTAGTTAAACTTTTTAGGCCCTTTACACCACTGATCACGTTCCACATTTTTATTATATCCCGCAGAAAACATTTTCCATACCTTGTGCTTGGCGCATGATGGCCTTAGCTGCCTATGTGCCATAAAACCCAACACAACCCAGCCTCTCAAAATCCCTAGATTTCACAAAAAAGACGCTAGATCCCTGAAGCAAAGAAAAAACCCCTAAATCTAGGGATAAATCCCTAGGGTTGGCATCACTGCTACCCAGCCAACTTTTCCTTGCCGCCACCATGCGCCGCCACGTTACCTCAAACTCCAGCGCAAGAGCAAATGCTACAATGATTCAAGGAACGAACTAACGAGCTAACTAGCGAAGGAACGAGCAGGGTGCGCAGCAGGTGAACGAATGGGCCAACTAACGCACGAACCAACAAGTCAAAGGTCAAGAGAACAAAAAAGACGAGTGATGGTTAACGCCAATTCACACGACGGTCCGTTCGCCCGCGGCCCGCGTACTACGTGTTCATGCGTCAGCAAATTGAGAGGCGCGCTGTCAGCCCGCGGCCTGGTCAGCGCGCCTCTCAATTTGCTGACGCATGAACACGTAGTACGCGGGCCGCGGGCGAACGGACCGTCGTGTGAATCGGTCTTTACGTGCTCGGTTATCAGGGCGCCGGCACTTATTCGTGTAGCAGGTTCAGAAAACCCGCCAGAACTCATCGCCTTCTTCGCCTTCAACTAAACCAGCGCGAAGCCGCTGCTTCATAAAACTGCAGTTGGCAACAAAGCGGTACAGAAACAAAGCGGCAAAAGTGTTTTCTTCTTTTCATTGGCAACAGGTTTCGGGAAAATGGCGTTCACAAAGCGCGCATTCCCCACAGAAAAGCATTGCCTCTCACAACGGCCCGGGTAGGGTGCCTCGATGCCAGCGCTGGCATCGAGGCACCCTACCCGGGCCGCCGAGCGAACAGCCATCTCCTGGCACTTCTGGAAACTAGGGGACTTTATCTGTCGTGCTTTATCTGAGCAGCGCGGGCCGCTGTGTACTCACCTATATATCTTCCACTGTGCTTTTGGTATACAGTCCTCGCCGTCCGGCAGTGCGTATACGATAATTGCCGACGTGTGCGCTGTTTTCTTGGCTTCGTCCCTTGTCGGCCTATACGCGGTCGTCGCTCGACTTAGCAAGTTTCGCGTCGCTGTCTTGCGCCAGAATGTCGCTAGCCGCCTTTCATTCCTACGCTCGCCGTGTGCGCTGGTCGGGCGAGCGGGATGATGCTGCTGTTTCTCTCCTTTGTCCACATTATCCCTCGAGGCGACTTCTAGGGATGAATATAGTAGGCCATAAAGGTGCAAGCGATTGCTGCTTCGCCGTAATCTGAGTGGCTGGTCCATCTTCCGTCTGTATACGTGCGTGAAAGAAATAATAATGCAGTCGGCAAAATGAGCGAAAACGACAGCGTCACCCTGTTCACTCTGCCCGTGGACAAGGCGAGCGTCGGAATGAAAGCGAGGCGGCTAGCATCCCGCCGGCGCTATAGACGGGTATTGTGGAACTGATAAGTCGAGCAACGGCTGCGCATAGGAGGGCTAGGGGCTAGGGCTAGGGACGAAGCCAAAAAAACAGCGCACACGTCAGCAGCTTATCTTGGGCGCTCCTATGTGGCGTGGGCTGTACTAAGAGCCACGTGCGGTCTCACGTTAATTTTCGTTTCGTTGTGGTCCGATAGTAAGTAAGTACATACGTGACGGCGTCCTGACTCTTGTGGCTGGGCGCCAGCGGAGGAGCTGTAGGTTGTTTGGTGTCCGTGTTGGGACATCTGGTTGCTTCGGTGTGTTTGATCCTGCCTTACTTGCTGGTGATGTTGGAGGTAAGTGACCTTAAGTCAGTAAGTAAGCCTTTGCTGACCTTGTGAGCCAGTAATTGCGCTGCCCTTATCAAGGCGTCTGGTATACGAAGCAGTATGGGAAGAACGTGGTCCTTGATTTGTTGGCTTGTATATTTCGTGGCACGTGGATATTTCGTGGCAATGATTTTAATGTTCATACACACTCGGGGGCAAGCTATCTCGAACCCAGAAATCAAGGGTGGTGTTGCTGGCTCACTACGGCGCTTGAATGCTGAGACAACCCATTCGACCAAAGATGCCCGAAGGATGTCCGGACATCCGTGGGAAAAACGAAATACGCCCGAGAACGGACATCACAATCGGTACGTCCACGGGGCTTACAGGGAACTTCCATCTGCGGAACAATTTGGATTGCGGTCAGAAAGACACAATAGATAAAAAAAAATCCAGTTTGCCTGCCACCTGTGAGCCTGCATATGTTCAGTCGCTGGAACGGGGCGGGAAGGACAAGACAGATTGAGAGAGAGGGCAGTTTAGTGGAAGCTGGTAGCGTCAGCAGAATCATATGTGCATTTAAAGCATTGTTTCTCGGATGGTTTTTGACTGTTTCTGCAGTAATTATGCTATTCAGCTCAAACCTAGCAGTTATACCTCCCGGGTTGCGCTTGCCCTAGACCGCAAACATCGAACGAAATTTTTTATTCACTTTTACTTATTAATAGAACCCCACTATAACGATTATGGTGGTTCTTCATGGTTGGATATATCAACTGGATATTGAAATTTCGGACGTCCTAATAACATCTTGGCGTCCAGGTCCATATCGGGCGTTCTGAGAGCACCCATTGGATATCACAATGGACCAGTTCTAAAACCCATTTTTCTCGCCTGCGGGCGTATATGGCACATATTCTTAACTTCCTGAGCCGACCTCGGATTTGAGTCATGAACTCAATTGTTGCGCTTTGATTTGAGAATTTTTGCACTACAGCGTCCAGCATGAATAAACCGGCCTCAAGAGTTCATCCAAGCTTTTTAAAACCCGTCGAGATGTGTTCATTTGACCTTAATGTTTTTCAGTGAAATTTGAAACTCTAAGGCGACTTTCTCGTCTGGCCATACCACTTTGTAAGAACATATTAAGGTGTTGACATCCCGCCCGACAGCGCGACCAGTCCTTGTTTAGCGCTTCTGTTACTTCTTTTGAACGAGGACAGACGGCGCCACGCGATGTAGGCTTAATGAGCCGAGCTGCGGCGGCCGTACTGCCGCACTCCAGGTGTTGCGGGATCATTCGGTGCCGCGGCGGGTACGTGTGCTCGCTAAGTGAGGCAAGTTCCAGATAGATTTAAACTGCTGTGGATACCTGTTCATTTTACGCTACCTCGTGTTCTACTAACTAGGACTGCATGAATGGGCGGAATAGCAGCGAGGACGCGGCCCTGTTGTCCTTCGGAGCTCGTTACCGAAATACATTTTTTGCAAAGTCTTTTCATTAATTCGCACGACTGCCGAGAGCGCGGTTAACTAAGCCTTCTCTCAAAATACAAACGATCGGCCTCAGCACGCACTTTTCTACATTTGTGCCAAAGAGAATGAGCGTATATTAGAAAGACTGCGTGAGCAGTGTAATGAGCCGTCGATAATGCCCGCCGTGCAGGGAACACGGTTAACTGCAGCGACCTTGGTTCTTTGATGTACACAGAAATGTCTATAAGCGTTTCCGCTTTTAGCCTGAATCACGAATGCTGCCTCCGAAGCCAGGAATCGGGGATCTTTAACGTGCACTGACATTGTGTGCTGTGCGATGTCAGTGCACGTTAAAGATCCCCAAGTGGTCGAAATCATCCCGAGCCCTCCGCTTTGGCAACTCTTTCTTTAATTCTTCTTTCACTTCCTCCTTCATCCCTTCCCTCATGGCGCGGTTAAGGTGTGCGCAGCAAAGTGAGACAGCTATTGCGCCGTTTCCTTTTGCAGAAAACCAATTTTCAATACTCCGACCATAATATGTATAGTAACATGGTACGCCTGAGCGGAATTCGAGCGCGAACGAACCAGCAAAGAACTATTGGACACAGTAGTACGTAGAAAAGAACTTTCGCCACTTTTTGCTTTTTCTTACCAGAGCGTCGTACAATTACAAGCGCCGCCGCGGTGGCTCAATGGTTATGGTGCTCGGCTGCTGTCCCGAAAGACGCGAGTTCGATCCCGGACGCGGCGGTTGAATTTCTTTGGAGCAGGAATTCTAGAGGCCCGGGTACTGTGCGATGTCAGTGCGCGTTAAAGAACCCCAGGTGGTCGAAATTTCCGGAGCCCTCCACTACGGCGTCTCTCATAGCCTTAGTCGCTTTGGAACGTTAAACCACATAAACCAACCAACCAACCAACAATTACAAGCAATAGAACCTGCGGCGTACCTGCCTGCTAGAATCCGGCGCTCTGATTATTCAACATTCGGAGTAAGTGAGGAGGTCGCGCCACGTGCGTTGTTCAGACGAACTTCACTGTGCTGGTAAATTGCAGTGCCATTAGTAGATGGCTGCTCCACCCACAGGCGGCGCTAACATTTTCCTATCTAGGCTAATAATTATCTATCTTTGCGAAATGCACACAGTAAATAGCCAAATTTCGAAGCGAAATTTGACCAAAAGGTTTTGATTCGGATAGATGGATGGATGCTAAGAACTTTCTGTTGGAAATGACGTTTATTAAGGGGCCACCAGATCCGGCATTTTCCTTTTTCCCTTACAGCCTCTGAAGCTTTGATATGCGGTGCCTCTACCTAGTGGTTCTAAAGCGAAACTTGCAGCGCTGCTTTAGTTCCGCGCCGCGAGGTGCCACTGCCTCAAAAGCAGTGTTGAATTTTGTGGTTTAACTGAACAATTGTGAATAAAAGAATTGGAATGCAGTAGAGGTAGAGTACGGCACAGTTAGCAACCCTAGCAGACGTTACAGAAGCGGGGCTGCATACAAGACGGTGCAGTGGATACCAAATTTAAATGTCTGCAAGGAGTGGAGATGCCCAATTTTCCACGCACATTTTTTTTTTTTTTGGAATGATGCGCTAGAGATTAGTAACGGGGATAACCTGAGCCCGGTAAATAACTTATAGTTTACCTTTTTCCTCACTGAGTTTTAGTTTCAGTTTCAGCAACGATACGGGTACCATCGTGCCATCGTGTCACGACTCACAAGTGATCACATGATGCATTCAAAAACTGCAGTAAGATTGCTGTACTGTCGTTTTATTTTGCTGCAGCTCTTGCGCTAGCCTTCTTCAGAAAGCGGAATGACAAGCAAATTACCATTTGTATGGCTCATGTGAAATCAACTTTCGTTGTGACATGTAGCCATCTTTCGGCTGCTAATAGCAAAATCGAAATTAGACTGAATTATTACTGCACGGGCAAATTTCACATGGCAGTCCATGCTTACTAATACGCATCATTCCGAAGAAAAGACACCGAACGAAATTTTGGTGACTGTTCCTCTTTAAATGACGCAAAATCGTATTCCAGCGCTCGAGATGAACTTGTCGGTCGTGCATCGGTGGCTCTCAAACAGGCTGTTTTGGTACGTTTGAAGAAACCTAGTATACCTTTATAGGTCTTCCAATGTCACGAGCAAAGTCGGATACTGGTGACACATTAGTTTTCAAGGCAATTCTGCTCGCTCAAGGCAACCGGCTCCTGTTGTAAACCGTCATCTCTCTAAGCACAGAGTGATTCCCTTCTTCTGATCTGCCAGTGCGCTGTGAAGCGCGAAAATGTTCGAGTTGATCGAAGCGATTGAGAGACCCGGCCACACTTGATAACGACTCGCTTTGCCAACGATATCTGCTGATGTTCTAGAGATTTTAACCTCTTTGCTTCTCGTTTTGAGCTCGGCACAGTTCCCGCTGCCGATTTAGCCAGCTATTACCGCTTTGACGCTCAGTAAACGGGTAAGGCCGCTCGAACATTGCTTGCACGTTTTCCTTCCGTAACCGCGTGGCCTGTACGCTCGTCTTCGGGGTGCTTTTGTTCCCGCACATTACATATAGGTGGAACAATAATCGCGCTCTGCTTGTCTGTCGAAGGAGTGACTATTATGCTACGTTCAAGTAGAGAGCTGCTATAATGTATTGAAATTATCAACAACCTTTGCGTCAGAGAAAGATGAAATGCCGCCGCTACCTGTGCACTGCAAGCCGAAGGGACCAGTCTTCCTGTCTGTACGCTGTATCGAATATAAAATGATGAATGGACTGCAATTTTGCACCAGCTTCGAAGCGCATCTTATTCTTGAACTTACTCCAACCCTTGTCACGCTGAGCATATGCTTGCTTCCTAGCACTGCTTGAGCGGCTTGTTAGGTACCTAAATAATGCGGACACTATAGGGCAGGCTGGAATTACCGTGCTTAAACGACGCTAAGCCTCATGAGACCCGGCCTTGTTGAGAAATCTTTTCGCAGCAAGTTGACCACATGCTGTTCACCGCCTGTTCACTGGAGGTGTTCCGAAGCCTGGACTGGGAACAGTTGGGGATGAGAGTTAATTAAGAATACCTAAGTAATTTGCGATTCGCTGACGGCATTACCTTTGCTAAGTCACTCAGAACATGAGCTGCAAAGCATGATCAACGAGTTAGACAGGCAGAGCAGAAGGGTAGATCTTAAAACTGGCATGCAGAAAATTAAAGTAATGTTCAACAGTCTCGCAAGGAAACAGCAGTTCACAATTGGTAGCAAGGTTCTGGAAGTGGTAAGGGAATACGACAGGGAAGTAACTAGAAGGATAAGAATGGGGTGGAGCGCATATGACATTCTCTCAGATCATGAATGGCAGTTTACCAATATACCTCAAGAGAAAAGTATACAACCGCTGTATCTTACCGGTACTCTCCTATGTGGCAGAAACGCGGAGGCTAACGAAAAGGTTTCAGAAGTACAACGCAGCGATCTATGGAAATAAAGAAAGAAAGGTGTAACTTAAAGGGAAGCATAAACGGTTTTTTGAGAATTCGAGGTTATTCAAGAATTTGAATCTATCAAGATTCTAGACAAAGCATGAAAGGTAATTTTGCACTGGCATTTTAATTGGCGTCATAATCGTCGATTAATACCACGACGATGTTTAGGCTTCTCTTCACTACGTTGGAGAAGTGCAAAGAAACTCAGCATTGACGTCATTGTTGCCGAAATTTCAGATGTCCGCTGCTTACCCCTGCATGCTGCTGTGCGTCGTCAGATGGCGCCAAACAATGTATCCCGAGCTTTCACCATCGATGGCGCCGGTTTTCTTCAATGGAATAACCGTTTCTTCGCTGGAAACGTAGTGCCGTCATACGTGACGTCATTATCGGGGCCTCTGCCTGTCGCTGTGCACTTCAGAGAAGCCTGAACGCCGACGACGACTTTATTCGGCGATTACGCCACCATTTCAAGTGCTAAAGCAAAATGATTTAGTAGGCTTTACCTGCACATTTTGCACATTCGGCAACCTTAAACTCATCGAATTCTAAAACCGCTTCAGTTGCCCTTTAACGTTACACCGGAAGCGGGCGGAGTGGGTGAGGGAAGAAACGCGTGTAAATGACATCCTAGTCGAAATCAAGAGGAATAAATGGGCTTGGGCGGGGCATGTAATACGAAGGCAAGATAACCGCTGGTCCTTTAGGGCAATGGAGTGAATTCCAAGGGAAGACAAGCGTTGCAGGGGGAGGCAGAACGTTAGGTGGGCGGATGAGATTAGACTCTTTTAGTTGGCCGTACTGAACGGCCTTACGTACGCAGGAGCGTTGCGGGTCGCGATTGCGCATGCGCAGAACGTGCCGTACCACTGGTCCGCTTGCGTACGTACGCACGTATCGTGCCGTTGCGTGCGCGCTACGGGCACGTTACGGGATGCGTTGACAAGATGGCGGCGCCTTGCTCGCCCGCTTCGGAATAAATACATGTCACCGCTGGCTTCTTCGACGCGATAACTCGCTCAAATGGTAGCGGTTCGCTTTTATTTCACACACTCTAGCCCACGCGTAGAGGTATAAGCGATAACTAGCCCCTGTTTTTCAGATAATTTGGCGACTTTCAAGCTCTTAGGCCTAACTAAATGCGGTGTGGATGGATGAATGGATAGGAGCGCCCCCTTTGAAACGGGGTGGTGGCAATTGCCACCATGCTCAGATTTCTTTCATTATTTTTGTTCAACTGTGTTCTTAACTCTCATTAAGATTCTCCATCTTCTTTCACTACGGTTTCCTACACTGCTAACCTTATGTCACACCTCTGCTTTTCAGCCACCAATCCTCCAATCGCTTTTTGCTAACTTCCACTGCAGATTTATTTACATGATCATTGTTATCTTTAAACCGTAGGGCCTCAGGAAGAGTGACTGTGCCTGCATCGACATCCGGATGGATACCATCACATTTGGTTATGAGGTGTTCAATTGTTTCCTCAGATCTACCACACACTGCACATGTGTCATCATCTTCGTTGCATTTTTTTTTTGTAGCTGTGCTTTCTAAGACACCCTGACCTAGCTTCAAAGAGTAGGGAACTTTTTCTTGAGTTATCATAGAAAAATTCTTTCCTGATCTGCCTTTTCCAGTATCGATATATAGTTCTACACTATGTTTCTTTCCCATTCAATTCATCCAATTTTTAACTTCCGCGTTTTTAACCTGTCGTTTAATGCTCTTTCTTTCTCCGTCCTCATGACCGGCATACTTACTGGTTAGTTTTCTAGTTCTTTTCCGCCACTGTGAGTCAACGCTCTTTCTGTATAAGTATTGAAATACCTTAGCTGCCCACCTGTTATCGTCCGATTTCCTCAGGCGTTCTTCATATAGTATTTTACCCTTAACTTCCCGTGCTTCGAACGATGCCCAGCCCATATCCCCTTGTACTGCCTCGTTTGTGGTTTTGCCGTGGGCACCTAGTGCTAATCTTCCAACAGCTCTCTGATTTACGCCTAATCTCGACTGAACTTCTGCCCTTAAGCACAGAACCGCATTGCCGAAAGTAAGTCCCGGCACTTTACAAATACCTCTTAGTACTTCATATTTGTTGTACCCCCATAATGCCCCATGTTTCATTATCCCGGCGTCTCTTCGTCCTTTTGCCCTAAGAGCCTGTTCATGCTTTTTCGTGCCCTTCGTTTAGCCATAACCCGAGGTATTTGTATTCGACCACTTTGGGTATTTCGTGGCCTTGTATTGTAAGCACCTGATCAGTTGTATCGTTAAAAATTATCACACCTGATTTAGTTGCGCTAAAACTGAATCCTAGAGCGTCTCCTTCGTCTCCACAGCAATTAACCGAAGTTTGTAAATCTTCCTGGCTATCTGCTAACAGTACAATATCGTCCGCATACATTAAACCCGGGAGTCGCTGCTCAACTACATTTCCGCCTAATCTGTACGACAGATTGTAACCTAGATTACTTTCTTCTATAGCCTTCTTTCCATTTCCTGCTTACCTCGCCAGAACGGCACCTGGCGACGCAGTTGTCTAGCTTTTAGTCATTTGTTGCATTTTGTTCTATTTGCATAGTTTTTCTTCTTGAAAGGAAAAAGGCTCGCAATGCACCCGCCCTAGTTATCAGTAATTACGGATTAAAATTTAAACACGGATTAAACACAGCGTTGGTGTGCACTGGCATCTTCTCGCTAGATGGCGCTACCGTTTACGCGTGCTCTTGAGGGACGCTACGGCACGGCCATAGCACGGCCAACTAAAAGTGTCGTGTTTACGCTATTTCAGCGTACGCAACGAAGTAAGCGATGCGTGCGAAAACTTGCTGCGTATGCCTAACTAAAAGTGTCTATTAAGAAGTTTCTGAGGATACGGTGGCCGCAGCTGGCGAAGGACAGGGTTAATTGGAGAGACTTGGGAGAGGCCTTTGCCCTGCAGTGGGCGTAGTCAGGCTGGCGATGATGATGATGATGCCTTCGCCTATACACGTTACAGCCTCTTCAGTTCTTCAGCAGGACTCTTGATACGGACGTGTCAAAAAACGCCGGGAAACCAGCTGCACCAAGTCTGGTTGACTGTTTCCAAAAGCCCAAAAAACTTGTTCCCTAAAAAACTTGTTCGCGGTTTTAAGCGGCGATTACGTCACCATTTGAAATGGTAGCACAAAACTACTTTGCGTGCTTTACCTATAGACGCTTCATAGATTCGAATTCTTGAATAACCTCTAATTCTCAAGAAGCCATCCACATCTTATACTAAAGTTCGGTAACCAGCAGCAGTTTATGTATTCTGTGGGTGTTTGAAGTGAAGGTCTTTAACCTGAGATATTTACATTTTTGTAAATCGCTGGAGACGCTTTGTAGATTCAACTTGTCTTAAGGCTTCCACGCCTGTCTCTTGACTTCGCTTAGGGACACGTACTGACACTTAAAAACCGAAGCTCTGAATTTAGTTGCCTTTGTAAAGTAAACGTTACAGGCCACTACCAACGATTACATAAGATTTACCTGATTTAAAGAAGTTTAATTTGTTCTCTTGAGGCTTGCCGATCGGTTTTCTTCAGTGTCGGCAACATGCACTCCGTCAACCGCGCTTCGCTTGAGCAGTTTTTAATTTGCGATGGGTATTCTTTTCACTGACCTCTCCTGAGTGCTATTACGGAACTGCGCTTGGTACATTTATGTGCTGAGTTTTCCGCCATATAGGTTTGAAATGTAAGTAGGCGCTTGTGCGTGCACACCTTTTGGTGATTTAATGTTTCGTCATTCGACGCCGTTTTTCAGAGGCTTTCATTATCAACGGATGCATTCCTTTACACGCCTTCCTGTGACAGATAGAATAGCGCAGTAACTCTCTTGTGGGATTCTGCACTGATCCTTTCATGCATCGTGTGGTGCTTATTTGTCTCCTGCTGGCTTTCTCTCCATTTTGTTGGCTTCCTGTTTCCAAATGAGCTTCTTGGGTTTATGACCAAGTGGTTGCTAGCAATCATTTCGTTCTTTAACGCTGTGTAACATTTATATATTTACAAGAAATGTTCGCGGCTTTTTGACACTGTATGAACGCTGGACTGTTGTGTGTGGGCCGGCAAGAATAGAATGGCTGTGCGAATGGGTGTTCTGACTCTAGTATGTATGGCAATGCGACGTTCACTATACTAAACTCGTCCCAACGCATGCGTTTGCTGCATTTGCAGTAAATTTAGCCGCAAGTGCTCTTCACACTGGCACGCTTTATCGTTTTCGTCTGCATTCAGTCCTTTCAGTGGCACGCTCAGACTTCCATAACGTTTTCTACAGGCTTTTACAGCGGTAGCCTGAAAAAAAGAAAGCTTAGATGATGACCTCAATGAAATGGTTACGGCATGATTTCCTCATGCGGTCTTTAAGCACTGCGCTGCAGTTACAGGAAACCTACTTGACAAAAACGAGAACCAGTGCCCGATGCGGGCAAACCGCAGTCGTCTCTCACGCACGCACGCAAGCAAGCACGCACGCACCCCCCCCCCCTCCACACACACACACACACACACACACACACACACACGCAAATACGCATAAATACGCGCACGCACATACACAGACACACAAAAGCAGGCACATACTGGCACGCGTGTGCGGTGATATAACCCGATGATATAAGCTACTATTAATAAACCCTGATCCTGTTTTATTATTAAAGACGTGTTAACCGATAAGCTCAATTTTGTTAAATTTTGCAGTTTTGTATTTAAGGGTGCATTAAACGTGCAGTGCATTCAACGGTTCTATAGTTTGCCACTATACTGGTGGTGAACGGCTGCGTTATGCGCTGGCATTAATCGATATGTATCTTTCATCTTTCATTGCAAAAATGCTAAGTCGCTTAGTCATTCGAGACGCATGATTGATAACTCAAACGAACATACGCGCATGCCATCCTAAAGACGTCCGCAATTAAGGGGTAATTACGGCCGAGCACCAAAAAGTTAAACTGAGCCGGTGAGTGTTGGAGCCGCATACTGGTCCAACGCCCCCTCCCCCTCCAGGCTCCGTCGCCGACGCCACGTGTGTGCTGGAAGGAATCTGAGTGGCCCAGAAAGAGCTACGCTTTTCTTCAGGAACCTGCTGACGGACGCGCTTGCGACTCAGGCTCATTAGCGACGAGGGAGGAACGTTAATGAGCTGCCCCGCTGCTACAGCTACCTCTGCGAGCGGGGCTCGTAGAGGGGCCTGCCTAAATGTTTCGCCAGTTACTTAAAATGAAGGTCACTGAGCTGTGAAGAAGAAATCTCGGCACAGGCACATGAATGCGTGTTCGGGGCTCCATTCCGACGTTCCCACACAACCTAGGCGGCGTGGTGACATAATTTCTGCCTTTCGCGGGGTTTCTTTCCGGTGATACATTTAAAGGGAGAGTGAGGACAACTCTACCCAGTCTTTGTTCTGGGTTAAAATTGATTGTTTTATTCTTCACTGTCACGATGACGCTTGTGCGGCCAAAAATACGCATTTATTGTCGAGAAAATAGGATTTTGAAGTAGTTTTTTCCCCTTCACTTGATTCGACGTCAGTGATGAAAAGAATCCGTGATCAGCGGTATGAATGACTGGCAGCATTGCTCAACCTCCCAACCTCAGAGATTCACACAAGACAAAATAAACACTGACGTCACCGCAGTTTGCTTCTGAAAGCAGCGGCGGTACCTGTATTTAATTTTTTGGCTTTTTTATAAGATATAAAAGCTGCGTTTTCCGTGGAAGTAGCCTCTACGCTAATAAAACGAGCTACTCAATCCGTATGGTCCAACTTCAATCCAAGTTCCGTTTATTTGTCAATAGTCGGATACAACTAAAAAATGAATCGGCTTTTCCCCCTCAAAGGAGCTCCTTCCAGCGAATGGCGCCGGCCGACTCTCGTGAGCGTGCTAGCGTCACAATGCATGAAGTTGAAGTTGAAAGGGGGGGACCTTCCTCTCTCTCCGTGATCGGGGAAAGCCCCCTCCCTGCATTGTCACGCGAGCAGGTTCATGAGAATCGTCCGACGCCATTGGCTCGAAGCGGGTCCTTTGACGGGGAAAAGCTGCTCCGTTCTTGAGTTGTATCCATCATCATTCCTGCTGCAGCGAAATTAGGAGCGCGCAATGTTCGCTCGATATTCTAAGTTGACGTTTTTAGTTCGTCTTGCGCGCGCCTCTTCTCTCGTAAGAATGTGTGAGGACCGCCAACCCTACCGCCTTAGTGAAACAGTTAGGTTGACTCGTGTATCAAACCACTCAATGTGCACTGACAGCGGCTACGACGCCGCGCGGCCTCCCACTGCGATTTGGTAGAGAGCTGCAGACTCTTCGATGCCTTGTCTTGATTACACGAGTATAAGAGGTTCGGCGTCTGTTTTCCGGTGTCCGCTGAGAGAACAGGCGGAGCTGAACTGCTCTGGGAACCATTTGGAGTAAGTGTACGGATTAGAGAAAGTGTCCTTTCTGAGTTGCCGCCAACTGACGCGATAACTGTACACGTTACCGAATTTCGCGCCACTGAGAAAGGTGATGATAATGCGATGCATCGCCGTGTTCTTTCCCGGCCAGCTCTGGTAATCTCGAACTAACCGCGCGAGGCGCAACTCGGGCTCGGCGGGCAGCCGAGGTTGCCCTTTATGTATCGACATCTTTTATGCAAGAGGCTTGTTAAGATGGTGTGTGGTGGCCTCGTAGTCATGCCAGAGAAACATGCAAAAGTAAAACGCACGTGGCTTAAACAACTGTCATACGTTGCATGCGACATCAGGGTTACTTCGCCGAATTTTGAATGGTCATGGACCTCGTTAGAGGCCTGTGGAGAGGTCGTGTGCCCCTTGCGTATATTTCTGCCGAAAGGAGCACGCCTAGCGACCGCGCACGTTTTTGTGTTTCGTCAGAATCACTCAGATATAATACTCAAGAGTGCTTAGGAAGTATTTGCGCGGACTGATCTCCTTGGGAGCCAATTATACCGCGCTAAGCCTGCGCGCCGGGAGGGTTTATGCATTTCTTCCTAACGAAGCTTGGAGTAATCATATGGATCCTGTCTAGGTACCATGGGCTTTATTTGTGCCGTTTTTGGCGGGCTTTTTGGATGTAGCCCTAATCCTGTTAGCAGACTGGACAGCTGCAAGGTCACTGGGTTCGTATACTGTAGAAAGTAACGTCTTCGTTCTTGAGCAAGGCGGTCATGTCCTTGGAATTGTTGCGCAATACATACGGCGCCAATCTGACAAAAGAAAAAAAGTGTTATCTGTGTACTATAGGATAACCCCATGAAATGTCTGCGTTCATTCTTTCCAGCAATACGGGAGAGTATTTATAATGTGTAAATCGATATCTCTGACGGAATTAATGGAGATATTTTTCATCGCCTGGAATTTAGCAGGGTACTCTTATTCAGGCAGCTGATTTAGAACGCTTGAGCAGTTCTATGCCGACTTACTCGATATGCATTACCACACGACCCTTTTATACTGGAAAAAGAATTCTCAGCCTGGGTGTGAACGCTCAAGTGTTCGAAACGCGTTTCCTCACATTGCCCGGTAGCTGCCACGGCGGTTGCGGGCACCGCTGGTGCTGAAGCGGCTACTTATATGACATCTATCGCAATGATATTGTGCAACATTTCATTCGCGTGCCGATGCAGTTCATTAGAGCTAAGTTTGGGCCGTCCTTGACTCAGTCCTTCTTCCCCTAGCTCTGGCGTTTCGAAGGGAAAGTTTTCTTGCAATAAATGTGACGTCTGCAAGCTCTTTCATGGTGGTCAACGGAACTAAATATTGCGTTGTTTTGTATTCCACTTAGCGGCCAAAGCTCGCTTGGCTCGTGGAAGTAGGATTGTAAAGGGTCCCATGGTCTCGTCAGGAATTAAATTACTGCCTTGGGTCATGCCATTAAAGACAGCTTGCTTAAAATGTGTTCAGTTTAGCTCGGGAAGAGACCACTTTAAATTCATTAATAAACAACACCTTCAGTTTAGATGAATGTACCCTAACCGCGGTGTTGAATGGGGACTGTAGGCCCTAAGATGTGCACGTGCTTTGCTCTCTATATCAAGCTGTTCTCGCCTGTGGCCTCATGACACGTAGAATCCTTTGATTCTTCGTTGCTTCACTCTGCAGGCAATATACAGGGTGTTTCACCGAAGACTTTTCAAAATTTTTAAAAATAAGCTTTTTGAGTTAAAAGAACGCTTTTTTTCGGCATAGCGTTGTCAACGCTGTAGTAAATTATAATACAGCTAAGATATACTGACTATCACGCTGGTTAGCTAGTATTGAATAGTTCACTTTAAACTATTACTGTTAGGCTCCTTGATTATTGAGAAGCGCATAGTCCGCCGTAAGTAATATTCATATCAGTGTTTAGAATTTCGAAAAAGCGGTTACCCGCGGCGGTGTAGCCCAACAAATTTTGGCTTTTTCGACGAGTTAGTGGACTGGTGAGGTTGCTTTACCTGCAAGCTTCTCGAAAACCCATGTATTTTTGCGCGATCTAGCCAAAATATGTTGGGCCACAGCGCCGAGGCTAACCGCATTTTCGAAATTCTAAAAACTGGTATGGATATTACTTACGGCGGGCTACACGCCTCTTAATAATTAAGGAGCCTAACGGTAATAGTTAAGAAGTTAACGATTCAATATTAGTTAACCAGTCTCTTAGTAAGCACGCCTTAGGTGTTTTCTGATTTACAATACCCCGACACGGCTATGCCGAAAAAGCGCTGTTCCAACTGAAAAAGCCTATTAAAAAAAAATAGTGTAACATCTTAGGTTAAACACCCTGTCAAGGGCGTCCGCAGAATTTTTTGCAGGGGGGGGCCGCATTGGTTGTTGGCGCCGGAGGGGGGGGGGGGGGGTATGTTCGTAGCAAAAAGGCACTATTTGCGGAGTAAATTTATTTATTTATATATAAATAAAAAATAAGTTAAATACACACATGAAAGAAAAATTACAAAATTAAAGCGTGGCTAGGAGAGATACATTGGAGTTTATCAACGAAGAAACAATCAAAATTAATAAAAAATGCAAAAAGATACTGTCACTTCGTGGAGAAGAGTGCTCAGTCTTGCTGCATACGGGTTCTCGACTCACCCGGATTGATGACCAGCACACAGCACAATATGGTCACAAACACGCAACTACAGTCACTCAGTCAGTCTTCCTTGAACAGCAACTGTAGGCGCCTCGGATTTTTCTGGGCGAATTTCGTGATTACGCGGGTGATAAATTCATTTCTGTGCTTCATTACACGCTCTCGGTGCACACTCATCATACACATTGATTGGAAAAACGGTTGAACGCGTACGTTGAAAACAAAAGATGACTATATATACAACGAAAACTTATTTACAAGAAAAGTGCACGCTCGCAGCTTCATACACCTCGCTCCATCTTGCTCGCGCATCCGCACAGTCGAGCAACCGCACACACACACTGCTCGCCGCTCGTCGTTTTCTCGTCCGCTGTCTCGGTTGTTTTCAGCTTCGTTGACAACCGGCCACTAAAAACACCGAAGCACAAACACAGCGGCGCGCACACGTGCAAGGGCTTACTTCCGCGCGACTTCCGAGGGGAAGGGACACTCGCCACTCCGGTCGGAAAAATTGTTTTGTGTGTTTTTATGGGGTTCAGAGCCCCAAAACGACTCAGGCTATGAGGGACGGAGTAGTACAAAGTTCCGGATAATGTCGACCACCTGGGTCTCTTTACCATGCACTGACATCGCAAAGTACATGGGCGCTGTTGTGATTTGAGACCCAGCCAGAGGTGACAGGCGAGCCAGGCAGGCGCCATCGGGCTGCGTTGACCAAAGGCGCTGGTTTTCGGAGAAGACGCAAGGAACGCTGGTGTGGGGGCGCCTCTAGAGACTGCGTCGCCGTGAACAAAAGCAGCTAATCCCCTTTGCCGAAGATTCTGAAAGCGGCGCTTCTACCGAACTGCGCTCTCCCGTGGATCGGAGGAGACAGCGAGCGGCGGCGCCAACTCATCGCCCGCTTGCCCCTGAGCAGCCCGACAAAGCGGGGTGGACACGGCTGATTTGTCCTTCCCTCCTGAAGAGGTAATCGGTGGCCGGCGTAACGAAGGCAAAAACAAGATGCCCTGTGCACTGTCTGCCACCGTGTCGCTATCTGTCTAGAGATCAAAGAAACAGACACCCATCTCAAGGCGGCTCGAAACACATGCTCGCCGGTGCCGCTGTATGTCTGCAACAGGCCGCCCTTCAACAGAGCTAACGATGGTGTGGTTTGAAAACGGCGTAAAGACGCGCGCCCGGACGCGGCATTTCGCAGATGTGACCCAAAGCGTGGAAGCGAGGCTGCTTTTACCCTCTTGGCTGAGCGCACCACCGCCCCTGGCGTGCGGCCATCACTCACGGTTCGAGTGAGTGATTTTCCAGGGGGGTGCAGCCGCCCCCCCTTGCCCCCCCCTCCGGACGCCCATGCACCCTGTATAACGCTATGAAGCGCACCATAACGCAAGGCTCTGCTTGACGCCCCATCGCGTGTTAAAAAAAAAAAAATTATTGTCGACTACAGCGACAAAGCGATGAAACTCGACAACTATACGAAGATGCTGTGATGGACGGCGCGCTGAGCAGTACAAGCTGAGGCCTTTAGAGGGCGTTCCCACCCGTGGGAAATAGAGGGGAGCTCTCTGTCGCCTGTGCCTAAAGCGACAGTAATTTCCGGCAACGTTCGCGCTAACGAAAATCCAATGCCACGCATGACAAGCGGAAGACGACGCTGGGCGCTCCACCGTTCCATTCTGCCTTGTTTCTACGTCGGGCGTGCGCTTCCGGGTCTTATGCGCCTTCCTGTTTCTACCGTTCGTGATTCCCCCCCCCCCCCCCCCCCCCCCCCGTGTTCGATCGCAGCGTTATGTACAGCCAAAAGCGCTTTGAGGCAACGAACAAGTGCTTCCGCTCGCGCGCGCGCAGATAACAACAGCAACAACAAAAACGAAAATTATGAGTTGCACACGATGCGCGACTCAAGTGTTCGCGACACTTATGAAGGCGCAATATCATTTCGCACGCCCTGTTGAACAGCGTGTTTAAAGTCACGAAAGGAGACAGCTGAGAGCAGCGAGAAAAGGGAGAAAAAAATACACCCTGAGATGGTCCATGTATTCATAAACAAGTTTCGTGTCGGGGCGTGTCTTGAGCGAAAGTTATGTACACAGTACCGCGTCGCCCCGACAATCAGTTTTCCGCGTCAATGAAGATCGAGCTAGCGGCCGCGACGCTCCGCGATTCGTGCTCCACGCAAGATGAGCGTGCTCCTTGAGCGAACAAAAGCGTACGTTCTATGCGTACAGTTAGTTTGACAAGCTTTCCCGTGTTTTTTATTCGGCTGGTTTCCTTCGAATGCACCCGCTTCTCACGCCGTTCTTTACTCAATGTCGGATACGCTGCTCTGTGCGAGCGAGGCGTAAAGGCGTTCACTGTCCTCCCGTGCCATCACCTTACAGCCATTTCTACTTTTCATATTTTTTGTTCGTGTAATGAAAAGCATCAACGCGCGGAGGCAGCGGAGACATTTGCTTTCATTATTTAATATTAAGTTTGACAAAGCAACGACGGAGTCCACGTGGCTCTGAAATTGATCTTTTAAGTGCTCACTGGTCGTCGCTTGAAAAGTTTTTGCAGCGAAGGCTGTTATAGCCTTTGGTTTAGCCGTATAACCCTGTATCCTACCGTGAAATCTACGGAGTCAGCCGTAGGACCTTAATTGCTTACTAAATTATTTAGTCAAGTTGATTAATTATTCAGCTTAGTAATTGAATTGCACTTCATTGTAATTTAATTTAATTACATTACATTGGATCAGTTTCCACCTTCCAACCGTCGCAGATGGCGGCCACGTGCAACCGCTGGCAGGTAACAAAGAGGAGAGAGAGAAAAATCTCCCTCGCCATGTTAGGAGAGAGGAGGGAGGGGGAAGAGAGAGGGAGAGCGTGGGTAACGACGGATGGCTGGATCAGATTTCGGTGATTCGCCTGAGCACTGCTAGACTTCCTAATGCGGCTGACGATGTAGATAACAAAGCCAAATGCAAAGCTGAATGGCTAAGCCAGAGCTATAAAGTCGAGCACGGATCTATCAAACTCGAAGGGGATCGCGAAGTGCAGTTCGATATAGTTGCAGTTCGTCAGGTTGGCTTCATCGTATGGCAGCGATGAGACGTGGAACAGTACGTGCAACGAGTACAGACTTAGTACAATGAGTACAGAACGAAGACAATCCTCAAGAGCACCACACGCTCACTTCGTCAGGCTGTTTCACAGCCTTAGGGCTTTCAGCAGTTGCCCAAGACCACACCGCGCGCTGAAAGTGATCGAAGAGAATTGTTAGGAGAAGCGCCACATGCAGGGGCGCGACGCGCAGTTCGATATATCGAACGGCCGGCGAAATTGTAGCTCGGTATACAGCGCGACTTTCATGTAGTTTTACACAGGATTTTCAAGGGGACAACCTGTGTGTTCGATATAGCGAATAATTCGAGATATGCGGGTTGGATATATCCTGGATCGACTGTAACAGCTTTCGCTGATTAACCTGCCTAGCCGGTCGTAGCTGTACTTTTTTTATAAGTTGGCCCTGTACGTAAGCGTTTGTTTTTTTACGGTTTTCTGCCTTTGTATCCTTTTATTCTTGTTATTTATTTTACAAGCCAACTCCGCTTGCTGTGCATTTCTAATTCTGTTCTAGGAAGAAAGCGCTAAAAAACTGAGGCGGTGTACTACAGTGTCTAGAAAAAATATTAAACTTAATTATTCTTGCTTTCGAATGCTTCCGTCTAACTGCGAACGCTTGGTTTACGCTACACTAAGTGCGTTCGGGTTCGGGGATTCACGTTCAGATTGCTGTGAATGTATTTGAGATTGTGTTAAACATGGCTTTCTGCCATTTCTCATATGATAGTAAGGACTAAAACTGGCACAACGTGTCAGTTCCTTTGCTAATTACGTGTCAGCTAGAGATTCACTTCCATTTTTACGGGTGCTCACGAAATAATTAGCTCAACTTCTTCCTCGTATAATGCTATGGAAACTGGCCTGAATTTTGTCTTCCGTCATAGGCCATACTGCGTTTTTCGAGACGACGATTAGTGCTTCTATAAGCGGATATGCAGTTTTGCTGATAGCAGATGTTAGCTTCTTGGGTTATTAAAGACTGGGGTTTTATTACTTCATGCAATGGTGAGATTTTTTTACATAGTGACGTCGATACTTGCAGTGATAATTGCGAGGATGCCACAGCGTTCATTCATACTTCATACATGAACTGGTGGTGGCTGCGTGTTGAATCACATCACCCCGCGCACGTTCAGTGAAGTTTAATAATGTATTTTCAAGGGTATAATTAGTGTTAATGGCCAAGAGCACGCATAAAAATTCGTATCGTTATGAAAGAGGAAGGCCAGTGTTCGTCGGCGATTTAAAGGCATGGTGCGAAAACATATGAGTGTGTATTTCTGGATATAACTGAGAAAGTTTACTGCAAGCCCTAACCAATGCATACACACCTTTTATTTTATGCTGTGCAAAGCTAGCATCGTTAAGCTAGCTTTAAGTTTTGTTGAATACTTCTTTTCTTTTTCACATTTATTGCTTTTATTATGGTCTCGTTGAGGACAGCGGTGATACAAGGAGCCTGCCGCGGCTGGATGCAAACTTTTCCCAGGAAATAAGTACTGTGAAGCCCCAGTCTTCGGTTCTTCGGCCTGCAGTCTTCTGCCCGAGCCCATGCTGCCTTCCGAGCCACGTGGCAGTATGCTGGCGGCAGCTTTGCTTGACATGTATTCCAGGGTGAAGGCCGGCTTTCATGAAGGCTACTCGACGATAGGCCACATTAACACTATCAATCAGGTGATAGAGAAATGCGCAGAATAGAACCAACGCCTATATACAGCGTTCATTAATTACGAGAAAGCATTTGACTCAGTGGAAACCTCAGCAGTCATGCAAGCATTACGGAATCATTGTCTTGCTCAGTCACTCAGGAGATGAGCTGCAAAGCATGATAAATGAGTTAGACAGGCAGAGCAGAACGGTAGGTCTCAAAATTAACATGCAGGAAGCCAAAGTAGCGTTAAACAGTCTCGCAAGGGAGCAGCAGGTGACAACTGATAGCGAGGTGCTTGAAGTGGTAAGGGAATATGTATATTTAGGGCAGGTAGTGACAGCTGATCCAGATCGTGAGAGGGAAATAACTAGAAGAATAAGAATGGGGTGGAGCGCATATGGCAGGTTCTCTCAGGTCACGAATGGCAGTTTACCAATATCCTTCAGGAGAAAAGTATACAGCAGCTGTATCTTAAAAGTACTCACCTATGGGGCAGAAACGTGGAGGCTAACAGAAAGGATTCAGTTTAAGTTAAGGACAGCGCAGCGAGCTATGAAAGAAAATGATAGGTGTAAAATTAAGATATCGGAAGCGGGCGGAGTGGGTGAGGGAAGAAACGCCAGTTAATGACATCCTAGTCGAAATCAAGAGGAAGAAATGGGCTTGGGCGGGGCATTTAAGGCGAAGGTAAAATAACCGATGGCCCTTAACAGAGTGGATTCAAAGGGAAGGCAAGCGTAGCAGGGGATGGCCGAAAGTCAGGTGGGCGGATGAGATTAGGAAGTTTGCGGGGATACGGTGGCCGCAGCTGGCAAAGGACAGGGTTAATTGGAGAGTCATGGGAGAGGCCTTCGCCCTGCAGTGGGAGTAGTCAGGCTGATGACGATGATGAAAGAATGAAATGGCAAAGTTCGCCTCATTACTAATTGAATCTATAGCTACAATGCTTTGAAGTGGGTATTCGCCTCTGTTGCCAAGAGTACTTATTCATTATATTTTGCGATCGAAGTCTACTCCGCGACTTAGGCACAATCTCTAAAATGATGTGTGTTCGATGAAACTTTACTCCCTTTTTACTTCAATATGGGCTTCATAGTGTTTACAGTGTGCGTTTCCTCTGTTACCACGGCTCTGCTTTCTTCATAGCCTCCTCCTACCGTCTGCATTAGAGACAGTGGTGGCATGACGTCAGGAATGTATTTACAGGCAACGCTTGAAGACAGTTGTTGTGGGAGTGGGGGTTCGTAGGTTCGTACTTGGACAATGCATTTCTCGAACCTTCTTCGCAGAAAAAAAAAACGGGGGCCAGTGCAGTTAAGTGTTTGATTGGGCAGTACTGGCAACCAACCTTCCTGCGTTTGTTAGGCTGAAAACAAGCCCCTCAGATATAGGTTGGTTGGCTGACGTGAACATAGTTTACATAATGACCTTTATGCTAACGTACTGCAGAGGACAAACAGTAACTAATCTATGCGGTCATTGACAGTGAGCTCGGTCACACCTAAGGAAGGTTGGAAGAATGCCCAGAAGCGGTTGTGGATTCGTCACGATCATAAACATTTCTACGCACGCTACTGCAGAAGCTCTTAGCCCCCTTCTTAACTTCGCCCCCTTCTTAAACCTTCCTGCTTACGAATTCGACACTCGGAAGAGTGTTTCATCACATTACGAACGCGCAAGCTCAAAACCATTGCTTCGTAATGAAACGCGATCCGTCTTGCTGTCAGCGCGGACGACGCTAATGCCAACAGCGGCGCCCTCGCAGCCGCGCTCCCCAGCCTGCGAGCAATCAACGCGGCCTCCGTCTCCGTTTCAAGACCTCTTGCCGAGATGCCACGCAAGCACCGTTACGCCTACACCGCCGGTGCCAGCGGCCGTTCGCTCTGAATGTCCCTGCGGCGTCAGTCTGCCCGGAGAAGATTGCGCCGTGAATGTCAACGCTGGCGTGCTTACCTCACCTTGATGAAGCGGTCCGCTGTGCGTCGTTAAGCTCAATCTGCAGAGCGTTCACAGGAAAGCCGTTAGGATCTTACCATGGCTCGCTACTCCGGAAGCGAAGAAGATCTGGGCCAGCAGACGAAGCCCGAAGATTTCCGCACGTGGGCGACGAAATAAGCATCACACAACTCCCTTGAATGGGCACCAAAAGAAAAAAAAAGCAAAAACAAAAGAAGGAAAACGAAAACGAGATAGGGTGGTGAGCCGGCGCGTAACGTTCACCTTGCCAAGTCCTGTCGTATGATGCGCGATATGCGCCTGATGGCACACAAGGACTTCCTTGCGTCTATGCGCGTTAGCGTAGCTTATCGTGGAGTCACTAAACTATGCTGTGCATCGCAACTGACCGCGGCATGAGCGACAAGGTAAGAACATATGCATTGTGTTCAGCGCACGTGCCTGTTTTGCCCCTGTTTCCATGCACTGCACACCTGCAGAGTCATGTCGAGCGAACTATCCCGCACGTCTATCTTACTGAAGCAGACAATACGGGACAGAGAAGCCGCGGCACGCAAAGCCTTGTTGCTTGGGGCGAGACACGGTTCGTTGGGTCCGCCGCGACGCAGAGGTATACACGGCTCGCGAAGAACAGCCGACCAAGCTGGACGAAGGAGAGTGACTGCATATCAAGACCGCCTGTTGCGAGTTGTGCAACCTTCCCTCGAGTAGATCCAGCCGCGGAACTCCGTTCAATAACGGATTGCAAGGCATGCATAGAGTAGCTAAAAGGATGGTCAATAGATGATCGACAGACAAGGGCGTCCGCAGAACTTTTTCCAGGGGGAGGCACCCCATGTCCGGGGATGGGGCGGCGGTAGGTTGGCACCAAAAAGGAACTAGTGCATAAATAATATCCGTAATTCCAGAAGGGGGGGGGGGGGGGGCGGGCAACCGCCCCCCCCCCCCCTGGTATTAATTATTCTGATATTAATTATTGCAGCTTAATATTAGGAACCACTGCGAAAACAAATATCGCGAAGATTCTGCGCCTCCAAAAGAAAACCCCTCGTCACATCGCAAACGTACACTACTTATCCCCAACAAACGTTCTCTTTCCATTGTATCACATCATCAGCATTGACCACATGTATGGCTTCCGGGTGCTACGTTTGTTTTCTTTTTCTAATAGTTCTTACAAGGCCTTTATTACTGAAACAGCGTCCTTAAAAACTAAACATACTTCTGTTAATACCCGCAGCTCGGATACTTGGTTTGTTCCTCATTTTAGGACTAATTATCAACTCCGAACACTGCAACACATTCTTCAGCATGTACTCAACAAATATAAACATACCACAAATTTCAGATTCAAACAATTGCGACGGTATTTTGTTGATGTATGATGTATTTTTTTACATTCATCACTTCTGATTCTGTAGGTGCACTATGACCTACAGAGACAACTTTTTGCATTTCTCTAAAATTTTGATCATTTCATACAACTTGATGTTATATTCTGCTTTAATGTATGCATATATTGTAAGCACAACATGCGACCTTCGTCTTCATCTGTACATATCCATCATCATCGCTCGAAGCACAACATGCGACCTTCGTCTTCATCTGTACATATCCATCATCATCTAGCTCATCTTCTTCTTCGAAGGGTTGGTCGCCATACTTGCGGGTGCCATTAAAGCTCGCTCCATCCTGCGCTCTGTCTCCCGTCTCACAAGTGGTGGAGGTGCTCTCGATCCCTGCGTCCTCTCCGCCGCCAGACTGCAGCTACGTTCCGGTCGCAACCTGCTCGTACCATCCGCACCGATGGATACCGTCCGCGACAACACCACTCGTACTCCCGATGGGCCCCCCGTTCTTCTTCCTCTCGATTCGAACCGTCTGGAGCCAGCGATGATGAGCCAACCCGGTTCTTCCCAATCTTCTGGACACCCCACTTGGACCATCACCACACTCCAGCGCGAGCCTCCCATTTTTGCTGGTCTTCGTGGGGACGATGTCGAGGACTGGCTCGACCAATATAACCAGGTCAGTGCCTATAATCGTTGGGACTCAGCGATGAAACTTGTAAACGTGTCGTTCTACCTCACTGCCGTGGCCAAGACTTGGTTCGTCAACCACAAAGATGCCATCCCGGACTGGGCTCACTTCTCGGCACAGATACGACAAATCTTTGGCACATCTGGTGCAAGCCCCGCTGTCTACAAAAAAAAGCTAGATACGCGCGTTCAGCTACCCGGTGAGTCCTACACATCCTACATTGAAGACGTGCTTGCCCTATGTCGACGTGTCAACAGCGCTATGTCAGAGAACGATCGGGTACGTCATCTTCTGAAAGGGCTTGGGTCATTTGCCTTCAACACGCTTGCTGCTCAGAATCCAACGTCAGTCCAAGACATCCGAACAACTTGCCATCGTCTTGACGACCTTCAGTCGCTTCGATTAAAAGACACCTGGGACACCCCACTTTCACCCGACGTGGACTTACGCTCCCTCATTCGCTCCATTATCCGGGAGGAACTGCACGGCTCCACCTTACCGCCAGTTGATTCCCACCCGCCTCCAGCCCCGTCGTCCTCGCCTTTGCGTGATCTCATCAAAGACGAGCTCGCTTCGGTCACTCGTCCCTTGGCTGCGGAACCACCTGTACCGCGTTTTGTGCCTACCTATGCCCAGGTTGCTGCGACGCCTCCTGCTGCTGTTTACCCGTCGCATCCACAGCCCGTCCAGCAAACTCCGGTCTCTGTGTCCCCGAGCCCCGCTATGTGTCCTGTTTGGAGTCCGCCTGCACGTCGGCCGGTGTGTCACTACTGCGGAATTCGCGGGCATGTTGCCCGTGTGTGCCGTCGGCGTCAGCGCGACGAGCGCGAGTGGTACCCAGACTTTCGCGACGGAGCTCCGTACTCATCACCTGCTTACCGTCCAGCGTTTGCCTCCAGTCCTCCTCGTCGCCCATCGTACGGGGACTTCTCCCAAGACGCTCCGCACTCGTCGTACGCTTACCGCCCACCGTTTGCTGACCATACCAATTATCGTCCCTCCTATCCCTCTACCTCTCCGGACCGCTCCTCGACCGACAGGCCGTCGCGCCGCCGCTCCCCATCGCCTTTCCGCCGCTCGTCGTCGCCTCTACGTCCACCATCCTCCCAGACAACTGGCCACACGGAAAACTAAATTGTGCAGTTTCCGGAGGTAAAACTGCACCGCACGCCGCCCTCTCAATTCCTCCTGCACAGCCATCGAACATGTTAACCGTTGACATTGAAGGCACTGTAGTAGAAGCATTGATCGATACGGGCGCCGCCATTTCTGTAATTAGTTCTGATTTATGTTCTCGTCTTCGCAAGGTGCGCACGCCTTACAGTGGTCCTTCTCTCCGTGCTGCCAATGATGAATCAATGCGTCCTTCCGGATTGTGTACGGCACGAGTCACTATCGACGGCATCCTGCACTACATAGTATTTGCTGTGCTTCCCTCCTGTGCTTATCCCCTCATCCTCGGCTGGGACTTCCTCCACTCTGCGCAAGCTGTAATTACATGCTGTCCCCCTACTCTACAAGCTTCTGAATCCGACCTTTCTGCCGTTTCTGTCCTGCCTTCTTATCATCTGGTTACCACCGCTGATCATGTACTTTACCCCGGCTGCGAAGATGTCCTCTCTGTTGCTTCTGCCCACGTCAACGCTGGGGACGTTTTCGTCACACCAAGCCCCCGTCTTTTCTCAAGGGGCATCTTTCTCGTCGCGTCCCTTCTCCGCTTCACCAATGGGTCTTCACTACTGCCTGCCTTCAACACTACGCCGGAACCCATTCTTCTGCGTCAAGGCACAGCCATCGCTTCTGTGGATACCACTCAACCTGTAGCCGTTCTTTCCTCTGCCCCATCAAGCTTCGCTCTTTCGACCCCTGCTTCTGCCTCTGCATCTATTTCAGCTGCTATCAGCCCCGGTCTCACCCCGACTCAAAAAGATGAATTGCTTGCCGTCTTGGCCAAGCATGCCGCTTCCTTCGATACCCAGGCAACAACCTTGAGCCAAACCACCGCAGCTAAGCATCGCATCTACACAGATGGTTCGGGCATCATTCGCCGTCGCCCGTATCGTGTGTCTTCTAGTGAGCGCAAGGTTATTCAAGATCACGTAGCCGACATGCTCAAGCGCCACATCATACGCCCTTCTTCGAGTCCTTGGTCTTCGCCTGTTGTGCTGGTTCAAAAGAAGGATGGCTCAGTACGCTTTTGTGTTGACTATCGCTCCCTTAACAAGATCACTAGAAAAGATGTTTATCCGCTGCCTCGGATTGATGACGCCCTCGACTGTCTTCAAGGTGCACAATTTTTCTCTAGTCTCGACCTAAGATCCGGATACTGGCAAATACCAATGCATGAGGCCGACAAGGAAAAAACTGCTTTCGCCACTCCCGACGGATTATACGAATTCAACGTTATGCCGTTCGGCCTATGCAATGCTCCGGCCACGTTCGAGCGCATGATCGACACCGTTCTCCGAGGCCTGAAGTGGAAAACGTGCCTATGCTACCTCGACGACATAGTCATTTTTTCTTCGACTTTTTCTGAACACCTTGTTCGTCTCGACGAAGTATTAAGCGCACTTTCTGAGGCAGGCCTACAGTTAAACACCAAGAAATGTTGCTTTGCTTCCACTTCTATCAAGGTACTCGGTCACGTCGTTAGCCAGAAGGGTGTAAAGCCTGATCCCGACAAAGTGGCTGCAGTTTTGCATTTTCCTCGCCCATCGCGCGTCAAAGACCTGCGCAGTTTTCTGGGGCTAGCGTCATACTTCCGGCGCTTCATACGCAACTTTGCCTCTATTGCGGCCCCTTTGCATAAGCTCCTCTGCGCTGACCAGCCGTTTGTTTGGTCTGAGGCCTGTGAGGTCGCTTTTACTACCTTAAAGACGGCTCTCACATCTGATCCGATACTGGCACATTTCGACGACAATTCTCCAACGATTTTACACACGGACGCCAGTGGACACGGCATTGGTGCAGTTCTTCTGCAGCGGCAGCACTCTTCGTGCGAGCAAGTCATCGCCTACGCCAGTCGTACACTGACTGCAGCGGAGCAGAACTACACGATAACTGAGCAAGAGTGCCTCGCTGTTGTCTGGGCCATTCAGAAATTTCGCCCTTATTTATACGGCCGCCAGTTCACAGTTGTCACTGACCATCATGCCCTGTGCTGGTTGTCCTCGCAGAAAAACTTGTCCGGCCGCCTCGGCCGCTGGATTCTCCGTCTCCAGGAATATGACTTTACCGTCACCTATAAGTCGGGCAAGAAACACCAGGACGCCGATGCGCTATCTCGTTGTCCCCTCGCCCAAACCCAACCTGCGCATCCGCAACCCGTGTCCTCCGCATCCTCAAACTGCCAAACTACCCCTTCGACGGCTATTTCAACCTTGACCGCCGCACCCATTGACTTGATGCCAGCTCCCAGTCTTGGCGATCTCGCCTCAGCGCAGCGGGCCGACCCTTACTGCCGGACTCTTATCGACCGTCTGAGCGGTGCTACGCGGCCACCGAATGCCCGCCTACGTCGCCAACTTAACTCTTTCAAGCTAGTCGACAACATCCTTCTTTGGCACAATTACAGCCCCTTCGGTGACTCATGGGTGCCTGTCGTACCCCGTTCTCTTCGCCGAGAAGTTTTGCAGGCCTTTCATGATGACCCCCCGGCTGGCCACTTAGGCTTTCAGAAAACTTATGACCGCATCAAGCGCCGTTTCTTTTGGCCTGGCCTCTCAACCGCTGTTGGAAAATATATTGCGTCTTGCATCTCTTGCCAACGTCGTAAACGGAGCACGTCTGCCCCTGCGGGCCTTCTACAGCCTCTCCCCTGTCCTTTCTCCCCTTTTGAAGTCGTTGGGATTGACCTCTACGGTCCCTTACCATTAACACCAACGGGCAACCGTTGGATCGTCACTGCCATCGACCACTTAACTAGATACGCTGAAACGGCCCCTGTTCCTTCCGGCTCTGCTTCAGAGATCGCCCACTTCTTCCTGAACGCCATCCTTCTGCGCCATGGAGCTCCTCGTGTCCTTATTAGTGACCGCGGCAAGTCCTTCCTCTCCAGCATCCTTGCCGAAGTTCTTCACGCCTCCAGAACCGTGCACAAAACCTCTTCAGCCTATCACCCTCAGACCAATGGGCTCACAGAGCGCTTTCATCGCACGCTGTCCGATATGCTAGCCACGTACATCCAGCCCGACCACACCAACTGGGACACCATGCTTCCCTTCGTTACCTTTGCATACAATAGTGCCGTGCAAAGAACCACCAACTTCTCCCCATTCTTCCTTGTGTATGGACGTCAACCTACCTTCACCCTCGAAGCGACTTTCTTCTCCGCCCCGTCAACCTCTTCCAGACTCTCTCACGAACAGTTTACTTCTCGTCTTACCTACTGCCGTGCCATTGCCCGCCTGAATACCGACGCCTCCCAAGCCTCCCGGAAAAACACCTATGATCTCTCCCACCGTGCCATATTTTTTCACCCTGGTGATGAGGTGCTGCTGTGGACTCCAGTGCGTACCCCGGGATTGTGTGAAAAATTTTTGAGCCGTTATATTGGTCCGTATACTGTACTCGAACAAACGTCCCCGGTGAACTATCGCGTTGCCCCTGTTCATCCTGTTAATGATCGTCGTTGCCGAGGTGCCGAGATTGTTCATGTTTCCCGCCTCAAACCCTTTGCCCGTCGCCCTACTGTGCTCTAATCAGCGCCCGGGCCGGTCGCTTTCGTACGCGAGGGGAGAAAGTGTAAGCACAACATGCGACCTTCGTCTTCATCTGTACATATCCATCATCATCGCTCGAAGCACAACATGCGACCTTCGTCTTCATCTGTACATATCCATCATCATCTAGCTCATCTTCTTCTTCGAAGGGTTGGTCGCCATACTTGCGGGTGCCATTAAAGCTCGCTCCATCCTGCGCTCTGTCTCCCGTCTCACAATATGTTTAAAATATGTATTAGTGAACATTAAGTACATCTTTGTTATTCTATTACATGTGTATTTCTTTATTACGTATCATTTTGCACTAGACGAGTCTAGAAGCTATTGTTTTAACCACACAATTGTATTTATTAACTATATTTCATTGTTTGTATTCTATAGCGTGTACTTTTGTTATCCTTTTGTTGTATCTTTCTTACGTTTATTTCCATCACCTTGTATGTCGAAGCCACTACTATCTAACGGTTTTCTGGGCCCAGTCAAGCTGCGAAAGCAGATTTCGCCTGGAAATCCTTCCAGTTGTTCTGGAGAAATAAATTCAATTCAATCCAATTCAGCTATTGTGACATACACTCAATGCGAAGCTTATTTAAATGTCGCCTTAGTTTTTTTTTTCATAGTAGCTGAAGTACTATTACGCAACACAGTTTTCTTTTTGGAACTTTCACCTACTGCGCTATACGCGGACCGTGCTGAGTCGGGGCTTGCACAGCCCCTGCAACAACTGCGGGAAAGGCGTGAGCACATTCGCGTTGAAGGAGATTAGTAGGCTTATTGTAAGTGAGCAGAGTGATACGTGTAGGAAACTGACGATCTAATGACGTTTCTGAATTCCCATTGTGGTGTCGCACTGCTGTTGGAATGCGACAAGTTTGAAAATCTGCGGTTCCGTAGATTTTCAAACTTGTCGCATTCAAAACGTTTTTTTACGAAGTCGCTTGGTTTGGAAACCAAGCGACTTTTTTTTTTTTTGTTGCATCATAGTGTGGCTCTTTTTTTTTTTTGTTCACGCTGATGTCCCCTCGTTTCAGATATTATTTTAAGCGAGGAAATTATATTTCAGCGCTCACTTGCGAGACTATAATTGGATGTGGCGTTGGCTTGTTTGCCAAATTTTAACGCTTGCACTGGCCCTGAAACATGTTCGAAATTCTAGACCCACCCTTACACATTTTCTAATGTATATTTCGAGTGCTATAGTTTAAAGGCACACTGGGTACATACTGAAGTTGACCTGCATCGAAAGATCACCGAATTCTGAAGACAAAGGCGCTGCTTTCCGTGAAAACGGCGCATTTGTAAGCTAGTATACAGAAAAAAAAATACGTGCTTCCATTACCTTTCGCAAGTAAACTGCGGTGTGTCGGCATAGTTGTTCATGCGCAGATCTCAGAGGCTAGGCTACACCACCATCAACTTCAAAACTGTGGCCACGGAGTCCTTGTTGATGTAGACGTCATGAGTTTGAATCGAGTGGCGGAAAAATATTTGAATTCAATTCGCTCAGCAATAAACGCGTCTTCTGTTGAAGGACAAACATCGTCACAGCCTGAAAGAACCATAGAACCGATTTTTAGTAACAACAAACGTTAGCTGAAGTTGTCGTCAGTGTCCCTTTGATGTTATTTTTGGTGGCATCGTAATTGCCGGTTCTGCGACAAAACTGTTCTTGAAATGTGCGAATGTACCGGACAGAAAGCAAGCCGAAGTCACTGTAGTAGAGATTACGTGAACGGCTGAACTTCGCTCCACGATAGGTCTAGGCGTTGGCAGCGAAATGCTGGAACGAAACTTCTGGCCTCCAATGCAGCACCTAGCGTACAGCTATCTGCAAATAACGTAGTCATCAGGCTCGTTAATTCTACTATTAAGATGCCGGCTGTGTAGCGTCGGATCGTATTTTTATTTTTAACTTTTTGGCAGTTTTCCACTTTTAGAGGGCCTATGATTCTCAGATTGATTGACTGAAATGATTGTTCAACATTGGTGCCAAGCGGAAAGGCTGATGACAACTCCTTTTCAGTTTAAGATGCAGCGTTCGGGATAGCAAAACAGCAATGGTACGAGACAACAAAAGTAATCCATGCCCCAACGCTATCGCCGAGTCTTTTTTGGTCGCAGTGAACACCGGCCGCTCCATCGATTTTCTGGGACGGTGTCAACCCCGTTGTCACTGTCATGAATATTTTTCTCTCTTGCGTACAGGCTCCACCCCATCATTTCGGCATTTCCTGGCATGTGTTCCGACTTTAATTAACTGCATCAATTCGTTTAAAGATAAAATAAATAATATTAACTTTTACTCGCTAAGGACCAAGAAAAAGGGTTCGATTGCGGAACTTTACGTGCCAGGCTAATTCTGTGGGCAATGAGCTAAGCCGTAGTGGAAGGCTTCGGATTAATCTCAATCATCTGGGTAACGGCAGATTCAGAGCAGAAGTTGGGCAACAAGGGGGGAGGGGTGACGAATGCCCTTTTTATCTGAGCGAGAAATTTTCTATGGGGAGCGTTATGGCCCCACTTTTTTTCCCGACTAAAAACAGCTCAGGAATTGCGTTGCGCTTTCAAAGCAGAAAGTAGGTTTCCCGCACTCGAAAAATAATTGTTGACAGCATGGTAATAACCTGTAAGCTCATATCATTTCGACCTGTTGCCCCCCCCCCCCCCCCCCCCAAAAAAAAAAAAGGATGACCTCCGTTATCAGTTCCTTCTGTGCTCGATCGTCTGTCTTCCGCCGTGACCTCGTTAAGGTCGCCTGCTGACACTGATAGATGTACGAAGGAGCGGGCTGGGGGCACCATCTGTCTGTCGTCCGTTCTCGTCGGATACGGCGCTCCTCTTTGTGCTTGGGCACAGGTATTTCGCAAACGGTGAGTTAGGGTAGTCCCCGCCTTGAGATAACAAGGACTGAGCACGGCCCGTCTCTGGCAGGGCCGGGCTCGGTGCGGCACGCTCTTAGCTATGAAACTAGAGGTTCTGCAGGCGCTGTCTTCGCAAGGTCGCCACCGAACACACGGAGTTGAATAGAAATGCGGCGTGCAACGTGTACCTGTGTAGCTGCGTGTGTTTTCTCTTCACTCTTTCAGTTTTAGAGCGAAGGCTCTACTTCACGACCAAAGCTGATTCATCGCTGAAGCCTTAGCCTTGATCTTGAATAAATAAGTAAGTGAGATAAGTATTGCCGCGACTGGGATCCGAACCCACGATGGCCCGAGCAGATCAGCTTCGCTGGCCTGCGCACGAGAGCACTGTGCTATCGCTGCAGCCGATCACGCCTCGTGTTGTTCTTGTTCTTGTTGTCTTCTAGATAATGGCGCGTACCCACTGCGGGGGATTGGCCAAGGCACAGGCGGCAACTGATAGGTGCACAAAATGTTAAACAAGAAAATAATGATGGGGAAAAATAAAATAATAATGATAATAATAGCAATTAGGAAACAAATGAAAGAAACTCAGATGTGTAATTGAAATGAGCTAAACAAATACTGTGAGATCGGTGACTGAAATAAAGAACGGGGCTAAGTATTCCATGTTTCAGAAAGCTTTCGTTCCAGAGAAATATTGATCATGAGAAAGAGCAGAGCTTAAGACGGCAGCCGTTTAGTGTCTGTAAGGAAGTTTTGCATGGCGGAGAGCACATTCTAGTTGCTGTGCCCAAGGGAGGAAGCCCCAAGAGACAGAGCAACCCCAGCTGACAGACTTAGACCTAGCTGTCGTAACGGATGCTCCAGCAGGCGGCTCCGTAAAGAGGAGAAACGGCGGCAGGTCAACAAGAAATGATCTATTGTTTCGTGTTCTCCGCAGAACGGGCACAATGGGGAGACCGCCAGACCAGATCTATAAAGGTAGAAGTTTAAGTGAGGCACGCGACAACGTAGACGCGTGAAGGAAACCTCAAGCTTGCGTTATCGCCATCCTTTACTGCCCCACGGGTAAAGGAGATGCCGGAATTCGGGAGAGGAGGTCAGAGCTGATGCTGCGAATTCTTTCAAGAGCAGATACCTCCGAAACCTGGCCGCCGTAATATATGCGCTGGGTGGAAGCACAGATACGACTGGGCCTTGAAGAGAGGCCTTCGCCAGGGTATCGGCAACCTCATTCAAATGGATTCCTCTGTGCCCAGGCACCCAGACCAACCGTAATGAACACACGTGGGGTGGAACCAAGCATTTGAGTAACCGAAGTGCCTGAGATGTTGTAGGCGCGGTGAGAGAGGAACACAACGATAATGAATCCGTCATAATTATGACAGAAGACAAGGAGCTGTTTAATTTGCGCAACGCCAAGACTACTGCTAGAAATTCGGCCAAATAGATAGGGGTGTAATCGGGAAGGCAGAGTGAGAATGACCAGTCAAGGGAGATGGAGAAAATGCCAACACCGGCCTTTTCTTCACACTGTCAGGCGTCTGTCGCTATGAGCACATGAGATTTAAAGCACAGCAGGTAATCCTGCAATAAACCGCAACACACTCTCGCGCTGTGCATTGCACATCGTCGTCTTCATCAACTTCCATCTGCGTCGGGAACGGATCAGACCAGCTTAACCGAGGTCAGAGCTTAACCTTAGTCTACTATCGTCGCCAGATGTGCTAACGACTCAGCAAAGCAAAAATATGAGCAACCAGGCTGAACACAAGCTTTCGCACGTCTGCTTGGTTTAACTACATTAAGACCCTACCATTTTTCATTTGCTACACACCACGCACACGTATGTCAAAACGCGCATACACACGTTTCGCATCTCGCTAACGTACGTAGACACATGCATATCATATAAATTACACCGTGGTAAAACGAAAAGGGTGGGTCTGAATAACTGTTCTGACGCTCGAATATCTTGATACTGTCTATAAAGGGACACTGACGACAAATCGAAATTGGCTTGTATAAGCAGAGCATTGTGTTCTAATAACAAAGCGACCACTCTCGCCGCGAACGGGCCCTTTATAAGATAGAAACGACAAAAAAAAAAAACACACACACACAAGTGGCGCCATTCCGGCCGATTTCGCAAGTCCACTGCATGACGTCGACACCGATCGTCCTCGGATCCCGGAGGCTATAGGCTACACCCCCATTCACTTTAAAACAGTGGCAACTTCTCGGCGTAGGAGTTACGTGTTTGAATTAAGTAGCGGGGAAATCTTTAAATTCAATTTTCTCACGCTTAATGGGTTCTTTGGGCTCAGGGCCGATATTAAACCTTTACTGAGATCCATGACTGAATAGAATTCAGCTTCTTTTTATACAACTGTTGCTTTGTAGGAACTATGACTATTAACTAATACATTTAAGTATGTAAATACTTAAGCTTATAATGCGGACACCCTTTCATAGCTAACCTCTCCACTGACCATATTTTATTTTGCTCATTTATTTGGCAAACCAACTTTTGCTTAGCTACACTACGAGAAGAAAATATTCACTGCACACCTGAAGGAAGAAAATAAAACTAGGGCATAAAACTAGAAGTTAACTCTGAATGATTACTTATTGCTTCATGGAAGATTGAAATAGTTACCGTTACGTTTGCTGCTCGTTCGAAGATTCCGCCTCACTTACAGAAAAAGTGGGAGCGTCAGAGTGTAGATCATTTTTAGAGAGATTCTTTTCCTGCTTTGTATAGTTTCCTCAGTTTTGAATTATCAGGTCACGTTCTTTGAACTTCAAGCCGGGAAATATTCCCGGCTCAAAACAAAACATGGGGAGTACTAAGTGACGAGGAGTATCCGATGCTCGTGTTGCAGGGGCGGCCTGTGTCCAGAGGGAATGGAACAGAGTTCTGTTGCTAACGAGACTGCGCGACGACATGTAGATGACACGTTTTTGCGCTGGCCAGTTCAAACGAAAGCAAAGCAGAAATATAAAAATAAAACCACTCAGATGAAGTGCTCCTACAGCTTTTGAGAGTACCTGAAATTCAAATGGAGACTTACCTTTGATTTAAAATCTGAAAAACGAACCGAAAGTATAAAGTACACTGAAATGAAATGTGTATATAATCCGTGCTTTTAAGGCAGAAACTCGAGCTGAGCTGAATGTGGCCTAAACGGGGGCAGAAAATGTCAGAGGTAGTCAACAAAATCATAAAAGTGATGACGCACGACATTTCCCGTCATGGAGAAACACTGGCTGATATGGCATAACGTGGATTGAGAGCGGAGGAACATTGTCAGATTACCTGTTCATGAAAAAGAAAAAGATATTCCATGCCTATTCGTCTCCTTTGTAAGATGAAAGGGCAGCTACTTCGGCTCTATCATCTTTGATCAACGAGGATGGAGTGTCTTCACAATCAAACTCTTCTCGGTACTTGCATTTGCAGATCATTGCCGCTCCTTTCGTTTCACATACTTGCCTTTCTCCACGGCGAAGGGATGACACCGATAGCTCTTCCTTAACCTGTCCCACGCTAGAACACTCCCCCCCCCCCCCCCCCCCCCTTCCCGCGGTACAGATGGTCGACAGCACTGTATCGTCCCAGATGGCACAATCTCTACACCTTAAAGGAAAATGAGTAAAAAGGGAGTAAACTGTTCTCCGGCGCACTACCTTTTGTATAAGGGAGTGCGTTAGAAGACAGCTTATTGTCTTTTTGCTTGCTTCCATATAGGCACATTCGAGTTTACAGCTGCTGCTGGGAAGAAAATAGAGGCCGGTTCAGCTCACCTTCCCAAGAGTAGACTTCGTGCCTTTGAAGTGCAAATCGACTGTACTCTAGTATTCAGTCGCCGACGACAAATAACTCGTCTTGATGTTCGCGTTTCAGCCGTCTCGTTCGTGCTTCCTTTTGACACTCATAGTGCCTCTGCATTAATGCACAGACAGAGCCCTGGCCAACTGTTCCCAGGCCACCATGGCGGCTGCCTGTCCGTGAGGTGCAGGTGGAGCTATGCCAATAGCTCTTCGAATCTCAGGAGGATGAGAACTGTTGTCCTTACATCTCCCTAGCAGTAGTCCTGGCGTTGCGCAAGTTAAACAGCTCTTTTTCTTCTGTCATAATTATGACGGATTCATTATCCCTGTGTTCATCCTCAGGCACTCCGCTTACTCAAATGCTTGATTACACCCCACGTGTATTCGTTACGGTGGGTCTGGGTGCCTGGGCACAGAGGAATGCATTTGAATGAGGTTGCTGATACCGTGGCGAAGGCATCTCTTCAAGGCACAGTTGTATCTCTGCTTCCGCCCAGCGCATATATTACTACGGCCAGGTTTCGGAGGTATCTGCTCTTGAAAGAGTTTGCAGCATCAGCACTGACCTCCTCTCGCGAATTTCGGCATCTCCATTACCCGTGGTGCAGTAAAGGATGGCGATAACGCAAGCTTGAGGTTTCCTTCACGCGTCTACGTTGTCGCGTGCCTCACTTAAACTTCTACCTTTATAGATCTGGTCTGGCGGTCTCCCCATTGTGCCCGTTCTGCGGAGAACCCGAAACAATAGATCATTTCTTGTTGACCTGCCACCGTTTCTCCTCTTTACGGAGACGCCTGCTAGAGCATCCGTTACGGCAGCTCGGTCTAAGTCTGTCAGCTGGTGTTGTTCTGTTTTTTGGTGCTTCCTCCCTTGGGCACAGTAACTGGAGTGTGCTCTCCGCCATTCAAACTGTAAATATATGCTGTAAATGTGTACAAATAAACCTACTGTACAGTTTCCTCCATAACGGAGTTCGACTCCGTCCTTTGGCGCCGGGACCTACAGGGCTGAACGAGTCAGGCAGACCAAGGGCCCCTCCGTCTCCAACAGTGCCCTGAGGCGCTGGTGCGCATTTTCTTGTAAAAAAAAAAAACAGCCGTTTCCGTTTATTTCCGCCCTTTTTGAACAAGGTATTCGTGTTCAGAGGATGGAAGACTATGAAGTGCCGCAGAGAACTCAATTTTTTTCTAAAAGTGTTTTAGCTTCCCTTTACGCACGGCCACCACGGACGAAATGCCACTGCCGAAGACACCACGGCCAAAAGTCACACAGAAAGCTGCGCAGCGCACGGCGGTTGGGAAGACCTCCATGGTGCACACACCAACCAGAACGGCCGCCACACAACAGCAGCTGTTTGTTATCGCCAGCAAAGTTTCACTCATGATCAGTGGTGAATTCTTGATTGTAATGCTTAACATGCAGTGGAGCCCGAACAAAAGTACAAATAGTCCTGGGCGACTACGGCATGAAACTGACTGCAGATAACTACAGTGCGAAAAACTTTTCGCGAAAAACAAGCTGAGATAATGTTTGTTCTACTAACCCGATAAATCGTTTTTTTTTTTAAATCGAAAATGGTCGCGTACAAAGTCTATGTCCGTTGGTGAGTAATGACTCTTATGCAAAATAACGAAACTGAAAATCACACCTCTAATAAAATCATCGGGCGAAAAATTCCAACTAGTTTTGACTGAGCGCCAGTAGTATTCCTCACGTTGGCTTAACTAGAAAGAGAAAGGGAAACAAAATGTGTGCAGGTTCTAGATGATCCGAAATATTTGACAAACTTGCTGACTGAAAAACCAAGCATTCAAACTAGAAGAAGAAATGAAACGCTCATATAAGTTTTTCTGACTCGTCCCTGACATCCGCGCTGTGGGTCCTATTGGCTTCAATAGTGCGGCACCCGCTGTTCGCCAACCACTAAATTTGCGCTGTTCGGGACGACCACTGACTGGTGGCTTCTTGGTCCCAGCAGTGCCCTTCCTGGCCTTCTTCTGGACGTAAATCTTGCCCTGAAGAGTCTTCTTCATGCGGTCTATACTCCGCTTGCTCACGGAGGAAACAGTACTGGCCGCCTCCGTGGCGCACTCGACTGTCGTGGTGCGAGGAAGGCGACGCAGAGCGAGCAGCGAACCGAAGAAAAGGCAGGCTGGAAACGCGAACGCCAGATCCTCCCGGCCGTTGTCATTAAACACGATCGTCACGGACGAGCTGCCGGCGCCGAGGACACCCCCGCCAGTCGTCACGCAGAGAGCTGCGCAGCGCACGGCGGTTGGGAAGAATTCCATGGTGTACACACCGACCAGAATAGCCGCTGCATAGTAGCAACTCTTTGTTACCACCAGAAAAGCTTCGCTCACCACCAGTGGGGCAGTCGCGATTGCGATGCTTAGTAAGCAGTGGAGCCCGAACAGCAGCGTATATATTCCGATGATGATGTCTAACAAGATCGTTCTTCGTATTAAGATAATCAGAGCAATGTAGCCGAGGATCACAGCCCCGGACGAGACCCAGCTAAGTGTCGAATTGTTTTGCCACAGCGGTGAAACAGCTATGGAGTAGTAGCCGAAGAAAGCCGTAAAAGAGGTGACGAACATTGTCCTTGCATGTTTTCGAATGGAAGTTCGTTCGAGGAGATCTTTGTCGCACTCAGGAAGAACCTCAATATCAGCGGCAACGTTTTCCTTCAGTTTGTCGAGCAGGCACGCTGTGTTCGCGAGTGGAAAATGGTTGACATTGGCCGCGGTTGTCATGACGACTTCGGCTTGTCGGAGCTTCAACCTCGAGACCAACCAGCGGGGCGTCTCGCTGATAACGCACGAAGCAGGCAGCATGAGCGCTGTTGGTAGAAGAAAATGTACCAGCTTCAGCTCCCAGCCCAGTCCGTTGTATTCGACGGTGGCACGCCAAAACTCCACGGCGAGGAGGCCGATGGTTCCGGCAAATATGTTATGGGCCGGTCTGTTTTCGTGGGTGGTGACCTCGAAGAGAAGGATGGAGGACACGCACAGGGCAGTGAAGCCGGAGCCCGTCACGAAGAACAGCGCCGCCACAAACGAGCAGTAAGCGCTGCAGAGGCAGAGGGCGGCCGTCGACGGCAGCAGAACGGCCACTGCTGACAGCATGACGGGCTTTCTGCCGATGCGGTCCGCTGCGAGCCCTGCTGCAACGACGTACAGAGCGGCTCCGATGTTCTGGACCATAATCATGAGAACAATGAGAGGCTTCCTCCAGCACACCAAGTTCCACGTGCTCACGACGCTCTCGTACGGACGCCGTTCTTCGTATTCCCACTCTTGACAGGGCACTGTCGTTGTGCTGTTGGGTTCCTCGGGCATCTCGTACATGTCGCATTGGCTGTGTTGTCCACCTGCGTCCAGAGGAATGGCCGTGTTCTTCCAACTTGCCTCGGGTATGTTGGAGTGCGACGGCTGCTTGCACCAGTGGTCGACGCCTGTGGCAATCATCGGCATGATGTGTATGTGGTCCGCCGATAAAAACGCGCTGAGGGCAAGGAGCAGCAGCAGTCGCTTCTGATAGCGGCCGTTTCCAAAGGCTTCAAAGCAGTCGAAAGACTCACTGATTAATAAATCCTTGGCGGTGAGGTGCTGTGGGAAAAGGACGTTGTTGTTGTTGTTGTTGTTGTCCTCTAGATAATGGCGCGTACCCACTGCGGGGGATTGGCCAAGACACAGGCGGCAACTGATAGGTGCACAAAATGTTAAACAAGAAAATAATTGTGGGGAATAAAAGGACGTTCATGGCGCGGTCTTCTTCGTAGTCTTCTTCCTTTGCCTTGCAGTGACTGAGCGAGCTGCAGGCGTTGACAGCACGCTATATGAAAATGAAAAACGTAGGTTTCTGCTTTTGTTATGTTACCGCTACCGCCCAGGCGTCTTTATTCACCTACCCACTTTTCCAGGGGTTCTATGCCCTGACTGCTGCCTTTTTTTCTTTACTTATTTTAAACCCACCATCATCAGCCTGGCTACGCCCAGTGCAGGGTAAAGGCCTCTCCCATGTCTCTGAAATCAATCCTCTCCTTTGCCAGCTGCGGCCACCGCATCCCCGCAAACTTCTTAATCTCATCCGCCCACCTAACTTTCTGCCTCCCCTTGCTACGCTTGCCTTCTCTTTGAATCCAGTCCTTTACTCTTAAGGACCAGCGATTATCTTGCCTTCGCATTACATGCCCTGCCCAAGCCCATTTCATCCTCTTGATTTATAAGCCGATGATATAACAATCTGTATTAGAGGCGGCTCCCCAGGACGTCAGCAAGACGCCCTCCAGGAAGCCGACGACTGCACCAACACCTACCTAACAAACTGCGACTATCCCTCAAGTACTATTCACTCTTAGTTCACCAGCCTGATAGTTAGCACGTCTTAGCTGTATTCGGATGTACTACACCGCTGACAACGCTGTGCCGAAAAAGGTGCTCTTCTATCTCAAGAAGCCTATTTTAAAAACTATATAAAGACTTAGCTGAAACACTCTGTATAGTAGCAGCCATTTCAGTTCCCACACCCGGAGTTGATAGGGCACAGTGATGTACATTTCGTCGATGAAAGTTATAGCGGGCCTTGGTTGCCGCTTCATCCGGGAAATGCAAAACGCAGAGCTTAAACTTAAAAAAAAAAAATACGAAGAACACTCCAGAAAGAAAAAAAAAACACTGCATTTAAAGGGGCTTTGAAAGGGCTCTAATAAAGTTGCGGTATGCCTGGGATGCTAAAGCACGTTGTTAGTGGCTATTTATTGGTAATAAAAAAAATAAAATTCAATGAAAAGATTCTTGATGGAACAGCGCAAAACATCGGGACAAGAGACAAGCGCTTGTCTCTTGTCCCGATGTTTTGCGCTGTTCCATCAAGAATGAATAACCAACATGCCCAAGCTGCTGTCCTGAATGAAAAGATGTTGCTAGCCGCGGCATCTGCCATTGAAGCCTGAAGCACCTGAACTGCGGCTAGCGGGAATAAAGGGACACGGAGAGGACAAGGAGGAGGAAAGAAAGGGGGAACGATAGCAGAAAGGAGAGGGGTAGGGTGGTAATAAACAGTTAGTACAGGGTGGTCCAAAATATGTGCGAACAGGGCTCAACGTGGCCGCACTCCGCGGCGCGCATCGAAGCTACGCGGCGCAGGCGCCCATGGGGCCCGGAGGCGGTGCTTCGTGTCGTCTTCTGCGGCCACACCGGATGCTCTGACGCGCCGCGGAGCGCGGCCACGCTGGGCCGTGTTAGCACATATTTTGGACCACCCTGTACAGATACGACGCTTCGCGAATATTGTCCAGGAAGATTTTTTTTGTAATGCGCTTTGTAGAAGCTGAGTTATCTGAACCAAAATTTGAATTTAAGCGCCTGCGCGCCTCCCTTTCCTCTCGTCACTTTTTGCACGCTGGAAGGTCGGCGCCCCTACGCCGGCCCCTCCTCCGGAGGCAGAGCTTCCTGACCGCCGCCTCTACGCGGCTTATGGGCCGCGGCTATGGTAGCTCTCCTCTGAAGGTGTTTCAGAGCCCCTTTAAAACAAATGAGTGATATCTTACCGAGATGCTGTCATGTGGTGCGCTAACAATGACAGGGCTTCACCGCAAGATGGCGCTTTCGTCGATGAAGTTCGAAAGTAAGGTGAAATTAAATATGCAGACATGGGTAGAAAGTAATAAGATACTCGAAGAACTTCAGAACAGGTTCAGTTGCGGTAGGCGATTAGATGATAGTCTGCTCTGCTAGGGTCGAAAACAGGATTCTGTGTTTAGTCTTCCTGGACATAAGCGGTGTGTGCGACAACTTGAATAGGAAATTCGTGTCGAACGTACTGCAATATTAAGGTATTGGGCATGAGATAATCTATTTACTAAAGTAAATATACCGAGATAATAAAGTTGAAATTGCATGGGAAGGGATAAGAAACATGACAACGGCCGAGGTACGCAAATGATTAAGGCAGGGTTGTCATCTATGACCGCTGCTGTTCATGCTTTATATGATAAATGTGAAAAAAAAAACTGCTACAAGAAAGTAATCTAAATTATAATCTATCCCACAGACTAGGCGGAGAGGGCACTGAGCAGCGGCTCCCCGGTTTATAGTGTGTGGACGATATTGCTTTATAAGCTGATAGCCGGGAATATTTTGAGGCTGGTTAATTCTTGTGGAGATGAAATGGGCAATCTAGGATTCACTTTTAGTGCAACAAAATCAGGTCTGATATATTCAGCGATTCCACTTATCAGGTGCTTACAATACAAGGCCATGAAATACCCACAGTGACCGAATACAGATATCTCGGAGTATGAGTAAACGAAGGACATATATACACAGAAAAGCGCGAACAGTCTGTTAGGGCGATAGGACTAGAGATGTAAAATTTCAAGAAATTTTGAATGGCATGAAAAAAACCGTTTTTTTTCAGGGTTTTTTTCATGAAAAATTGGAAATTTTGCAAAACGTGACAAAAACAGATTTATTTGCAACAGCGGAACGATCAATAATAATGCTCCGATGTTCAGTCGAATATGCAGTTATAGATGACATATTGTGAAACGAACTTGTTGTTCTATTGCACCGAGAAGATAAATAATGATTTCCACTTGAGGCAAATATGAAGATATGTCATATTTGTGGAACGAACATCTTGTTCTATTGCACCGAGAAAGGGAACGTGAAAACTGATCTACAAGTCACTCCATGAAATGAACGGCGGCGCAACAAGGACACTAACAAGAGAGGGGACACCACATGCGCACCCCTCTCTTGTTAGTGTCCTTGTTGCGCCGCCGTTCATTTCATCATGCACCAACTCGCCCCTCAGGCCATTCTTCTGAAGTCACTCCATATCGGACTCAGAGTCAGTGTCACTTAATGCGGCACTACGCGCAGCAGCATGGATTGAAGCTGTGTCCACAGCTACGTTCGACTGCACATACACAAGCTTTCGAATCCGTTCCCCTGAAAGCATGTTGCGAATCTTTGTATAAACGTGTCCGAAACGTGACCAGTTTCGTTCGCAGCTGGCGGATGATGGTGGTATCTGCAGCAGTCAGCAAGCCGGACGAGTTAGCGGCTGGTTGGTGCAAAGGCCTTGCCACCAGGTAGATGGGGCCACGTGCTTCGCTGAAGGCCCCTGTCCTGGACCAAATTCCTGCGGATGTCCTGTACTCTGCTACGTTGGAAATCAAGAAGCTAGGCTTGTATTTGGCTAAAACCGCTTACGTGCACAGCAGCCTATGTTATTTATGCCATGTGTGTAGCGCTGTAGAACTTGCAGCCATTTTGTTCTACTTCAGCCGTGAATTCAAGTATTAGTGTGTTTTTAAGTCAAGGCTGGATCTTATATCTGACCTGGCCTTCAACCCGCGCACTCGCAGCACGAACGTTTTAAAAGCACTACCTGGCACCGGCGATGACGACTGCTCTCCAATCGCTCAAGGATGCACGCTATAATGGTTTTCAAAGCAAAAACAAACATCTAAACTAAAAGCAAGCTGTCATAAAACCTTGAAATTGCATTGTGAAATTTTCGATGTTTCTTTCCATTTTTCCTCGTGTGAAAAAAACGAAAAAAATCGTTTTTTTTCCCCAAAATTGCAGTGTTTTTTTCAGGCCTTCACATCTCTAGATAGGACGAAGAGACGACGCGATAATGAAACGCAAAGCATTATGGGGGTACAAAAAGTATGAAGTACTGAGATGTATTTTGAAAGGAGTAATGGTGCCAGGGCTTACTTTTGGGAATCAGGTTTCCTGCCTGAGGACAGAGTTCAGTCGTGACTAGAAATATATCAGATAGCTGCTCGAAGATTGGCAATAGGTGCACACAGCAAAAACACAAACGACGCAGTACAAAGATACAAGGGCTGACCATCGTTCGATGCACGGGAAGCTTTAAGTGAAATATTATATCAAGAACGTTTGAAGAAATTGGACCATAACATATGGGGAGCTAAGGTGCTTAAATACTTACAGATGAAGAGATTTGACTCACCGTGGCTGTAAAAGACTAGGAAACTAACCAGTAAGTATGCAGGAAACAAGAAACGAGAAATAGAGCTTTAAGCGACCGGTAAAAAACACAGAAGGTAATAACTGGAATCATTCGATGGAAAAGAAGCGAACTGTAGAACCGTACAGAAATTGGAACAGGCAAATCGGGAAGGAGTTGTTCTATTCTGCGATAACTGATCCTGATGCCTATAAAGAACGTTAGTCCTTTTGAAGACGGCTTTACACAACTTGTTATTTTAACTTGTGCACTCTGCACTATGCTCAGCGGTGCCTGAACGAACGGTGTCCGATTATAAGTTATTATGCTCCATGATCCGAACTTTCAGGCATCGCCCCGTTTGGTCGATGTACAATTTTTGCATGAAAGAGGTACCTCAAAGACGAGGTCACACACACACTTCACGAACGGTGACCTGCGACGCACTGTGCACACAAATGGGCTGTCTTTACGCCTACTCGACAAAAATACAGTAGAACGTCCATACATTTACAATGAAATATTAGTTGCGTGACAGCACTTGTGCCAGCTACTCTTGCTGTGCCCTTCGGCCGTGTGCGCTGATTTTTGTTTTCAAGATGAACTACATCCAACTAGCCCAACTCGCTTTGCTTCTTTTTTATTGCTGTTTCTTTTTCTGCCTTTATTCATGAAGTGCAAGGAAGGAAATACGAGGATGACCCGTGAAATCCTGCGCCGATGCGGCGGTGTTGGAAAAACTGCCGGGGATTATCTCTTGGACAGTTTCATGCAAGTGGAGTGTCAAAAATCTACTGCGATGGAATGAATCGAAGCGACCCGTGCTAAAACTGCGGTGTTTGCGAGCTCCCGGGGATTTGAATGTGAGCAGGGGCCTGACTTTAGCCCGTCGGGATTAAATCGAACTCGATTTACATATCCTGAGTTCTTAATAACAATGCGGCGGTATTTGGAATGTTACCTGCCAGTGTTTCGCTACAAAGCAGTACGTGTAACTGAAATAAAATCGCGCGACTCACCGAACTTTTTCAGGGTGGTTTTGCTGCCTCCTTATAAGCGCGGCAGTGCGAGTTTAATGATCGTAAGGTGCTTAAGTTTGCGATGAAAAGTGCACAATTCTGCTGCTAAGAAGAGCCAGTGAGCGAGTTATTCTAATGGACTTATGAGTAAGAAATATTTTTGTTGTGGTAGTGTCATGCATATCCTATTAGTATCGCTGTTTTTGAGGTGGAAAATGATTTGAGTTGTTGGAGCTGGCATTACAGGTCATATAGATGTCGGCTCAAGGAATATGCGTTTGCCCTTTGCAAATAAGCATTTAGTCCGGCACGCTTGGGAGTAGGCTGATTACGGCTTGTGCAGACAACCTTTTGAAGGGAAACAGTTTTTTTTTTTTCACAGTACAGTTGTTTCGAGACATTTTGGCACACTTGGCAGCTCATGCGGGATGTCAAGGGGAGGTCTGTATTATTCCCTCCATACAAGCGGCGCTAACTGCGCAGCTGAAAGGTCACCGGATAAGCGTACGCGAAACTCCAGCTGCACAAGGGAGCAGTGATGTCGATTTCGCACATTGCGTGGCCTTGAGTCTCTCGACACAACTCTGTGCCGTTCACCGTTTGCGGCGAAGTTTACTTTCATAAAGCTGGTTTATTGCCCTAGGCTGCATTATTAACGTGGAAAACCAGGCGAGCCGTGTTGTGCGGGATCATAGATGGAAAGGATGAATACGTGTAGAGCGTTATATTGTCCGGCAAGTTATTCCGAAGCTCTCATTCCCCGAGGTTAAGCTCTTTGATGAGATGGAACAGTTCCCTACTGTGCTGTCAAAGGGGTTGGCGGCTTTATCAGAGACGTGAAGCCTGCTCTTCTGCTTGCGCTAACCGGCCGACTCGCTATCTGTCATATCGCTTGCTATCGCGATGTGACAATGCGCAGGTGCCCACCAATTCTGAGCCAGCCTTGCATAAGAAATCCTATGAGGAGTTTTATAAACATGTTCCCTATTTCGTGGCTGTGTAACTTTGCTGCATGTTGTATTTGACATGCGTGAACAGCCGTTCAATTACTCATCCGCTCTCTCGAGAACTCACTCACTCACTCACTCACTCACTCACTCACTCACTCACTCACTCACTCACTCACTCACTCACTCACTCACTCACTCACTCACTCACTCACTCACTCACTCACTCACTCACTCACTCACTCACTCACTCACTCAAACTCACTCAAACTCACTCAAACTCACTCACTCACTCTCACTCGCTCACTCGCCCACTCACTCACTCACTCGCTCGCTCGCTCGCTCGCTCACTCACTCGCCCACTCGCCCACTCGCCCGCTCACTCACTCACTCACTCACTCACTCACTCACTCACTCACTCACTCACTCACTCACTCACTCACTCACTCACTCACTCACTCACTCACTCACTCACTCAAACTCGCTCACTCACTCACTCACTCACTCACTCACTCACTCACTCACTCACTCACTCACTCACTCACTCACTCACTAACTAACTCACTCACTCACTCACTCACTCACTCACTCACTCACTCAAACTCACTCGCTCACTCACTCGCTCAAACTCACTCGCTCGCTCAAACTCACTCGCTCGCTCACTCACTCACTCGCTCACTCACTCACTCACTCACTCACTCACTCACTCACTCACTCACTCACTCACTCACTCACTCACTCACTCACTCACTCACTCACTCGCTCACTCACTCAAACTCACTCAAACTCACTCAAACTCGCTCGCCCACTCGCTCGCCCACTCGCTCGCCCACTCACTCACTCACTCACTCACTCACTCACTCACTCACTCACTCACTCACTCACTCACTCACTCACTCACTCACTCACTCACTCACTCACTCACTCACTCACTCACTCACTCGCTCGCCCACTCTCTCGCCCACTCTCTCGGCCACTCACTCACTCACTCGCTCGCCCACTCTCTCGCCCACTCTCTCGGCCACTCGCTCGCCCACTCGCTCGCCCACTCACTCGCTCGCTCACTCGCTCGCTAACTCACTCACTCACTCACTCACTCGCCGACTCGCCCACTCACTCACTCGCCCACTCACTCACTCACTCACTCACTCGTTCACTCACTCAAACTCACTCAAACTCGCTCGCCCACTCGCTCGCCCACTCACTCACTCACTCACTCACTCACTCACTCACTCACTCACTCACTCACTCACTCACTCACTCACTCACTCACTCACTCACTCGCTCGCCCACTCTCTCGCCCACTCTCTCGGCCACTCACTCACTCACTCGCTCGCCCACTCTCTCGCCCACTCTCTCGGCCACTCGCTCGCCCACTCGCTCGCCCACTCACTCGCTCGCTCACTCACTCACTCACTCACTCACTCACTCACTCACTCACTCACTCACTCACTCACTAACTCGCCGACTCGCCCACTCACTCACTCGCCCACTCACTCACTCACTCACTCACTCACTCGTCCACTCACTCACTCACTCGCTCACTCACTCAAACTCACTCAAACTCGCTCGCCCACTCGCTCGCCCACTCACTCACTCACTCGCTCGCCCACTCACTCACTCACTCACTCACTCACTCACTCACTCACTCACTCGCTCGCCCACTCTCTCGCCCACTCTCTCGGCCACTCACTCACTCACTCGCTCGCCCACTCTCTCGCCCACTCTCTCGGCCACTCGCTCGCCCACTCTCTCGCCCACTCTCTCGGCCACTCGCTCGCCCACTCGCTCGCCCACTCACTCGCTCGCCCACTCACTCACTCGCTCGCTCGCTCACTCACTCACTCACTCACTCACTCACTCACTCACTCACTCACTCACTCACTCACTCACTCACTCACTCACTCACTCACTCACTCGCCCATTCACTCACTCACTCACTCACTCAAACTCACTCAAACTCGCTCGCCCACTCGCTCGCCCACTCACTCACTCACTCACTCACTCGCTCGCCCACTCTCTCGCCCACTCTCTCGGCCACTCACTCACTCACTCGCTCGCCCACTCTCTCGCCCACTCTCTCGGCCACTCGCTCGCCCACTCACTCACTCGCTCACTCACTCACTCACTCACTCACTCACTCACTCACTCACTCACTCACTCACTCACTCGCCCACTCACTCACTCGCCCACTCACTCACTCGCTCGCCCACTCACTCACTCGCTCGCCCACTCACTCACTCACTCTCTCGCCCACTCGCTCACTCACTCACTCACTCACTCACTCACTCACTCACTCACTCACTCACTCACTCACTCACTCACTCACTCACTCACTCACTCACTCACTCACTCACTCACTCACTCACTCACTCACTCACTCACTCACTCACTCACTCACTCACTCACTCACTCACTCACTCACTCACTCACTCACTCGCTCGCCCACTCTCTCGGCCACTCTCTCGGCCACCAATGCTTCGCTGAACGATAGACAAGTGTGCAAGTTCATGTGGAGGTTGAAGTTGAAATGAGAACAATGCCCTTCTTCATGGCTGATACTGCAACTTATAAAAACCGTGTTAGTGTTCCGGTCTGTGAGCTTCCCAGTTGGCTCGAACTGGCTGACCATGTTTCAACATACGTTAACGAGAGTGGAAAAGCGCCGCCATCTCTCGCATCGCGCTGCGGTACCGAAAGCCGCTATACAGGGTGTTTCACCTGAAGCTTTTGCACTATTTTTGAAAGTAGGAACTTTGAGTTAGAAAAGCGCTTTATTCGGCACACCATTGGCGGCGGTGTAATACATCAGAATACAGCTAAAACCTGCTAAATGGCAGTATGGCTAGCACTGAAGAGTGAACTTTTTTACTATTAATGATAGGTTGCTTAATTATTGGGCCACCGCGGTGGCTCAGTGGTTAGCGCGCTCGGCTGCTGACCCGAAAGATGCGGGTTCGATCCCGACGGCGGCGGCCGAATTTCGGTGCAGTCGAAATTCTAGAGGCCCGTGTACTGTGCGATGTCAGTGCACGTTAAAGAACAGGTGGTCGAAACTTCAGGACCCCTCCACTGCGGCGTCCCTCATAGCCCGAGTCGCTTTGGGACATTAAACACCAATGATCAACCTTAATTAATGAGAAGCGTGTAGCCCACCGCAAGTAATATGCATATCAGTTTTTAGAATTTATAAAACCCGGTTACCGTCGGCGCTTTGAATCAACAATCTACAAGCGCTTTCGAGAAGCTTGCAAGCAAAGCAACCTCTGCAGTGCACGTAACTGGTCGAAATAGCCAGAAATTGTTAGACCACAGCGTCGAGGGGAACCGCGTTTTCGAAATTCTAAAAACTGATATGGATGTTACTGACGGTGAGTGACACGGCTCTCTATAATTAAGGAGCCTAACAGTAATAGTTACAAAGTTAAGTATACAATATTAGTTAACCAGCCTACTAGTTAGCACGTCTTAGACTGCTGGAAACGCTATGCCGAAAAAAAGCGCTCTTCCAGCTGAAAAAGCCTGTTTTTAAATAAATGTGCGAAGTCTTAGATGAAACACCCTGCATATGCATTGTTCATTAGCATCGTGCTTACCTATGGCATCTCAGTCTTTGTATTTGGAGGCCTAGGTTTCTATTTGAGGTGTAACAAGGTAACAGAGATTTGATATAGAATGCTTTTTTTTTTCAAGAGCGTGCCTAATAAGTGCCCTGTCTTGAAAAATACTGCCATTCTCAGGTTGCGGAATTCAGAAGGATGCATTATTACCCTTTTTTCAAGGAATTATCGGCTTACTAACAAATGGTCGAGGCGCTGAGCGAACGTTGAAATGAGAGATTTGAACAGTTCATATAATCGAGCAGAAAGATAAAGGACGCGGTTACCTGATATCCTAGCGTAAAATACAATAATACTTGAAGAAAAAAAGCGCGCGAGCTATGGAGAAAGTCGCAAACTTCTTGAGTACCAACGCAAATGTTGATATTTTGATATTTTGTCGCCTCTATAAACAGAACAGTGAAGTGAAAGAGGAAAAAAGATGCGTGTTGAAGGATGCGTTTTCATATGCCTCTTATCTTTATGTTCAGATTTTTCGACGATCCAGAATATTTTCCCACTACTATAATATTTCAGCACTAAGGAAAAGATCTTACGTTTGCTTCTAGCTCCAAAATAAAATCAAGTAGCTTCGTAAGCATTTTTGCTGTGTTTTCGTGTCCTCTGCTACAAACAAAGCGTTCCGCCGCGGCACAGTGTGGGCGCGCAGCCACGAGCCCTGAGCAAAACACCAGCGCTGTCACTGCGGCTGCCTCTGCAGGAAGCAGCCCAAACAACCGGAGAAAGACCTCGCGTCTTGTCTCGAAAAAACGCTGTTTGTGTGCCTCTGTTCAAAGAAGATGCCGACTCAGAAGAAGCCGAATCACAGACTCATTCAGCGCTGGCGTGACGACACCTTCCCGACGGCGGGAAGAAAAGGGTCGTAAGGGACTTCGAATAACAGGTGCAGGAGCCGTAATGGGTGCGCCGCATTTCCCGCTCTTTTTGGGTCGTTGTTAACAGACCGGATACCGCTGTGCATATAGTGCTGCCCGCGGAGCTCTTCCCAATGTTGTGCGTATTTCGCAACTCGATCCCTTGGTTCGCATTCACAGCCCGTTTCTGTGCTTTTTCTCCCGTTTTTTTTTTCCTTATTGCCCTTTCTTACGCTACCCCTTTGTCCTTTGCGTTTACGTCCGGCACTCACGAGCAGTGGAAAGACCTGACGGGTGCTGCTACAGCACAAGAACAGCAGAGTGCGACTCTAGTGCGTGCGTGAATAGTGTGATCCGAAGGAACGATTGAGAGTGCGATGCTGCTGTGGAAGCAGCATCGTGGGCTCGCCTAAGCTGGGTTAGCGGGCTGAGTGCCCCCTATGCCGCCCCTTTGTTTTTCGGAGAAGACGAAGGCGCGCGCATTAAACACCTAGCTCGCACTACTATAAGGGGCAAGGAGCATTTCCGTTTTTAGTTCCCGTTCTTTGGGACATGATGGTTTTTTCTGACACAGTTAATCATATAACGGTTATGGTTCTCCCTCTATTGGCATCGCTCTTCCGTCGGAGGGTGCTTTCCTTTTCATTGACGAGTTCAGCTAAGGTGGTTGTTACTGCAAGTTACCGTTCCGGTCTTGTGCCAAGTGGCCTAGAGGCTGAAACTAGCCTTGTGCCTATGGCGATTGCAGCTGGGTAATTCCTTTCTCAATAGCTATTAAGCACCTGACGGTGTTCTCAATTTGGCTTTGGTCGAATAGTCACGGAAAGAAAATATAGCCTAGATGAGTGAACTAGTATTAATAAGACTTATAATGTTCTGCCTGCGCCTTCACTTGCCGTTGCATCTTTCTGCGCTCAGAAAAAAGAAAACACCGCTTTGTGACGCTTCGTTCCAGTTATGTCTTCTGTACAGTCAGGCCGGAATGAGACACGAATACGCATATGCCGTACTTTTTCACTTTGTAGCGGGATATTCTTGTACAACCAGTTTACGGATATTTATGTCAGTAGACATTTTACCCTTAAAGGAATATAGCCACCTAATTTTGGCAACGCTACTATGCATGACTCGCCATGTGGCATTCGCCTACGGCGGCTAAACAATCTATAATCGAATTTTTTCTGTCATGCCGTTTCTGTTTCGCTTTCAGCAGCCGAACGATGGTTTTGACGTTAAAGTGTGGTTATATGTAACCCGAGAAGAACTCTAGTTTGGGCTAGTTTACATCTGGGATGATGATAAAGAAGCCAGAGTGGCCGTGGGAAAGAAACCTGCCATCCGAAGGGGAAAAAACTGAGTAACCATGAAACGCCCCCCGCCTTAGACATACTGAACATAAACGCTAGAGCCGCCGCGGTGGCTCAGTGGTTATGGTGCTCGGCTGCTGACCCAAAAGACGCGGGTTCGATCCCGGCCGCGGCGGCTAGAATTTCTTTGGAGGAGAAATTCTAGAGGCCCGTGTACTGTGCGATGTCACTGCACGTTAAAGAACCCCAGGTGGTCGAAATTTCCGGAACCCTTCACTACGGCGTCTCTCATAGCCTCAGTCGCTTTGGGACGTTAAACCCCATAAACCAAAACCAAAGCAAACCTTCCTTTATTTAGGAACAATGTATCGACCCCCTAATGCTACCCACGACACCTTATATGCGATAACAAAATATATGAAAAACCACTTCACGCATACAACAAAAATAATCCTTACGGGAGATTTTAACCTTGCTAGCATAGCTTGGGACTCCCCTGATAATGAAATTGCTGGTACCGCTCATGCAGATACGCTGCTTGACCTAAGTTTTAATTTCGGCCTTAGACAGCTCATTCGGGAGCCAACACGTGTTACTGCAAAAAGCAGGAATGTACTGGACTTGGTGTTTGTGAGTGATAATATCCCAGAGGGCAGTGTTTCATGGGAAGTTGTCGACGGCATATCGGACCACAGAGCGACAAAATGTTCATTACTGTTGGGCGCGCCACCGCCAACCGAAAAACAGAGTGTACGAATTTTAGACTGGGAAAACGCCGACGATGTCAGCGTTCCCGATTACCTGGACGAATCTTATTCCACATTTAGTTCTAACGCCAATGATTCTACAGTTTCAGTACATAGATTATGGTCAACCTTTGAAAGAATCATCAAGCACTGCTTATCAAAATATATCCCCACAAAGATCAAGCCAGTACACAAGAAAAATCCGTGAATAACAAGAAAAACAATACATTTAAAACGAAAGACTGCAAGACTTAGGAAACTGAGAAATAAAATGTCGCTACCTGGCTACATTGTTAAAATGCGCGAACTCTCCTATGCGCTAAAGTCAGCTGTAAAAAAGGCCAAAGACGAATACATGAATGTTACCTTAAGCAAATTTATCAAAGAATCTCCTTCTAAGTTCTGGCAATACCTTAATTCCAAGCCCAGTTAAACCAGTAATCCACCCCCGACTGAAGCTATCGCTAAGGCTACAGCATTCAATGATTACTTTATCTCGGTATTTACACACGACAACGGAAAAAAACCGAACCTGAAATCTTTTCCGAGCAACTCACCAAAACTGGACGATTCAATCTTAACGGAATCGGGCATTTTTTCCCTCATACTTCAAATAGATCCTAAAAAATCTAGTGGCCCTGACAACATACCAAATGCGTTTTTCAGGCGTTACGCAGAATGGATATCAAAATTCTTGCTCCTAATTTTTGCAAAATCATTGCTAACAGGCGAAGCTCCGGAGAAATGAAAAATTGCTAAAGTTATTCCTATACATAAATCAGGTGACCCCAACAATGCATCAAATTACCGGCCAATCTCCCTTGCCTGCAAAATCCTCGAGCATCTAATTCTCAAGCACATTGTATCATTTGTTGAAGAAAATAACTTAATTGTTCCTAACCAGCATGGATTTAGAAAAGGTTTGTCTACGATCACTCAAATGATTGAGACAGTTCACGACCTAGCGCTAACAATGGATAAAAATGGCCAGACCGATATCATATTTTTAGACCTGTCCAAAGCCTTCGATCGAGTTTCCCATCCTAAGCTCCTACAGAAACTTATCCATTACCTCGGGGACAATATGATCACCAAATGGTTGAAAAGTTATCTTACAGGGAGACGGCAATATGTACATTACAAAGAACATTCTTCGAACTGCGGCGATGTGTTGTCTGGCGTCCCACAGGGTGCCGTTCTAGCACCAATCCTATTCCTTCTTTTCATCAATGATCTGCACGATAGCACTGACGTAACAATAAGAATGTTTGCAGACGACTGCATCATCTACAAAGAAATAACCTGCCGTGACGACCAGACAACTTTAAACAGTGCGCTTGATAACATGACATAATGGTGTCAAACATGGCAGATGGGAATTAACGTAGAAAAAACGGTTTGTGTGACAGTGACGAATAAGAAAGTACCCATGAACTTCCCATATTATCTACAAGGACAGATGCTAAGGAACATGCAAAAGTATAAATGCCTAGGTATCATAATTTCATCAGACTTAAAATGAAACAAACAGGTAACATGTATCGCTAATAAAGCAATGGCAGCTCTCTACTCGCTCAAGCGCTCGCTTAGATCTGCATCAGTCGATACTAAGCGCCTAGCATACACGTCACTTGTCCGCTCTATACTGGAGTATGGAATAATATGTTGGTTCCCCTTCCTCAAAGAGAACATAATAAAACTGGAGCGTGTTCAAAGGAAAGCGGTTAGATTCATTTTTAACAAGTAACGCCGTCATGACTCACCTACAGAACTATTAAGGCAAGCCAACCTTCCTTCCATACAAAGTCGAGCCAGACTACTGCGCCTCAAGTTTCTTTTCCTTCTTTTTAATGGCTGCATGAAAATCGATACAAGTACTTACTGGAATCAAGTACACGTAGCACCAGAACAAAACATGCTAAACGTTTAACTGAACACAGATTCCACAACGACATATTCCGATACTCATTTTTCCCACAAGCGATCCGTGAGTGGAACAGCTTGGCTAGCGATGCAGTCAATTGCGCATCACTCGAAACTTTCATCGCTTACATATCAAGCAATGCTGTATAGTTTAGACCAGGACGCATGCGCGCTATGTTGTTCTTGATTTCGTTGTCTGTTTGTTTGTTTGATATTTGTCAAAAGATGATGCGTCTTATCATTTGCTTCTTGAATATGTACTCACTTTTTAGCTTTTTGTCTCTGTTTTCGTGTGCTAAATATTCTAACCTATCATTTACTCCTCTTTATTGCAATTTTTAGCGTTTGTATAAACCAAGATAGAATGCACATCTACTGCCTCATCAGTTCAAATTGCTTATGACCGTGCCTACTTGAAGTTTGTTGCTTTCAATGTGTAATGTGTCCCTTTCCTGCAACGGCCTCAAATGTGAGGCTGGCAGTATGTTCAAATAAATAAATAAATTAAATAGTTGGTTCATGATTCAGGAGGAAAACGGCGCAAAAAAACGTGGACCAAAGAGAGAAACACGACAGGACCAGCGCCAACTTGCAACTGAATTTTATTTCGCACCAAACTCGCCTTTATGTAAGCCAACACGCCGTAACATCCGTGTAATCACGCACAGGCAGTAGAAAAGATCACTGTAAGATATCTAACACATGAAGAGCGATAACAACCACGTAACATACCACGTAAAAAAAAAAGGATGGAATGGATGAAGAGTGCAAACCTTAAAATTGGAAACGAACAACCAGCAGCCACATGAATGATAACCGATGACCAACCAGAAACACGAAAAAAGATGGACGCGGAGCTGAGACCAAAGTCAGCGTCAAAGGAATAAAAACGAGAAAAAAAATTGGAAACGAACAACCAGCAGCCATATGAATGATAACCGATGACCAACCAGAAACACGAAAAAAGATGGACGCGGAGCTGAGACCAAAGTCAGCGTCAAAGGAATAAAAACGAGAAAAAAATTGGAAACGAACAACCAGCAGCCATATGAATGATAACCGATGACCAACCAGAAACACGAAAAAAGATGGACGCGGAGCTGAGACCAAAGTCAGCGTCAAAGGAATAAAAACGAGAAAAAAATTGGAAACGAACAACCAGCAGCCATATGAATGATAACCGATGACCAACCAGAAACACGAAAAAAGATGGACGCGGAGCTGAGACCAAAGTCAGCGTCAAAGGAATAAAAACGAGAAAAAAATTGGAAACGAACAACCAGCAGCCATATGAATGATAACCGATGACCAACAAGAAACATGAAAGAGGGGTGAACGCGGAGCTCAGACCAAGGTCAGCGTCAAGGGTGTAAAAAAAAAAAAACGAGAACATAAATCCGCACTAACAACCGCACATCGTCAAAAAAATTGTCAAAAAATTGCACCCAATTCCAAAGAGAAGAGCGTGCACAACAAAACAAAACGAAGAACCTACAAAAAACTTTCTAGAAAAGTGTACTCCTCGTTGCTAAGCGTAATGGATGGCTTGCTGACGCATCTGTTCCCTTCGTTACTGATGTAAAAGGCTTCGACCACCTCTCTCTCAAATCTGTCCTTCCCACTCCTCAAAAAGATAGTTTTCTCGAACTCCGGACAGCAACTCCTGCAGGCTTTGCAGTGATCCACTAGGAAGCTTCCTTCGTTATTACGCGGATTCCGGCAGTGCTCGCTGGCGCGCTCATTAAAACACCGACCAGTTTGGCCAATATAGCTGAGCCCGCAACTTAAGGGAATCTGGTAAACAACCCGCGTCCTGCACCGTGTGAACTTGTTTTGATGTTTCACAGTACAAGCCGGTTGTTTTTTTCCGTTAGTCATGGTGCAAAGCTTAGAAAGTTTGCAGGGGGCTGAAAATGCGACCTGAACATTATGTCTGCCTGCTACTTTTTAAAAAGTAGCAGGCAAAAAAGTAGCAGGCAGACATAATGTTCAGGTCGCATTTTCAGCCCCCTGCAAACTTTCTAAGCTTTGCGCCATGACTAACGGAAAAAAACAACCGGCTTGTACTGTGAAACATCAAAACAAGTTCACACGGTGCAGGACGCGGGTTGTTTACCAGATTCCCTTAAGTTGCGGGCTCAGCTACATTGGCCAAACTGGTCGGTGTTTTAATGAGCGCGCCAGCGAGCACTGCCGGAATCCGCGTAATAACGAAGGAAGCTTCCTAGTGGATCACTGCAAAGCCTGCAGGAGTTGCTGTCCGGAGTTCGAGAAAACTATCTTTTTGAGGAGTGGGAAGGACAGATTTGAGAGAGAGGTGGTCGAAGCCTTTTACATCAGGAACGAAGGGAACAGATGCGTCAGCAAGCCATCCATTACGCTTAGCAACGAGGAGTACACTTTTCTAGAAAGTTTTTTGTAGGTTCTTCGTTTTGTTTTGTTGTGCACGCTCTTCCCTTTGGAATTGGGTGCAATTTTTTGACAATTTTTTTGACGATGTGCGGTTGTTAGCGCGGATTTATGTTCTCGTTTTTTTTTTTACACCTTTGACGCTGACCTTGGTCTGAACTCCGCGTTCACCCCTCTTTCATGTTTCTTCTTGGTCATCGGTTATCATTCATTTCATATGGCTGCTGGTTGTTCGTTTTCAATTTTTTTCTCGTTTTTATTCCTTTGACGCTGACTTTGGTCTCAGCTCCGCGTCCATCTTTTTTCGTGTTTCTGGTTGGTCATCGGTTATCATTCATTTGGCTGCTGGTTGTTCGTTTCCAATTTTAAGGTTTGCACTCTTCATCCATTTCATCCTTTTTTTTTTACTTGGTATGCTACGTGGTTGCTATCGCTCTTCATGTGTTAGATATCTTACAGTGATCTTTTCTACTGCCTGTGCGTGATTACACGGATGTTACGGCGTGCTGGCTTACATAAAGGCGGGTTTGGTGCGAAATAAAATTAAGTTGCAAGTTGGCGCTGGTCCTGTCGGGTTTGTCTCTTTTGTCCACGTTTTTTTGCGCCGTTTTCCTCCTGAATATGTCACCCGAGACGTGGAAAAACTGTGATATAATCGCTCCTTCATCGTTTTAGTTCACTACAGTGCTGAAGGCAGCCTTCTTCAAGATCCGGAATGACAACGAATGTATACATAGGAGCACCGACTATATTGCAGTTTTTCATGAATCACGTGACCTATAACCACTCTTTTACATCACAGTCGCCGTTCGACTGTTGAAACCGAAACAGCAGGAGAAAGAAATTCGATTATTAATTATTCAGCGGTCGTAGGAAAATACCACGTGGTAACACGCGTATAAGAATGCCTTGGTAAAATATTTAGGGGAATCCCCCTAAGTGGAGTAGGTTTGTAACAAGGTAGTAATTACTAATTGACATCCACCCAAGCGCAGCCGTACGGCTACAAAGGAAAGCTAGAAACTTCGCAGTTAAAGAAAAATTCGTCCTGGTCCGGGGTTCGAACCCTGGACCACCGCTTCACCGGAGCAGCCGCTCTTCCAGTTGAGCTAACCGGGACGAAAACCTTATGGTATAGGCGAGAGCGAATTGATCAATAACTCGAAGTGGGAACAGTGTTGGTCAAATGTTTAGGGGAATCCCCCTAGGTGGAGTAGATTTGTAATAAGGGAGTAATTACTCATTGACATCCACCCAAGCGCAGCCATACGGCTACAAAGCTACGGCTACGGCTAGATAGCTTTCCTTTGTAGCCGTATGGCTGCGCTTGGATGGATGTCAATGAGTAATTACTCCCTTATTATAAGAAAGCCTTGCGCCTCATTACAAAGAATTTTGAAAGCACGCACCTAAAAGTTAGGTGTCTATATTCCTTTAAACATGAATCACGTTAGCTATGCACTGCAGCTGAAAGCACACACGTAAAATATTTTGTTTCGTTGACGGGCACTGTTTGCGTTTCATTATGGCCTTACTGCACATATGCAGTGTGGTTCATGTAACTTGAGGTAAGAATAAAAAAAAAAAGCGTGCACCGGGGCTGGGTGAGGCCGACATATTATATCCCGTCGTGTGACACTGCTCCGAGTATTTTTTTATATTCAGCTTAATTAGTTAATTAGCTAAGTTAATTATGCAGAATTTGTAATCTTCACGTTAGGGTCAATTGCGTTTAGTTAGGTTGTTACGAAGACTACGAAACGTCGGTGGAAAAAATGGCCACAGCTGACGCAGGACTAGCTTAATTGGAAGTTAATGGTACAAGCCTTTTTCCTGCCATGGACGCAGTTAGCCTGGCGACGAAAGCCGCTGTAGAAATACTTTGTGCTTGGAAGGGAGTGTAGGGAGAGAACTGCCCAAGGAAAAAATGTGGAATAAAAACGTTTACGTAAAGAAAAAATGCTCGCGACGAAATCTGGTTATAGAACACTTTGTAAGTTGATGTAGTTTTAGGCTGGTCAGTATGGCCGGTGTCTCGATGAAAAGCAAACCAAAACTTTAAGACATGCCATTGCTGTGAAGGGTGCACCGCAAGGAACCAAACTTGCTTGGGGCTTAATTAGGTGTTTAATTAGGTGTCTTCGTTTTAACCTGTTAAGAAAGTTCATTGTCAGCGTTAATAAATCTGTATTTCTCAGGCCTTTGTGCTACTGTGACCGTGCACTAAAATGTTGCAGCTGTAAGGGTAGCAGTTCTTTCTTTGTGATCTTTCTCCCTATTCTGTTCTTCGGGTCTCTAAGCCTTCAGAAACATACTACAATGCGTTATGAATCAACATAGTGAAGCAAATATGCATTTAAATTTATATTACAAATAACCTCATTACGAAGGGCGAGAAGCTTGGGAGATATTTAATCACTGGGCTCATGAAGCTCATTTAGACAAACGATTCAACATGGAAGGTTGCTCAAAGTGCCCCTATTGCTAAGAAATTCTTGAAATAAGGTGACTACATAGTAGAACGGTCACTGCTCAGTCACCTCCAATGGAACAGAGGCCACAAAACTAACGTGTTTTTTTAATTAACTGTTTAAGACACCCCTGTGTTGTGATGGTGTAAGAGACTGTACGCCGGGTCTGGCGAGGTTAAACTGGCAATGGTTTCTTTCTTCTATACACGCTGGGCACTCCCCTTATTCAATGCCCTTCTGGGCCCTGTAAGGTATTGTGAATAAATAAATAAAACGTGCTGTGCTTTTTAAGGTTAACCCGATTGTAATAGTACGGATGGGTGGCTACACAACCGAATCACATTGTGGTAGCAACAGATGCCCATTGATTCTCCTTCACGCGGCCCGAGACACTCGCTATTGTTTGCCGCTACCCCAGCGGATATCTTCGGCAAACTACGAGCAAACTGAATGAGGGCGAAACAGTTCTCTTCGAATGCGTCTTGGCGTTTTGAAAGTAGCCTTTTGCTCGGGAACTCAAGCGAAAGCCGTGTGGAGTCTAAAGCTTTTTACCCCCACCTGCCATTGCATGAGCGCAGCCGAGTATGGGGAAACGGATGTTGAAACTGTGTCGCTATATCAGGCACCGCTTACGACCATTAGGCTGACTACGCGGTCAATATACCTACTCCCTAGATTTACAGCAGATGAAAGAATTCGAAGCTCATCGTTTTTTCTCTCTCGGTCATCTCTATACCCCGAGATACCGAGACGAAGCAAGGAAGAAAAGAGATGGGCACAGACGTACAATGGCAGCTCGTAAGCCCAGAGTCGGATACCGCCTCGCATTAGCGCGGAGCGCCCAGCATCGATCGGCAAGCAAAAGCAGGAAGCGGCGACGAAGACACGATTGACGCCTTGAGGACTCACAGCGTGCTAATTAGGCCGCATTGAGACCGTGATAATTAGGCGGCCCAGGCTTTCGTCGAGGTTTAAAGGCGCCGAGGGACCAGACCCGGGAATCGAAGCGGACTATATAGCCTACGCGTTTCGTTTTCGCGGCGGCTTCTTGTAAAGAAGGCAAGTATCGATGTGGTTTTTGTTATTTTTTTCGTGACTTTCTAGGCAGTGCAGAATGACATGTTTCTGGGCTATTTGGTAGGATTCCATTTGGGGCAGGCCAGCTTGAACAATGGGACACGGACGTAGAGAGGCAAACAGGGCACATCACTGTAGTGGTGTGTCATATTTGTTTCTATTCTTATGTATCCCATCGTTTAAGCAGGCCTACCTAAATGGAGTCTCCAGACTCATGTCGGTTTTGGACTCTGGTAACAATGTTGCGCCGTCTTCTGTCTCAAATGTCCTCAGTTCTACGAGTGCTGCCTTCACATTGCAGTGCTGAACATGGCGTCGGCAGTCGCGATGCTTGTGAAAATGTCGGTGTGTGTAGAAAAGGCCGTTTGTATACATCAGTGTGTATTTTACCTCGTTTGAGCCTAAGAGCCACCCCTCTAAATAAACATGCTTTCCCTCCCTCACTCCGTTTAAAGCGAGACAACTAACATACACAAAGTTTCGTAGAGATTGTGGAAATAAATTGCGTTTCTTTTCTCACATCAGTTCAGCAAACACCCGCTTTTTACACCGCGGTTATCCTGAAATCCCAGTGTTAGTGTTAGTGTCAGTGTTAGTCATCTGTTATTAATAGACCAGGTTTGCAAGGCTCGTCTAAACTGGGCACAGGGGCTATTGGGCGAGTACTTGGGGGTCAGACGCCACCACCACTACTATACATCGTGAGGTCAGAAAGAGTGCGCTTGGAAGCTTTTGTACGGTGTGAGAGATGCTGAAGGGGTTCTGTATTGGAGTTTTCAGTACTAACAGTAGCCTGCCGCGGTGGCTTAGTGGGTTTAGCTTTCGGCTGCTGAGCTCAACGTCGCGGGATATAATCCGGACCACAGCGTCCGCATTTGAGTGGAGGAGAAATGCGAAAACACCTCTGTGCTGTGTGCTTCTGTTCTTATCAGGGCACACCCAGCCTATATTGTAATGTTCTGACAGGTTGGGCTTACTGTGGCCGGCATATTAATAAAATAATATAGATGTAGAGCCGAGCACACTGGGGAGGCAAGACGTGCATTGCGTATACAAAAAAAGTCTGAAATCTACTTTTCAGTGGTGAGTCACTGACAATATCACTGATACCCGACAAAATCGGAGTTGCACCGTTATGATGTTAGCGACTCTCTTTCAACCCATGCTGTAAAAGCCACCGCAAGCCTCATAAGAGGTTATGGCAGGGGTTGGTGCTCATTACACATTTCATACGCAATGACCGTTCACAAGTTTGGAGATCACAAATTGACATTCCATGTCGATTCCATGTCGACAAACGAATCACACACAAAAAAGTGAGCACATAGTATATGCATGCAGCCTGTAGGAAAAACAGAAACAGAGAATGAGCCCAATTCACGTATAGTACATTAAGAATGGCGAAAACTGCCAAAAGAAAATCTATCAGTCCGGTGAACACTTTCCTGGCACTTCCGAGTTAGCGGTACATGCCGACAAAAGTAGTTTAAAGACAAACACGAAGCAGTATCTTTCGGCAATACGAAGTATAACATTACAGCTGTAGAGACATACTATCACGCCAGACAAAGAATGCTCTGTGAAAAGGGCTGTTTACTTGGTAACCGGGTAGCTCATCTCATTCTCTTACAGGTTGAGGGAAGAAAAAGAACCTAGATGTGTCACTATAAAAATCTCTATTGTGTGAGGCCTATAGCGTGTTTAAATCTCATTATTGGCCATGACTTATGCAGCCTCACTAAAAAACAACAACCAAAAAAACACATCCGTACACGTGATTTCATAAGCGTTAAGCTTGCAAACAATGGCTTCTTGAATTAAATGGAAGCAGAAGCACGGTATATGCAACTGTTACTTTGCTTCTTTTATTTGGTACGAGACTGAAAAGCCACCGAAGAGCGCCCTTGCTATCCGCGTGGCCGCTCGGCCAATTCTACGAAACAGGCCGATGGTTCCTAATCCGCTGAGAGCCTGATTTAATTCCATCAGGGCACGGCCCGGGTGACGAGAGGCGGGATTGTGGGTGTGTAATATATATATCACCAGGTGCAAGCTCATATTACGCGTCAACGTAGAGAGGTACCCATCTGCATGACACGCAGGCGTGCTACGCGAACACTGCTGTGATATTTTGTTGCAGGAGCCCACGCTAGAACTCCAATTTTGCCCCGAGCCGAGGATTAACTATGAGACTAACTGTAGCCGTCGACCGTCCGAATGGGTGAATCTCATTCAGCTAGTCCGCTACAACGAGCTTTTCGTAAGAGGATCCGTCTCGGATCTGCAGAGTTAATTTTGGCGCGTGCAATGAATGAGAGCTGTCGTATCCTGTCGCCTTCATTGAAAAGCATGACCAGACCTTGCCCTGGATATGGACAGCGCGCTGATCCTGTGGCCGAGGTTAAGGTCGGCTCTTACCGAAGGCTAGCAGCAAATCTAGGCGGACGTTGAACACTTCGTGAGTACTCCGTGGAGCGCAGTGCTCTCAATGACATTTCGCATCAGCGTTTGGACATTCGCCGCTATTCTTGTGCGAGAACCGCGCTGAAACCTGCACGAAATATAGTCGGATACAAACCACGAAAAACGCGGCTTTTCGCCGTCAAAGACCCGCTTCCAACCAATGGCGTCGGCTCATTCTCGTAGGGCCACGAGAATCAGCGGACGTGGTACACCAGTGGACCCCTCGTCTTAAGTGTCCCCTCATGTTTTTGCGGAATGTAGACTTTATTGCCCTGGCATTAAAATATGTGAACAGCTTACTTCCTTCAGATCCCCTATAGATATCCATGGCAATGCTGTTATTTCACAGCCAAATCTACGTGAGAAATTTTCCTTATCTGTTTCAGCAACATCGAGGGATGTCCAGTAGAACGCCTTTGTCGTCCTATGCATCTCTGCGTAGATTCGTGAGGCCATCGATCTTAAGTAAAACAGCTGGCGGTTTCCTCGAGGAGTAGAAAATTCATTTATGTAGTTCTGGACCCCACCTTCTTCTCTCTGTCGCGTCTTATTGCTCTTATTGTGTTGCCCGTGGCGGTCCTCGGAGGGCGTTTCATTCGTCTTAATCAAACTCGGGCGGCTTACCGCACATCGATTCGCGGCCGCAGTGCCAATTTCGGCGGGTGCTCGATTTTTCGCGATACGCTGGGCTCATGTTTGATGGCTTCCGAAGGCTGTGTGTCGAGTTGATTTATTGCGTGTCCGTTGCTCTAGTAGGTTTCTTTTGGGCTATGCCAAGGTTCATGGCATGAACCATTTGTTTTCGCATGTGGTTGCTGCTTTAAAATTCTTGCCTTCTTTTGGGATTCTTAATATTGTATTCACTTGCACGTGACTGTAAAAAAACAAAAAAAAAAACAACAAAAAGCCGCCAGCATGCAGTGAGGACTGTTGAATGCCTGGAAATGGGATGGACGACTCTAAATGTTGCCTTCTCTGTTGTTGTTGTAACCGTAATAATTTTCTTGTCATGAAATACGAAAATGAAAAACTGTTTGCTTGACGGCCGCAAGACCATACTGGCGGACGCAGTACATTGCAGTATAGTGAAGCAATGTTTGTGCATTCGGAGCATCCTAAAGGAAACGTGTACCTGAAACCAGACCAAGCAAGTGCCTTTGACAGTGAAGAATGGACGGTGGAAATGTAGCACACATTTAATTTTAGCTAGGGAAAGGGCTTTTGTTAGTTCTTGAATTTAAATTGCATATAAGACTTAGAAAATCAAGAAAAGGCAGCATGGTTTAATTGTAGGTAAACAACTTGACCGCCGCATGCTGCCTGCTGTGTGTCTTCAACTGAACTACTGCAGTAGCCTGTAGTCCCCTTCCTATGCCTGTGCAATTATATTTATCTTGTGGGATCTGTCAGTGCCCGAGTGACGGTGTGTTAATTAGGTGGCACTTCGCCCACATATCGCGGGTTCGGGCCGGAGCGAGCTGAGGGCACTGTCAGCGTTTGGTGCGCGCCTGCGCCCTCGCTCCGAAGGAAGGAAGGCGCAGTTATTCGAAAGCACAAGTGTTTATTACACAGAGCTGCATTATATAACACTGCACTAATCCCCAGACCTCGGTACAACCCATAGCCCCGCCGCAGCACCCGAAAGCGGGCCCGCGGAGCCGCGCGCACAAAGCAAAGACTACATACGCGCGTGACAGCACAGGTAAGGGCGATCGCATGCCGCGCGGCCAACCAAAGGGGTTAAATCACGCGCAGCGCAACACGAGGAAGGATGGGGGTATACGCGGAGCACATCTTGACGACGCAGGTCGCACATCGATGGCTCATCGCGCGTCGTCACCGGCAATGGCCGGCGATGACGGAGAACCAGCCAAATCAAGCCCTCCCGAATCCGGAGCGCGTCGGCGCCGCACAGGCGGGCTACACGACTCCGGAGGTTCGGGCCTGGACTTAAGCATACATACTAGATGCGCACGTTAAAGCACCCGTGCTCTTGGTCCCCCCGGCAAAGGCCGAGGCACCCGGGAGCCAAACTCTACGCACCTTTCTGCTGCCCGAGTCGTTGGCGATCTCCCCGTTCCATTTCCCGCTCGGGACCTCTCGCCGAAACAACGCCCCCAACTGTCACTCGGCGTGACCCAATGGGGACGCGAGGTCGAAGCGGGAAGAACGGAAGGAAGGGTGATTTACTGCGGTTCTCGAAAGAGCTTCCCTTGAAGGGAGGACAAACAGCGCGGCTGCCCGCATTCCGCTCGCGGACACCCCACGGGGGGTCTCTCTAACGAACGAAACGGCAGAAACGGGCGCACACTCGTGTAGCCCAAGAATCTCAATCCCCACATCCTATTTATTGAGCCTATCGGGCCCCAAAGGGCATTGTGTAAGGGGGCTACAATATAAAAGTGAATGTCAGTACACAAGGGGCAAAGAACTACTCGCTGCATAATTAAAAACAAAAACAAAACAAAACAAGATAGTTGTAAGAATTAGAAGAACTATACATTGTCACTACTGAAAAAGATACATAGAGATGCATACAAAAATGTAAAATATCACCTAACATTCGCCAACGAAGAATGAACGTGCCCAGACGAAGACAAGCCCTCTTGTCGATATTTAGTCCAGCGGACTGAGGCTACTCTCCTGACTGCTGTTCATTTTGTTTTGTGTTGTCAACAATCTCATGTTCCTTGCTCCTCTCTACCTTGGATCCCTAACCTTCACAAAGAGGATGAATCACTCTGCTGATCACATCCTACGTCACTGCCGACGGGCAAAGTGGTTCGAATCTGCTGTTGTAAGCGGCTCTCATTGTGCTCGTTACGGCCCTTAGACTGCCAAATTTGTGGCTTCTGGTTCCACGTAACCTGACGCATTGTTGTCCTCAAGTGTAAAATGACATATACCCACTGCTGAAGACTAACCAAGACGTGGGCAGTGGTCAGAATATTTTGCATATAAATATTTCGAAGTAGAAGTCTGACATTCTAAAATTAGTAGCGAGTTGCTTCCTGTGAGATAGACGCACAAACGTGGGAAGAGGGCTTTATGTGCAAGGGTTAACGTGTCTTCTGTTTTTCATTTTTTTTTGCCTTCCTCAGGTAAACATTTTAGTATCATCTCTTTTCAGTTTCTTTCGAAAGGGGTAAAAAGTAAGCGATGACTTCGCTACACTGAAATCGCCAGGATTCCTGCGGGACATTCTGGGTGTACTTCCGCACTGATTTCTTCGAGTAAACCTCAGCCATGAGGCTCTTCAGCATATTCAGCGCAATTTTAGTATGTTTCTGCAGTCACTGTAGTGTTCTCAATGTCGAGTGTCCGATACGCTTGAAACGTTAAAAATTTCCCGAAAACCTTGGCGCCTATACTCTGACGCTCAGGCTTGATTGATGCACGAGTCTCTCTCGTTCGACTTTTACCGAGTAGAAAATAAAACAGGTTTATCAGTATGGCTGCAAAAGCGTGATTGGTGGCAGCGAGGTGATTTTACGCCAGGTTCTGGTGTTTAGGGCAAAAATCAGCCCCCTTTCGGTGAATGAGGTTTCAGTATCAGATTCTGCCGTTTTTATTGGTCAGCTGCTATTGTATTAAACCTCCGAACGTTTTTTGATTCAGTAAAAAAGCATAAACTAAGACAAGGGGAGAAGAAAAAAGGCATTCATTTTCTTGGTGGCAGTTCTTGGTACACGCCAGCGCTTACAAAGTGAACGCATTATTCCGCCGGGGCCACGCGGAATACAACAGAAATAACCAGCAAAGTGGATACAAATATATCAGGATAATTTTTTTGAATGACTTTCATGTGCACATAAACAGAAACCAGGAGAACAAAAAATGTCTTTTTGCAGCGTTTGCCTCATTTTCTGTTGCAAAATGGCTGGTTAATCGTTATAGGTCTTACAGGCGTTATTTGACCCCTTGGTTTCGATAGTTCACGGAGAGGGAGTTTTCCTAGATTTGATTGCAAAAGAAAGAGGCTATGATTTTGTTTTCAGTGGTGTTTGGGGCACAATTAGACAAAAAAAAAATACTGTCGATTACATGCGTGGCAATGGGGATGATGAGCTCTAGCTGACGAGACAAAATCGCGATTTAATTCTCGTGCCAAACAATTCTGGACATACACATGTTTCAACCAGAGAGAGTTTACAAATGTAATTTCACTGTAGGAAACCTCTCGTGAGCAGAATTGCATTTTTGTTAGTCACGTTTTTGCTGTCGTCAAAAACGGTCCCCATTGGTTTTCTCTATGCGAGAGATGGAGAAACTTTAAAAGAAAGTTTGTGCGAGGTCTGAGAAGAATGTACCATTACATTCAATATCTTCATAACAGTAGCTTACAGTATTTTGTCCAAAAATGCTGGACATGATATTTTCTTCGTCTATACCAATTCTGCCGGCTGCTCCGGACTTTAACTTTACCGTCCACGGTGCGGGACTGATGGTAGCAGGGCAGCAGTTAATGTTCTCGAAAGTTTAGAACATCTTCCCCCTCTCTCTCTCTGCAGCAGAATACTGTCACGGCTTGCAGTTATTAGTTTTCATTAAAAAAAAAGTGTTTTGCCAACATTCGTTATTTGAGACACATTTCTAACACAACTGCTATCTTTCAACGCTAGAAATACAAGGCGAAAACACTTTCCTTGAATTCAAGGAATTTGCTTGGCTCGTTTTCTTATAAGAAGCCTCCATAGATGACGCCAGCCACACTGTGCCTTCCCTTAATTGCCAACAAAAGTTGCCACCTAGCATAATTTTGACCATGTCGGGTTTTTTATTTTTCTGAATTTGCGCACGCGTCGGCATTCTCCTGCTGTAGAAGCGCGGTGCCCGCGGTAGAGATGTTCTTTTCCAGGCATTAAGTCTTCGTAACAAGGAAGCAAAAGCGCAGTTTAGGCAGCGCAGATCCAGAATTTTTAGCAGGGCAGTATTGAGAATAGACCCTTTGACTTGGATTATTTTTCGCCACTTCCATCAACACCGCATCTGTAGCACTTTTTCTTGCGCCTCTTTCTCGCCCGAATGTAACACTATTCCAACTGCCTCCCATGCACGATCGGCGAAGGGCCAAGGAAACAACGCGTCGGTTTCCACTCGATATGGCGCAAGGGAATGTGGCGAAATTTGATTCGTGGGCGGGCGCACTTGAGCATTCCACCGCGTCTCTTCGAAACCGTTCCTGTTACACTATAGGAGGCGTGGAATGTGGCGCGGTTGAAAGAAGACTTTCAATCGCTTTTGTAAGGAGGCATCCGTCGTTCTGGTGCTCATGTCGTAAGGAGCAGCTCAGCGGCGAACATCTTGGGCGTGGGCGTCTCTGAGGCAGTCAGTAAGCGCATCCACCCGACCTTTTACCCAGCCGTTTACTCACCGAATAACTCCTCCCCCTCTCACCACACCCACCCACACTCACAGGCACACACACTTCGCATCCATACGCCTTCTCACACGCAGTAACGGACATGATTTGCTTGGATCGGGGAGATATTAAAGAATTACCCGCTTGACTATCCGAGGAGGCTCTGAACGCTCATGCAAGTTTTACAATTTTACAACTCTGCTTACACCTTTCAATGGCGCACTTCACCGAAGTGAAGTGCTTAGGACACGCTGAAGGTGTCCTAAGCAAGTTTGCTGTGAACCTTTGCTTCGAATTCACTGAAAACTGTATCAGAACTTTACTTTGATGTGGCTGCCTGCTTGTCGTGATAAACGCAATCATTCGTAGCTTCTACAGGAAAATTATTCATCTTTTGAAAACGTCTTTGCTACTGCTTGTAAAGAGGTACCTACAAACAGCTCGGACTTGTTAAAGAATTTTGGTAATTATGTACGCCTATAGTTATGTAGGCACACAACAACTCCGTCCTGCACGCGGAAAGAAATGCATGCTCACAGTGCCTCACAGTGCTTCTAAGCATCCGCTCTGCTAGTGCGTGGACACGGTATATATGATAAAAAAAAATTATCTCCGAAGCTTTGCAGAAGAGAGCATGCGAGAAATTGTGCAATAGGCGAGAGTAAATCAAATTTGAACAAAAATAGAGAAGTGATCAATGTAAATGAAAATTGAAACGTCAAGAGACAGAAAGAGACAAGTGGAGTTTCGCTTGCGTGGTCCTTTTGTATAGGCTAAAATATCACGTCCAAAATGGCGACGTCCTTCCAAGTAGGACCCACCGCTTCGGACTGGATTCGGCCATCGAGGAAAGAAAGCGAAGGAAAGGCCCTCGCTATCCGAGCTGCATGATAAAAAATGAGCCGGAAGTCACGTGTTTTCGCAAGGGCTAAGGGGAATTTTTGGCCGATGGCGCAGCCAATAGTAGCGGTGATTTGTACTGTTTTCTAACCATATTTGTGCACACTGTGAGCAGAGATACGCTGACGACGAGGCGTGCAGGAACATGTTTATCGCGCTCTCCTGATTGGTCAAAGAGATCTCCACTTCCGTAGGGCTGCAAGGAACTTATGAGGTGAAGGGAGTATAAACAGTCGCGCTGGCATGTACACGCCGGTGACGTCGCGTGCTGTACAGGTGACCTGAGAACATTACGAGTTCTTATGGGCCACCATGAAAACAAATTCCGGCACGCCCTCTGTCAAAGGGAGCTCTCTCCTCTACTGTTCGGTCGTGCTTGTGAGGTTGCGGCTGTGAGTTATAGGCGGAATCTGTCGCGTTATTCTGCAGGTCACGGCTGCAGTGTGGCGGTGCTTACATATTAGTTACAAACTAGTGGCAGTGACGCAGTGCTGCGACCTGGCAGATCTCTATCACTACGCACACAAGCACCTACAGGAGTAGTCAACTGCCGCTGGCACGATGTATTACATGCCAGTACAGGGTTCTGAAGAAATTTGAGATGATGGGAAAGCTTCCTAATTGACCGGTTTCCATGCAATAAACAATAGACACGTTTCTATATAGGCGATTCTCTGCAGGACATTAGACACCTTTAGCATACCATGTCCCGTGATACCGTTGCCGGTATCGCAGTACCGGAGCCCGCCCACCGCCAGTCCGCACGCGCTGATTGGTCCCTATCAGGCAGGCGCACGCGCAGCTTCCCGGTATCTGGCGCCATCTGGTGCCCTGCAGGCGATTTGCGCATGCGCACTGACGGCGTGCGGCCTCCCGGTACTCCGGTAACGTTAACACGGTACACGGTATTGCTAAAGGTGTCTAACGTTCTGCAGAGAATCGTTAGACGCCCTTCCGTCTAGAGAGGGGCAAGCAGGTCCCGCTACTGCGCGTTATGATCTCGACAGCACGTAAGTTATTGGTACGAATCACCGTACACACCACTGGAAGAACACAGCGGAGGCGATGTCGGGCCCGTCTTATGCATCGACACTGGATTACGCGCGCTGTGGACGGGGTGTTTTTGAAAACGACTGTACAGGTGCCGTCAGAAGTAAATGGAAGGCAATATTAACGAAAAAAATTTAATCATATCCCCCTAAATTCAGGCATCCTTGAATACATGTGTACAGCCAAATTGTGATAGTGCGAATTGCAGTGTGCACCAACAAACATGGACCATTATGCTTTAGATTTAAAGGAATTATTTTTTTTTTTGACAAAGTCGCCTTCCATTTACTTTTGACGGCGAGTGTACATGCGTGCATTTGAGGGTGTTAACAGTCCTCTTTGGAAACGTCCTCAAGCAATGGGCGATAGCACAGCCGTATGTTTTTTGCCTCATCCGTATTTGAGAAAGCTGGCAAAGCCGTGGCTTCGGACCTATCCAGACAGTCTTCCTCCGCCTCGTCACAAGGAGCGCACACAACACCGCGCGCTTTTACCGGCGAGATGGGGGCAACACTCCGAAAATAGACGCCAGAGGCCGCGTAAAACCGAGCAGCGCGCAGCCCGTTTTCCATAAAACCCGCTTACATGACTGCCGCAACTGCGCCGCCCATATTGTTGGAGCTCTTATACACGGGCCAACTTCAAAGCTCCGCCGGGCGAGTGGTCTCTTCTGTAAAGCGCACCAACCACCTCCCGGCATGTGTTGTGCCTATTTGCCGCGCCGCTTGCAGCCAGCGGCCTTTCTAGCGCCTCGCATATATTCATTCTATTCAGGGCGAAGCCGCACTATGCGTGCGCGATTGCACCAGCCACGGCACCTGCGAAATAGCCGATTTTTCAAGGTGTAGAATAGGAAACTTCTCAAGCTCGGCTTCTATGAGACTTTCTTGCTTCTCTAAAAAGTACTGGCGGCTATTTTCTTTTAGCCATGAATACGTTTCTTTTTTTAGTCTTGCACTTTGGCCTGGCGCTGTTTTACGAGTGCTTGTAAACAGTCCTCAAGAGAGGAACGCAAAAAGGTCAGTGTTCCATTCGTTTTGCATGTTGCCGAAAACTGCACTTAAGACAACTTTTTCTTTCATGCTTTGCAGGTATCTCTACAAGGTGTCAAGCCTATCGTTTATTGCGCGGTAGCAGTATTGTTCTTTCTGAGGCTCGCACATTTTTAGATAATGCAGAAAAAAAAAATTCTTGCAAGACTTCAGTGGTCGTAACCAAGTTGCAAAGTTGCAGCACTCCTGAGTGTGAGACAGAATGGCTGAAAAGTTGTTTCAGAGTTCTACTGGCTAAAGATAGGCAGGAAAATGATAAGCATTGCGCAACAGACGGGCCGTGCAGGGAGGCTTCTACAGCCTGGATGAATAAAAACTGTTGCGCGTGGATAAAACAAAAAATGGTGCGATCGCCTCACGTGCTCGTTGGCTATGTAGTAAGCGCACCAAATATGGAAGAGTGCGTTATTCGCGCGCTCTAGGTCTAGATGGGAGATTTACCCGACTGCAATGGCGACTCGACTCTGCATCTCAAGGAGTGCTTGTCTATGATTTAGGTGCGATTTTTTTTTAGAGAATAACATTGAAACGTTGTGTTAGATAGCTCCCATATCGCAGGGGGTGCAAGCTGAGAAAAGCCGCCTTTTATGTTCATGCCTCATACAGATGCATTGATATTTGCAACGGAGGGTTTGTTTTTATGGGTTCAGAAATCACTCAAGAAACTTCTCAGGGCTACACGGGTAAAAAAGTCAGTGATTCTGGGGTGGAAGCCTCAAAGAGACGCTCGTTGCTAACATGCAATAAAGCGCCAAAGCTTTCGTTTTACGATTGTGCCCTACAGGACGTAGTACTGTAGGGCACTACGTAGGGACTACGTCCTGTAGGACGTAGTCCTGCTAAGCCTAAGCGGCATACATGCCAAGAGGTGTGCAATACTTATGCACAGGGAAGAAAATTCTTCTATTCCCTTATATTACATGGCTTGTAGTATCGTTTTGGCGTCGCATTTCTCACAGATCCATGCGCTGAAATAAGCGAACGAGTCTTGCCGGAATCGAAGCTGTGAAAACGAAGAATTTTCAGATATACACTCCTAACCAAAAGTACGAACGCCATTACGCATGGGACGAGAGGTACCCACGGCTAATGTAGGGCTTCTGTTGTTTATGCAGAGATCCGAAACTTTGGAGAGTGAAGCAAACTCTGGGCTCGCTATCAAGGGCTTTATAGGGCACCAAGAGAGCTTGAGAAGAGTCGGATTCACTGAGGTCGTTGCCGGCTACGCATGGCATTAGACTTGGATTAACTTTACTGGCCGGATTTATTCGCTCGTGCACTGCCTGCGTGTGTATATGTGTGTGTGTTTTCTTTATGCGAATGGGACATGTTTGTGTCGGGAGAGGTTTAAAACAAAGAGAAAAAACATGGCCGCCTCGCGCCGATGTCATCGACCTCCTCGGTAAAACAATCTGTGAGCACTTACTGGCAAGTGTCAGCCCCCCCCCCCCTCCCCTTTCCCTTCCGTTTCAGCCAAGCAGAGCAATAAAAATTAATGGACAAGTGAAGCCAACATCAAATGCTGTGCCCATGTTTGCGCAACTTCATTGACCCGCGAGCGTGAAAGACACGAAATGACAAGAAAGCGCTATTATCGTCTCTGAATAACCGAATATGCTGGAGCAAAATAAAACACATTCGCTAACTTTCACTTTCACCTTCACTTAGCGTGAGCCGAAGCAGCCGCCGCTATAGCGTTCTGGAATCTCTACTACGGGCAGTCGCACGTCCTCCAGTAACACCGACTTCGATATTTCTCGCTTCCCCGTCAAAGCAGGTTGCGACACAAGTTCTTAGCCGCAGGATTGAGTAGGGCCGTGAAATTGAATTCCTTATTACTCCCACCACTTCTTCAAAGCGACCCGACATCGCTAACTCCGGGCGGCCGCGGAGTGCTTCGGGCGATCCCCGCCAACTAAAGAGCTTCTTGGTTTTGTCTCCTATCCTGCGCAGAGGCAACGTGTATAACTTAGAAAACAGGCAGAGAAGAGAAGCTACATGTGCGCAGTAGGAGAAGCAACAAGGGCTAGAGCCTATATACCAAGCCAATACTCTGGCCGCCGAAGACGTGACGCGCGGCGCTCCCAGCGATAAAAGAAAAGTGTCGGTATGGCCTAAAGTTGTACTGCTAGCGTAACGAAAGGCAGTCTGTGGTTCAGCACTTCCCGTCGCATTCTTCTTCGTTCGAGGTACTTTCGGCCAACTTTTGTTTCTGTGTTGCAATGCTGTCTCGCCGTCTCATGGCGCCGCAAACAAGCTTTTCACTTGGGTGGTGGAAGAAAGAAACTAAGTAATGTGTCGGCCAAGTCCCTCTCGGATCGTCCTTTATTTCGCGGGGGCGCACTCGGGCAGAATTTCTCCCTGCAAAAAAGAAAGAAAAGAAAATTGCGGTCACTTGTTTGCGCTGTTACGACCACATTAACTTTTCGACTCCTTCGCAACTTCTTTTTTATTCTTTCTCATTCCCACTGCTAGCGCCAATGCACCTTTTATTTTATTTTTTCAAAACTGGACTCGCTTTCATCGCCATGTCTGTTATTTATTTATTTGTCCCATTTTCAAGCGCTGGTCGCGACTGAGTGAGAAGCAAACGTTAGAATGCTACACAAATTTTTCAAGTGAACTCGACAAACTACTCATGAAAGGTATATGGTATGGTATATTTGGTTTAACTTCCCAAAGCGACATGGGCTATGAGGGACGCTGTAGTCGAGAGGTCCACATTAATTTCGAGCTCACGGCGTACTTTTACCCGCATTGACGTCGTTCAGTAAATGGTTTTTAAAGGAAAGGAACAGCAGTTGGAAAAGAAGAGAAACACATGAAGGTTTAAATGGTCTCTTGTTCTTCCTCCGAAGAGCAGAGCTTTTGTCCGCGTTTGCGCGCCAACCGAGAGATGCAAAAAAAAAAAAAATGGAGCCAGAAAGAGAGAATTTTGGTCAGGTTTGGTCTGCTCAAAATTTTTTCAGATACCTAGTGCACCCCCAGGTTTGGCGGTTTAATTTATTTGGAGGAGAAATTCTAGAGGCCCGTACTGTGCGATGTCAGTGCACGTTAAAGAACCCCAGGTGGTCGAAATTTCCGGAGCCCTCCACTACGGCGTCTCTCATAGCCTTAGTCGCTTTGGGACGTTAAACGTCCATAAACCAAACCAAACCAAACCAAACCAAACCAAACTCCCAGGTTTGAGTCGGGACTTGTAGCTGCAGACTGAGGAGTACATAGAGGGGAAGGGGATTGGAAATGGTTTCAAAATTTAGATAATAGGCACACCACGTCTTGCCTTACCCGCTGTTTTGAGTTACACACAGACGAAAGAAATCCCGTAGTTTCGGAAAAGAGAAGTGTTGAAATGAATGAAAGCATGACCAAAGTGAAATATAGGAATACCATAGAAGAGTGTCCAAACTTCGAACTCGGGCAAACCTAAATCCAGGGTTCTTAATGCCAATGCCGCCAGCAACACTCACAACAACGCATTTTTTTATTTTACAAAAAGTACGAGCAACACCCCCAGAAAGCTCCGAACTTCCCTTGATCCGTTTCTGCGCCTGTAAGCAGCGGTAGGTTCTCCCTTAAAGCTTCTTGTGCTTAGCTGACGTTGTTGGTTTTGTTTTCGAGTTCTTGACGGTTTAAGCGACGTCAGCGCACCAGCATTTGCCCCAACTTTCCGAACGTCACGAAGCTCTTAAACCCCCTCTTGATAACGCTAGGCTTGGCTTGCAAAGGTGCCTGGAAAGTCAAAGCCATACTGGGAGATAAGGTATAGAGGCTATACAGATTCCAAGAAGGCAAGAAGAACGACGGATAGGATGAGCAGCAAGGTTGTACTCTATAGCGTGGTTTGTCCTCTTCCCAGAAGAGCTTCTCCGGGTGTCGACCCCGTGTTATCGGTTCTGGTGTCCAGCAAGAGTTTGCAGTGGCGGGCGGGGAAGAATACGACTACAAATCGGGCTCCGTAAATTACTCAGGGTGGTGCAGGAGAGAACGAAATAAAGAGAGGTTGAAAAGCGATAGTAAACGTCGATAGCAATCCTGATGTACTGTACAGTGGCTGCTCGTGGAGTTAGGCGCTTCACTGCGGAGGCAGACCAACCAACAACGACCCGCACACGAAAGGGGCACTGGAGGAGATCGCACGCTGTGCGTGCAAACTGAGCCGAGAGAATAGCCACAAATAAGAGCGGATACGGCTGTTAAACAGGGAATAGGAGAGCGCCCTTCTTTTAGCCTGGTTTCTTGCTTTTGAGTTACTCATGAGAACATATCCACCCCACTTTTGACGCGAGAAAACAGTTCTGCGCTACGTGACGACCTTTTCTCAAATTGATATTGTTTTAAGTGTGTTGATATGGCGTTGCAATATCAAACCAAAAAGCAAGAAAAAAAACTAAGTGTGTCCCAAAGGCGTTTTGAATGATTAGCATTAGGGGAGTCTGCGAAGCTGTACACTAATGCAGGCTGTACAGGGCGGGCATTAACGTACAGAAAAAAAAAAATTCCAAGTGCATATAAGTACAGGTAGCTTCAATTTTAAAGGGAACAGTAGGTTTGCACGCTAGAATAAATTATGTTGTTACTTTCAAACAAATCTCGCGGGCATAATATATCCAGAGAAGAACTGTTTGGACCAAAAGAAAAGGTGTGCTTTTTATGGAGTAATCATTGTCTGAATGCCGACAGTGTGTTACTTTTCATATTGGAGCAGCCTGCACATATATGCTAGAACGGTAGTTCTGACAGAAGGCCACGTATTCTATTAAAGGAATCTGAATCGTCTTCTTCTTGCGGGAGTGCGCCAGATGGAGTACGCTGTTCGAGCACTCAAGGTGTGCAGGACTGTACGCATGCACGTCGGGCCGGCGTTTGCTTTTGCGTCTTCAGGGATTCCACAGATTAAATGAATGGCAAATGACGATTACGTATTGAGCGTATGCTGCCTTAGGCGCACGTGCGAGATATTTTGAGGCGCAGTGGCTCTACTCAAGAGGCACAGGCATGTGTGGGCATATCTTCGGCACAGAATAAACAAAACGAATACTTTCTTCGTACGCTCGACTTTAATCAGGCACACTATTCTCTAAAAAGAATAAGCTAAGTTTCCGAAACAGTTGCCTACCGCTTCCAGAAGCGAAGACTAATCTAAATAGGACTTTCACGATATTCTTGGCGTCCTAGAAGTAGTATGGGCAATCGAAGCGGTCCATTCCCTACGACCCACAATGACTTCCAGAGTAAACCGAAACTGTTCAGATATCGCTACTACTTACACAGCCCACGCAAAGTTTGGTTTAGTTTATAGGGGTTTAACGTCCCAAAGTGACTCAGGCTATGAGGAACGCCGTGGTGGAGGGCTTCGGAAATTTCGACCGCCTGGGGTTCTATAACATTTACTGACATCGCACAGTACGCGGGCCTCTAAAATTTCGTCTCCATCGAAATTCGACCGCCACGGCTGGGATCGAACCCGCGTCTTTCGGGTCAGCAGCCGAGCGCCATAACCTCTGAGCCACCGCGGCGGCGCAGCTAACGCATGTGTAAGGCCAGACATGGGCAGCGTATCAAGAGAGGACGGTAGCATGCTCACTCCCCTTACACTCACACAACCTTTTACTACTCGCCGACCTACATTTGTGCACGTCTATCATCAAAACGTATTTCCAAAACAAATAATGGTCTTGCTGATCTTTATTCCACCCCGCAAACACCGTGGACGCACCCTCTAAACTAATTATGCGACGAGATGCCGAGGGTCACCACGGCTCGTCTGTGATGGACGTTGTTGTGAGCTACGCGGAGTTGCCGGCGGAGGGACTGAAGTCGTGGGATAACAAGGTGGGTTCCAATTAGGGCTCACTTCACAGTGGCCTGTTCTGAAAGCACTATTCCCTCGCCTCTAGCCGCATCCGACCTTCATGTTAGATTGCTCGGACGAGCGACAAATAGAGAGCAATCACGAGGCCAGCTTCCAAACAAAGCGGACGCGAGCTAACGGGATGCGTCAGCTGTCGCGCTAGATGTTGCTTGTCTGTGGCGACATTATTTTTTGTGCGCGAGGCGTGTGGTTTACGATACTATGCTTTCAATTCTAACGACCGGGACGGATACAAAGGTGGCACAAGTAATGAGGCTGATCTGCAGAGACAGTCGGCAACAGTGAATGCGCGCCGGTACGAAGGATTGCTGCAATTGGCTTAGCACGGAACTGCCGAAGAAGTTGGGCGTTGTCTAGTCGTGGAATTCGTTAGCTAACTGCAGTAAATGCAATTTGACCAAAATAGCAGCAAACACTGCAGTTATGTTCTTCGGAATCTGCCGTGTCAAATCGACTTCTCAACCACAGGCCGATAGACTTCTTTTTGTTATTGAGGCATGTGCTCGTATATTTGCGAGATGTATAGCCAAAAAAGTGCATCTCATGACTGTACATGTCTTACGTGTGATATGTGGGTAGCGCACACTATGTGTGGAGGATTTCTTTCAGCCGATGGACTGTACTAGACCCATTCTATTTTTTCCTGAGCTGTCATCATGTTTTTTTCTGTCTGAAACATTCAACACAATACGAAGGAATAACCAGCTCCGCTAAATGATACCGACGCTTCGTCAACTAACATCTAAATAAATACAAGAAAAACGTATGCAACACAGCGACACGTGCAAAGAGGTTACTTTTGGATGTTTTTAAACGTGGGCGCATTAAATACTTCAAATTTCTACCCGCGACAGTCGTGCGTGTCACAGCTCGCAGTGAAGAAAGCCACCAAAGGAGTCTGCATTATTTAGGATTGCTTCTGGCTTCCCAACTGCCTTACAGAGCGACCTCACAGACGCATGTTTTTACGAGGACGTGTGCGCAGGATTCAGCGTACGCGGTGCGGGCGCACTCAAAGCGCGCATTCTGTTGCGATGTCTGCTATACGCTATAAAACGTGGACGTCGCGCCTCCGCTCCGTTTTGTCGCATCTCTTGACCAGTTATCCCTCCATCTCAGAGTTTCGAAAGATAGTGAAGCAAAGAAGCGTAAAAAGTCTGACGGATAAAAAGAGAAAAAGAAAGAAGAAGAGGGACAGATGGAAAAGGAGAGTGAGACAGCGGTCTAAAAGAGATCGATCTGGCACCCAGTTCACGCAGTCTATGCGTTAGTGCCGCTTTAATTAGAGCCACGCGCCAGGCCACAAAGACAGCTGTAGCTGCTGTCCGTCCGGCGACCACACGGCCGGCAATTGGACAGGCTGGCCATTCTTCCGCTCGCTGTCAGCTGGCGCATGCTGAGATTCGGGGAAGCGGAAAGCCGCTGGCTGCACGGATTCAAACAAGAAGAGCGAAAGCTGTCGGACCTCCTGCCCATCCTCGCTGAAGTAGAAACGGGTGTGAGCAACCGGACGTCCTGCAGTGCTTGTGGCAAATGAGGCGGTTGCTCCCGCATCACTTGGGTGCGATGCACTCGCTTCGCACACCCGCATCACTTGTCAGTGCTGTCGCACGATGAGCGAAAGGCGTCTTTCGACGAGACAGCACTGGCGCGGAACGCAACAGCTGGAGCCTAACTCGAGCTCCACTTTTTTCCTTTTTTTTTACAAATCTGTGGTTGCGCCGACATCTTGAGCAACTGCCAGAGCAGGCTCACTCCTCCTTATATATATTAGTGGTCCCCCGCGGTCGAGTCTAGAGACGCCGGATTGTTGTCGAGGAGTGCGCAATACATCGATCTGAGCCAGTGGCCATGTTCTCTTGTCGTTCTCGCCAGAGCACCGATGACGAAGACGGTGGACAACGCACCTGTTGCGGATATCATCGCTCCTTGTCGCCGCAAATCCTGCGCCGCAGTCGTTCCTGCGTTGAGCCATAAATTACCCTACTGTCCCCTGAGGTGTATAGTCATGCGTTTTCATTACCGCTGTGAAAGAAAGTAGCGGCAAAAACGAAACTTAGAAACACACAGGGAAGTGCTGAAATCGCCCAGCGACGTACAATATTTGTTTCATGAACTTCATTTTCTGTTTTCCAGGCTCTCCTGGAGAGCCAGGCTGTGGATTCCTTTTTCGATTTTCGTCGATCGGTATCGATCTTTTGCTTTAGCCTTTTGCATCCCTCATCTGACCGACGCATAAAAAGCCGCGCGAATTTCTTTGATCACCGCTCTTTCGCATAAACTCATCGATGGCTGCGGCGACGAATCTCAGCTTGCACGACGAGCCGTGCGTGTTTTCTGGGCGATCGTCGGCCCGCCTCTTTGATCGACCAATCACAGCCGTCCTTCACCGCTCTCATCACCTTCCTCGTTGACTCTCCCCCCCTCCCGTCTTTAAAGTGTTTATTATTATTATTATTATTATTTTTTATGTCAGCGGAGTTTCATTCTCTTTCATTATGACTTCCACTTTCCATGACGAGCTCAAAGAAAGAAAAATAACAATAGCGAGAGGGCGTGTGTCGCTTTGGTGACTCGACTGAGATCGGATCAATAAACCGTTTGAAGTGAGAGTTTGCGTGCAAGAAAAAAAAAGAAAAAAGAAAAAGGGGCCGCAGGTTTCGGTTGCTGCCGGAATTCTTGAGATAGGGTCGCTTGGGAAAATACGCGGCTCAAGCCATCCTTTCGCGGCAAATTATGCGGCCCCTATACGAACGAGAAGGACCCTTTTTGCAGCTTTGCGACAAAGCATAGGATTTAAGAGCATGGCGCCTAATGGGCTGTCAGACCGTAGCTTCCATGTTTGTCTGAGCTGTGGGATTATTTTTTGTCCCTTTTATGAAACTCGATCACACTCAAACAGTAACCTTACGTTTCGAGAAACCAGCAGCAGTATTTTTTTTTAAATCTGTGACATTATACTGCGCAGATTATTTTTATTTTGTTTATTATTTAGGTTATTTTAGAAGTAATTTTTTACGACAAGTTGCTTTTTATCAACATTGATGTTAACTTTCGGCTACTCTTTTTAAAGATTATCTGTTACGCTGAAATCTACCGTAGCGTCTAAAAGTGAGGTGTCTCTTTTTCGAAATAAGCCAAATCCCTAAACCGAAACTAAATGAAATTATGCTGTAATGGTGAGTCGGTTCCGGTAGATTCTTAAAAGAAATAGGCTAAATAACTAGCATGTAAAGTATAGCACATAACAGCTTGGATAGTGCTTCGTCTGTTGCGGGTAACAAACTTTTGAGTTTTTATCAGTTTCTCTCAAGTTGGATTTGGGTCATTTCAAAAAAAAAAAGTAAAGTACGCAAGTGTCTTTCATCATAAGCAGGTACAAACAGTAGATTTCGTGCTGCAATAAGCGAGTGTTGTATAAACGCACTTCGTCGCACGTAGATATAAAGGTAGTGTTAAACGATATGCAGTGTATCCCCAAACGAAAGGTCCTTCTAGCAGACTGAGCTTCAAGCGCCTCTCTTATCAGCGGTTTCAATAAATGGGCTTTAGAAAGTGACCAAGGCAAGAGAAAGCTTGCTAAAAGTCATGCTTGGTCGAGCTGGTGCGACTCGGTGACAAGAAGAACGCCATAAACTGGCGCACAAGACAAAATCGCCTGTCAAGTGCCGACCGCGACAAAAGGCGCGGTCACCACAACTGTGTTCTGCGAGCAGCTTTTTCCGAAAAGAATGATCAAGGAATGATCCATGTATTTTTCCTGTTAGCGGAAACTGCACATTATTTCTTTTTGCTCTCAGTGAAGATGTAGTCTGGTCGACTTTACCTGTTCTAAATCTCCAACTTGTGCCCTTAAACTGTTCCATGTGAAGTGATTTGATTTACTTGCTCAGAGTTGTACAATAGTTTTGGTTCCTATCTTTGCGTGGCATGTGCTACTTTCTTAGCCCTATAACTGTATAGCAGCTGAATACACTCTGACTGAGTACTTACTATACTTCGTTTTCCTCAATAATTAGGACCTGCTTCGTTAGTTCGCTTATCTTCATTACGCCGGTCAACCTTTGATTAGTTTTTTTATTCGCACACTCACTCAAAGTGGACCATACTGCCTCCACAGTAAGTACTTGGCGGGAGGAGAGCTTGCCTCGGTGGCACTGCTTACAATGGCGAGTCGAACCTTCGGAGTCGTCGTTCCGTTTATTTTACTGCCAGGGCACCTTTAGAAGAACATGAAACCTAACGATAATCGGACGCCACTTTCTTTCAGAAAATCCATACAGCCGTATGAATCATGAAGCACTCTTTCCTTCCTCTCTGTCTTCTTCGGTTAAGCCTACTTCTCGCGTGTACGAGCGATGCCTCTTCTTGGCGTCTGTGAAATAGGCGGTGCCCGGGGTCGAAATGATGAGAGCACTCATTTACCGGCGGCTGTGGTGTGACCCCGTTCCCGTCACCGGCGCGCGCGCGGGCTGTACCGACGACGACATCGGATAGGGCGCTCGAAGGTTCGCTTAATAATTGGAGAAACGAAGGAGCCCAGCGGCGGAGCTGCTGCCGTCGCGATAGAGTCGTATTTCAGCGAGTCGGGTTCCCCTCAGTACGTCGGCGTTTGTGGCGTTCTTTATTGATACGAACGGTGGCGTTGGAGAAGCGGAAGAAAATGGAGAAAAACTACGAACGTCATGACGTTCATCTTTAACGTGTTTGAAAAATGAGGTGTACGAAACGTAGAGCCTATAACGAAAGTGCAGCATTTTTTTTCTCTCAGGTTTTGTATTAGATACTCAGAACCAAGTAGGTTTTGCATGGTTTTGCATGGCGCACGACCTTCGTGGAGCGTTCATAAATTCAGGAAAGGTTCGACTGCTCTGGTTATCAAGATCAATACAAGCTGTTCGTTTGTGATATTGTTGCAAAACAATGCCTATAATTACTGGAAATGTATATTACGCTTCTCGGCACAGTGCTCCGCAAACTAAATGTTACTTTGAGTCAGTTTGGGGTTTTGTAAATCTTACATTGCCTCTCGGCTGTCCGTTAGCGATGCCGCCAACTGCAATTCACGGAAAAAAAAGCGCGCAATAGGCGACATTTTTCGCTCTTAGTCCCTAGCGAATATTTATTGCAAGACTCTGTTGTTTTCCTGCAGGATGAACGTACAGTATATCCCGTCTCTGCATGCTACTTGGAAGGCAATGCACCCCGCCGACAATACATTGTCGGCGAAAGTAACATTATTTCAATGACGAGGGTTCTGAATAAGCGGAACAAAGCCCAGTAGTCTAAGTCACAGAATCATGCAGTTTGTTCAGCATTTTTTTTCCCGTGACGGAAAGCTTTGCCCGCAGTGCTGCGGAGATTAGTACCAACGAAAAATGAAATTATTACTTCCCGCTTGTAAAGGCTGTTTTGTTTTTGTATTATGAGCTATTACACTCGCTTGTAGTAGTGTCTGTGGAAGGGAAATAAAACCCCTCTTAATTATTATCACCATCCGAGGGACTTGCACTGAAAATTAAGCAGCGCGAGAGTCGTGGTATTCGGCAAATTTTGAAACTTTCTTCCGAAGAACATGAGAACTGCCGTTAAGGTTAATGTGAAGAATATTTAAAAACGAGTCTATATCACTAATAGAACTATGAGCTTTCACTTAGCGCGACGTATTTATTTGCAGGCGTATATCGTAAGCGGGCTGAATGAAAAAAACAATCTATTACTGTGTTGTTTCTGCCACCATGTCAACCTGCAAACAAGGTGATCTTGAATAGATTGAACCTTTGAAATGATGACAGGAACTGCAGCAGGCTATAGTTTGCTCATTGAAAGAAGCGCGCCATTTCGATACTCCAAACTTCTCATGTTTCGCATCTTTATGCAACTAATGAAGGTTAGAGGTCATGTCGAGCAAACTGGTCTCGTCTCTCTCTTTGTTAAATTCAGGCTTGCACTGCGGGCGCACAGTAAGATGAGAAATGCGTCTGCTGTAGCTAACAAGCAAGCACTACCCTTAAATTTCTGTCTTGTTTCGCAATTTGCTGTATTGTCTGCAAATATAATGCGGCATGAATACAGCATGATGCACAAATCTCACGCTGCATGCAGCCAGGAAATGCTTTTAGATACGCTACACGGTATCTCCAGGTTTTCTAGAAAGAAATCATAAATGTTGGCGGGATGGAATCAATTTCAACGGATTCTGATCCGTTTGGCGACTTATGCTTCCTAGAAAATACTGCGGAATATGGGTAACGTCCCACAGGGCCTCCTTTTCACACCAACACACTCCGGACTAGAAACTTCTTAACCTAACTTCATTAACTTAACCTAACTTAACCTAACTTTATTAACCTAACTGCTGGGCGCATGTTTTCTTCTTTGTTAGTGGTGCATAAGGCATTGTTACACATGAATTACCGCGTGGTATTCTTCTACGACCGCTAATTAGTTTGTAACCGAATTTATTTTTCATGCTGGTTTCAACAGCTGAATGATAACTGTGACGTCAAAGTGTATTTACAGGTCACGTTAGGCGTGAAAAAACTGCAAATTAATCGGTGCTTCTGTATTCGTCGTCATTCCGGCTCTTATGAAGGCTGGCTTCAGCACTGTAGTGATTTAATACGATGAAGCAGCGATTACGTTGCAGTGTTTACATGCCTCACGTGACATATAACCGCACTTTACGTCATAGCCATCGTTCAGCTGTTGAAACCGAAACCGAAACAGAATGACAGAAAAATAAGATTATAAATTATTTAGTGGTCGCCGGCGAACCACATGGTGATGCATGCATAGTAGTGTCTTCCGCATCATTGTAGAGAGAAAACACTTCACCAAAATTAGGCGCCTATGCTCCTTTAACTCCAACGTAAGAAACTGTTTGCGAGCTCGGAGGCGGAAATTTCCAACGATACTGCGACTTTACACTGTAAGGACATGCGATGCTTAGCATTTCCCGCTACACAGAGTCATAATCATCATAATCACCTTGACAACGTCCACTGCAAAGCGAAGGCCTCTCCCATGTCTCTCCAATTAACCTTGACCTTTGCCAGTTGCGGCCACCGTATCCCCGCAAACTTCCTAATCTCATCTGCCCATTTGACTTTCTGCCACCCCCTGCTACGCTACTCCACCTTACTACAGAGTAGTAAGGGGCTATAAATTTTAAAACTTTAAATTTGTCCAGAAGCTGCTCACAAGCTCGTAGGCACCATACTGCGCCATCACACTGAAAACACATTTCGCGCTTGGTACTTCCAGCCACACAGAGCACTAAGGTTACATATTTTTTTTTTTGAAGCTGCATTCGTTCTAGCTTTTTTTTTAATAGGCGCGTATTGTAGACTCCTGCTCGGGTACTTGCTTAACGCTTAATTTCCGCTGCACAGGACGGGCAAGAAACGACGAATGAGGAACCACATTGGGCCCTTCGACGATACGAGGTCTGGTCGGAAAACAGCTGCGAGGCTAGTAAGGCCGCTTTTACGGTTGTCCAAATGGCGGCGTCAGAGGCGAAGGGCTTTCGGGATCGACTCAGAACGATGAGGCCGGCCTTGCGTGGGCCTGGAGGCAATCATAAATACGTCTCCCTGTTTACTCGCTCGCAAGCAGCCTTGAGTGGTATGCACTGTGTTAGGACAGACAATAAAGATGGCATAATGAGCCAGCTTCCTCGGCGACGAAGAAGAAGGTAAACAGAAATGAATGCATAACCGCTTGATGACTCGAGTTCTCTTGCCAACTTTGTTTTTTAAATGAGCTTATCTCTGCAAGCAGTTATCTTTATGGAGGCGGCGAAGCGATTGCGGGCTGAAAATCTGAGCGCTGGGTAATTATTTTCAAACGAAACAATTGAAGGCACAGCGATGCTGCGAACAATGCAATTCCTGCTAATCGTATATTTCATTTCCATTATATAAATATTCCTTGTTTAAATTGCCATTGTTATTACTGCTAATTGTGCCTGTCTGTAATGCTGCTTGTTTTTTATTCAAGTTAGTGTTAATCTACCGGGGGTCCCATGACAGTCGCTTGACTTTGAGATCCTTGCCTTATACTCAATTTATGTAACCAATATGTACCCAATAAATTCTTATCTTATATAAAAAAATCGCAAGGAAGCAAGGCGGCAAGAAAATGCAATAAAACTGAATTGTTGTTATTGTCTTTTATGGAGTTTAACGTCTCAAAGCGACTCAGGCTACGACAGATGCCATAGTGAAATGCTCCGAAAATTTCGACCAACTGCGGTTCTTTAACAAGCACTGACATTGCACAGTACACGGGCCTCTAGAATTTTTCCTCCATCGAAATTCGACCACTGCGGCCGGGATCGAACCCGCGTCTTTCGGGTCAGCAGCCGAGCACCATAGCCACTAAGCCACCGCGGCGGCCCCGAGTTGAATTGAAAAAAAGTAATTTGGAAACTTGCTATTAGTCTTAGCACGGATTTTAATGCAGGCGTCACGGGAAATGTAACCACGATTTCTCAGTGTGTGCTTTGTGCTGTAATTGAGCAGGTGTTCATGTCAGTGAGAAGCTGTTGCCCAAGCGTTTTTTTTTTCTGCGACATCTTCTGGAGATTGCCTGGTTCTATTTATTGGTTACGTAATGTTCCTTTTTTTTTTGGATTATTAAATTTTCCTCCCTAATTCTGTTTCCTTACACCAGCTAAGGATAACTAAATGAGTTTCTGGGGATTTATTTTGAACTATTTCTCGAGGATTGCGTCAAACTTCTTCCAATGTAGAGAAGGCTCCGCGCCGAACTAGAACCCAGAATAGTGCAAGATTTCATATCAAAAAAGAAATTTTATTAGCAAGAAACAGGCGCTGCTCTGTTATGGAGAGCACTTCGTCATACTGTAGGCATACGCCACAATTACAGGGCTAAGATCTGTTTGGAAGAATCTTATGAGATTTACGCATTTGCATAGGGTACCTTATCTAGAATGAAATTTTCGATACCTTCTGCAGTCCACAATGAGGAAGGGATACAAATATATATATATATACATGGTCTCTTCTGAAAGTAGTAGGACTCAATTTTTTAAACAAAATTTATTCAAGAGAATAGCACAAACGATTACAATTTTTCAAGGTAGCACCCTTCCGCACCTACTCACTGCTGCTAATGAGTTTTACAGTTTTCGTACGCCTCCAGGAACGCCTGGACCGGAATGCTGTTTAGCTCCCTCGTCATGGCCTGTTCAACCACCTCTACCGATCCGTGATGTTTCCCCTCGAGCGTCGATTTTTTTCTCGGGAATAGAAAAAAGTCTGGCAGGGCCAAGTCGAGGCTGTAGGGGGGCTGAGACAGCGTTGGCGCCTTGCGCGGGACAAAAAATCGGGTCCTCATTCAGATGACGAAGAAGATCCTACCGGTTGGCCTTTTCCTCCTCTGACAACACTCCCGGCACCAACTTCGCGCACGCTTTCCTCATGGATAAGTTTTCTGTTACGATCCCAAAAACTTGGGTTTGAGGAATGCTCAAGTCATCAGCAATCATTCTGATACTCATTCTACGATCACTGTTAAGTAAATGTTTCCCTCGATACAGATTTTCGTTGGTCTTGCTGGTCGAAGGGCGTCTGAAGCGGTCGTCTTCCTCCACTCTTTCCTTACCTTCTCGGAATAGCTTGTGCCTATCAAAAACACCTGATCTACACATAGAAGCGTCACCGTAGGCCTCCTTAATCATGTTGTGAGTCTCTTTGCCCGTTTTACCAAGATCTACTCAAAATTTGATCGCGTATCGCTGATGCGGTAAACGCTCGACGATTCTGCGTGACGAGACGTTTCGACAGGGGTTCACAGTACAAGCGACCTCCTCTTTTTAACGGCCGAGAGCCGACTGCCGATTTTCCCCAGCATTCCCAATATCCCCCTTCAACGATCCCCAGGAAAAAACCAGTCCTACTACTTTCAGAACAGACCATGTATATATATATATATATATATATATATATATATATATATATATATATATATATATATATATATATATATATATATATATATATATATATATATAATATGTTTTTTTTATTGGTAGCAAACAACAGTTTGAAAATAATTAGCAGTGGTTGAACGCGGTTATATCAAGTTTGTAGAGCGAGAGCTCGGTTTTGCTTGGTTTGTCGAAGGACGAGACCATTGGTTTTGTTGAAATTGTGCTTTTGTTTTTCGTAGATAGGCTCTCGCTGTATCTGTCGTCGAGCTCGCTGCTGTTCGCGCCGATTCCCTATGATGCACGATCTCCATGGTGTTTGTGCGTTTACCGAAGCATTTACACATTTGCGTTATGTATTATATTCCGCAAGATAGTCGCAGAAAAAGCAACGTTTACGTCTGTCCTATTGAAAATTTTTTTGAGGTCGTGACTGGACCGATGCATGTGTTGAACAATATCAGTTTTCATATCCTTTTTCTTTCGCTGATCGATACCACATTCTGTTCGCTTTTTTTTTAGCATGCTGTCGCCCACCACCTAGAAAACCGTGGTTTGTATTCGTGTATGCTTTTTGAAGTCAGGTACCAGTGATCAACCGCTTGGGTTTGTACTAAACGTGATTTGTTAGGAGAAGATGCGCGATATACTTCGAATGGAGACAGCGCCTACTGCATTGAATCGTAAGTAGAACTTGATTGTGTATACAGCGCAAGTCTGACCGTAAAAAATCGACGCAGGCTCGTCGCTTTCTGCCGAACCTTAATGCATAGCGAAAGCTGCTTTTCTGCAATTCTTTCTGCGATTCTTTACTTTCGTTTATATTGTAACGTGGCGGCCAGCCGAAGAATGAGGCGTGGTGAACGATGGCTATGAGATGATTTAATGGCCGCTGGCCTAGCGCGGGCGCTCCGTCCCGCGCCACTGCCAGCTTCGTCTTCGTCACACTACCCGGGGCCTCCGAGCGATCGTCCCGATCGGTCACGAACAGGCGGCGAAGTGGCGATGGTCTTGAGTGGAGGGTTGAACAGTATGTAGAAGATGGTGCAGTGCTGGCCGCCACGATGAGAAAGATAAGAGAATGAGTCCCGGTCCACGAAGCATCCGCGCCGCAGGGTGCCAGGAGCTGGCGGCCGCGGTCCGTGGACGCACCGAACGGCGGGGGCAGGGGGGCGGTGTCTTCACGTTTGGGTCTTGGGTCAGTGGGGTCTTGGGTCGGTGGGGTCTTGGGTTGGTGGGGTCTTGGGTTGGTGGGGTCTTGGGTCCGTCGGGTCTTGGGTCGTCGTTTCGTGTGGTCCGGGCGGGGGACGGGGCTGGGGTGAGCGTCGAGGTCGGTTCAGGTCGGGCGGGCTGGGGCGCGGCCGTGCGGCGCTGACCAGGTACTCACGGCCGACGTCCACGGCAGGCCCAGGACGCCGAAGCGCCGTGACCAGGATGGCGATGAAGAGACCCCAGCACCTCACACCAAATGTAACGTGGCGGCCAGCCGAAGAATGAGGCGTGGTGAACGATGGCTATGAGATGATTTAAAGGGACACTGAGGAGAAATTGAAGTTGGCTTGTATCGACAGAATACCAGCTCCTGATTACAAAAACGCCACTCATACTGACAACAAAGCTCTTGTAACGTAGAAAAGAGCAAGAACCAAAATACAGGTATCGCCGCCACAGGCCAAACTCGCAAGTACAAGCGTCATGACGTCATATAACAAAACAGTGTTGCTGGAACCAATGGTTCTAGCAACGCTAGGACACGAGAAGCACACATCACTGAGGCACAGTCAATGCATGCGCAAATCTCCTTGACGTCGCCAGATGGCGCCACGTGCCGGGCAGCTACGCGCTCGCCTGAAGCATCGGGACCAATCAGCGCCTGCTCGCCGGCGTTAGGCGGGCTCCCGGTATTCCGCTAGCGGTATCAAGGTACGCGGTATGCTAAAGGTGTCTATTTGCGAGAACTTCGTTGACGACTTCGAGAACGAGATCCATCGTAACGCTCGCAAAACGCCGGTGCAAACGTAAGCGAAGCGACTGTAGCGACGGCTGCAATAGCCGATAGATGCCTTCAACGTGCGGCCGGCGGTAGCTTTCTTTTCGGCTGCTGCTAGGCCGCACTGCTGGCCGCCAGAAATCACGGAGTCTGCATCACGTCATGTTTCACGTCACTTAGTCCTCTGTCGTCATAGCCGAATCCCAAGTTTGAATCACAGCGGCGGGAAAAACCTTTTCAACTTCGAATCCAAATTTCTTAGAAATAAATGCATTTTTCGTTGCCGGCCAAGTGGCAACAAAGCCATGACATGCCGAACTATCGGATTTTGCTATAAAAAATATATTAATAGTGCTCTCCTCAGTGTCCCTTTAATGGCCGCTGGCCTAGCGCGTCCCGCGCCACTGCCAGCTTCGTCTTCGTCACAATATGTTTTCGTAATTCGGTTGTTTTTATTTTATTTCATTCAATCTTTCACGTTTTTGTCCTTTGTCTTTTTAATTTTTTGTTCTTATTTTAATTTTCTGTGCTTGTTGAGCCTTTTATTTTTGTTTGTTTTCATTATGTTTTTCTTTTCGTTTTTGTTTTATTTCATTTTATTATTTCTGTTTCTTATTTTTCATTTTTATGTTATTAGTTTTATTTTGCGCTACGCTGCCTCCCAAGGTCGTCTTGCATACCGACAGGACCTTAAAGAACGGGAGCAGTAGAGTTTTCGCTCTGAGACCTCAGTTTAATCGGCACTGTGTCGGGAAGGACACATTATAATGGCAGATCTTGTGTTGTCCTTACCTGTAGATTGCTGAAAAAGCGTAAAACTGTAGCATTTAAATATGTGCAAGCCGCGGGCTGTATACCGGAAATCACAGATAGATTCTTTCGAAAGAGGGAACGAAAAAGAGAAGTCATTGGGCACAACTTTTGTCACACAAGAAGAAAATTTAGTACACGTTTCACGCGTGTCAGCAGGCACAGACTGAGCAATCGGCGACATTTGTAATGTTAGGCTAATCTACCACCACTATTACCGCGTTAGGATGGCATTCCGGGCGAGCAGGAACTCTGATGTCAGGAGACGATGTGTAAAATGGTGTTGGTAAAGGGGCGAAGGAAGGCTGGATGCCGCTTCATCTGTGAACACAGTTGCAATACTGACTGTCAGTGGTTGTGTAATGTTTGAAGAGCTTTATGCGTACTGTAGCAACATGGACGCGAGCAAGAAGAAGCTATATTACTACATAGACGCGCGCTATGCGTCGTCTGATTGCACCATTGGATACTGGGAGCCGAAAGTGTGTATGCATAAACAAGCTGAGGCAAGAAAAAAAATGTTTCAGTTTCCCCGAAGCCTATGACGTGTTTTTGGCGAGCCCGATTTTAAATAGCAGGAAATGCTTTTTGCGCCGTATTCAGCGAAGTTGAAGAACATGAACCAAGAATGCAACGCCTCCTATTGATCAATATTGTATCTCACATACTTCACGAAATTGGCATTGTTTGAAAGCGACTTGCAGTTTGCAGAAAGAACTGGTAACTCATTGGATATTTTGTACATGTCTCTCGCAGGTAACGCAACGGATGTTAGAGAATCTAGGTCGACCGGCATCTTTTCTTCTCTTTTTACACAGATATCTTGCTTTTTCGGCTTGCACACCCGCATGAAGAGATTCCAAACTACTGAAAGTTTTTCGAAGGCCATTTCCCATCTTATTTTGGTCTCTCTCTTTTTTTTTTTTACCTATTCGCTCTACAACCAGTCAGACACACGAAAAAAAGCTGGCTAGAACGGCAATCTCATTTCGTTCGTACTGGACGAGCGAATCCGGCTAGCCATTATTTTCTCATTGCTTTGTGCAGGGCATCACACTGTACACTGTGCCCTTACCCACCTTGTTCTCTCCTTCGCCTACCCCTTTAACTTTTACATGCCACATTTACTTGCAAGCTGTCTTTTTTTTTTTTAAATCTATATCCATTAGACGCATTGACAGCGTTCTTTTTCAAGACAAAATAAAGTCCAGCACAGTGCGAAGCGTGGTCAAAATTTAATGGCGGTCAAGCCGCTCCGCTTATTGAAAAGTGCCGGGATCGGAGACGGAGAATAAAGCCTGATTTTGATTTTTTAATCGAAACTGTTGGGTTTGTTTCAGAATTATTAAACTAAGACGCCAAGCTTGTTTTGTCTGTGCAGTTTCCTCCATTCACATTGACCGATTCACTGGATTCACATTATTTTCAACGAAATATTGTTGGAAGACGATAACGAAGGAATTACTGCCGTTCTCTTTATAAAACACTCTCAAAAATTGTGATTTTCTTTTCACAGATATATATATATTTAAGAGCCGCTGGCGATAAACCTGGATGAGTTTTTTTTCTGCACCAAACCCTGGCCAATTCGCCACCGTGGGTATGTGCCATCATTTTTGAAACAGCAACAACAACAACGACAACAACAACGACGACGACGACGACAACAACGACGACAACGATAACAACAACGACGACAACGATAACAACAACGACAACAACAACGACAACAACCGCGTTAAAGAACCCCAGGTGGTCGAAATTTCCGGAGCCCTTCACTACGGCGTCCCTCATAGTCTGAGTTGCTTCGGGACGTGAAACCCCAATAAACCAAACCAAACAACGACAACGACAACGACAACGACAACGACAACGACGACGACAACAACGACAACAACGACAACAACGACGACAACGACAACGATAACAACAACGACAACAACAACAACGACAACGACGACGAGGACAACAACCACAACAACAACAACACTAGACCTGTCTGTGCCATTGATACGAAATCGTGCAGAACGCAGGAGTAATAAATAATAAGCATAAGGAATGTGCTAGTACTTGTATACAGGGTGAATCTCAGTTTAGCGCCTCGACTTCAAGCATGTCAAGCACAAGGCAGGTTGTGGTAGCTGCGTTACCATGACATGTTTTGTGTTACTGCCGCACCTTCTCGCGTCATTATTCCCCTCTTCCTGCTGTAGGGAAGCACACCGACAGTAAAATGGTAACCATCTCATCGGCATCCTTAATCCTCGTTTCTCTGTCCCTTCAGCATGAACCAGAGAAAACTCAAGAAACACGTAGAGACTAATGCGCCACTACTTATTAAATGACATGTGGCGATAAAAATAGATGCCTAGTACCATTCGTTCGGTTTCGCCCTTTATCGCCTCTTTATCACGTCCAGTTAAAAAAGCAAACCTTCTCTCGTGTTAACACAGCACCGTGGTTCTTATTTTTGTGTTTCTGTGGATCCTGTAGAAGGCTCTTTTTCTCAATAATCCGCATTGTGCAGTGAAAGCAGCTTCACAAGGACCGGCAACTTATAGTGATGGGGGAATGCTTCAATGAGATTGATGAGAGGTCGACCGGAGCAGCATGCTTCTTGCGTGTCACTAAACACTGGACTTAAACGCCTAAAAAATTAGTTCACTGATCTAGAATTTATATCGTGCCAGATTGCCTAGCATGAGTTATTCATTTCTATGAACTCAAACTTAAAACTAACATCAATGTATGAATGGTGTTTCGGCCTTTTCCTCATGAACTTAATGTTGAAAAGAACATAAATAAGAAATTCTTTTATACAAGTTAACGACTGCCACCAGAATCTCTGAATATTAGCATAGCATTGCGGAGCGTTTCTTTTTTTTTTTCTCAGATGCAAATGTAGAATACCAGGGAAATGTTACATAGTATGAATACTTTGAAAGAAGAAACTTCTTGCAACCGACGCGAACCGAACCTACGGCTTGTTAGATAGACTAGACGTAAAATGATAGGCCAAGGAGCTTAAGCAAGACAGGACAGGAGCTGAATTTCTCGTGCTTGTACTCTATATGTGTTTTTTGTCCTGCTGTGCTCCTGTCTTATTTTGGTCTTGTTGAGCCTAATTTTCTTCGCAAGTGATGCCCCGTTTAAATCAAATATCTACGCTTCACACGCAACTCTGAACATAGGCCTTTTGCGTGCCGTGCTCAGCAAACTAAGCTTCGGTGTATTAGGCTGAAATAGAATGGCCGGAGCTGGCGCAGGGCATTTCATTAAAGGCGAATAAGAGAAGCCTTTGCCCTGCAATGGACGCAGTTGGGCTGCTGCTCATGGTGATGACGATCATGATGAAGGCGTTAAGCATCACAACCATGGACGTCAGCATGTGCGAAAGGAAAATGAAGATAAGGAGTGTAAACACCTCGAATAAAAAAAAAAAGAAAATGAAGATCAGCCGCCGTGATAGTTGAGCTGGTTCGGCATGGCATGCGACGGCGGGGGGTGAGAGCTCGGTATTCTCCCTAGTGGCGTGCTGCCTGTTATGCTACTTCCTGCCATATTATTGTGTGTTTCGCGCTGTACACAACGGTTATAGCTATGTACAAAGAAAGTGCTGAAGTACCCTCGTAACGTTTCAACATGCTACGTGTGTCATACGAAGACGTTTGGCCGTCTCATGTGCAGGTTGCTTTTGTAATAAAGCCAGGAACGAAACTGGGCGTGCCTTCTTGAATCCCCTTTGAGAAGACAAAACCACCAGCGGCGACTTTGACAGCCGCTTCCTGGGAGATATAAAGTGAAAAAGAGGATACAAAGGGATATAAAGTAAAAGAAAAAAACACTCCCTCCACAGTGGTGAAGGAAAAGAAGTGATTTATAATACTCAAGGAACAAATCCTGAAGGGAACAAAATAGAGGCACCATGCAGGCAGCAGCTGCATGGTAGGGCACGTGTTGAGAAAACCGAGACAGCACACCCGTAAACGCTGCGGCCCCGCAATGCTCCATGGGGTTCGGTTTCGGAAAGCTCTTTGTCTCTGAATGGCAGCGGCTGCTGTCTTCAAGCGACGGTTACATATGGGGAGGCGCTGCATCATATTTCAATTTCTTTCCAGCTACCTGCGCTGCCCCCTGAAGAGAGGAAACGGAATTTTCCACCGCTCCGAAATCCTTCTATATATTTTTTTCTAAATCTTTGATCGTTTCATCTATCCTTTCACCGACACAACCAGGAAGATAAATAACCGAAGAGCACACGAAAGCGCGCCTCAAAAGCATCCGGTACGCTTTCCGGTGCGCCCGGATTCCACGTTTGGCTTAACTGCTCCGAATAATAGGATGATGGAAGAAGCGAGAAAGTTGCTTTAAATGACGACGGACACATGAAGAAGAGCAGTGTCTTGAATATCAGGTACTTTATCGCCTCAGGCTCAGCATACTTAAAAACAACAAAAAATAATGCAAAGAAACGTTCAAAGCAGCCGCTGAAATGGAATGAAAACAGAAGGAAAGGTACATATATCTTAATTAAGCGAGTAGCAAAGTACGTTTCCGATGAATTTCCTTCGTGCATGGCGTGCAGCCGTAGCGCCATCATGCGGCATCCACTGAAACCCCAACACGCAACGTACGGCGATGGTCCAGCAGACGGCGCGCATCTAGTGAATGCGCAGGTGTCTTAGAAACGTATCTTCGAGTTATGCACTAAGGCGTTCATGATGATGAAATAACTTTATTTGCACCCGTCAAGTAATCAGAGGGCGATGAAGACTTGAGTCTTGACCGCCATCATCTTCCTCCCCTTTCAGCAGGCTGGGATCCCTTGGGATTCAGCGGTATACAGGGCCAGACGGATGACTTCTTTTTGTTCTTCTTCTTTCTGGCTGGTCATAAAAGCCTCCCAGGACTCTATACTCCTGTCTGGTTCGTTGTGGCTAGGGCATGTCCACACCATGTGGATCATGTCTGCTATTTCATTACAATGTTTACACCTCGGGTCTCGGATCGCCGGATGGCATCTGCTTAGTGCGAGTGGGTTTGGAAAAACTCCCGCCTGTAACTTTCTCCATATGACCTTTTCCTTTTTGCTGAGGCCCTTGCATGCTCCAGGTAGTGTTTGTCTTCCTAATCTGTAATGGCTAAGAATATCTTGGTACGTGTTCAGCTCCTCGTCCCTCTGAAGGGGCTCTCTGCTCGACGAGACCGCATTGGGGTCCCGGTGTGTGAGTCCTCGGGCCAATGCGTGCGCTGTCTCGTTTCCCCGGAGGCCCTCGTGGGCCGGAGTCCAAACTAGGTTAATTAGTTCTGCCGGTGTCGGGCCGGCAGTCAGAATTTTGACTGCTTCGACATATACCCTACCTGCGTTGTAGTTACGGATAGCCGATTTGGAATCTGTTATAATCACCCTGACATTCCGTTGAGTTAGAGCCAGTGCAATGGCTACCTCCTCAGCCGCTGTTGCATCTCTCTGTCGGGTGCTGCAGCACGAGACTCGATCTCCGCCCTCCCTGGTCGCTAGGGCTATGAATAATTTTGTTAAGAGCGTGTAAATTACAAATGTTTCAATTAAGCGAGCAGCGAAGTTGTCCGGAACGCTCACAACGTTACAGACGCCAAGCCGCGTCTAGTTGCCCTATAAACCACAGATTTCGCTCTAACAAGGTTCGGCAGCAGCTAATTTTTTTATTTGCATCTTGACCGTCAGTTTGAAATGAAAGCCTCGGCAGGTCGGGCATCTCGTAAATTCTGATTTTCTGTGCCACGGATAAAAATCGGTAAGTTCTGCGATCAAAATTGCTGCGCACGTCGATAAAACATAGCTTCTAAAGTTGCTTAACTTTACGCTCTGTTTACTATAATTTTACTTAAAGTCATGGTCATGTCACGTATCTAGAACAAGTCATCTGCGTGGTATGTGTACGAGCTGCTTATATTAGCTTTGCATAAACTTGTGTGCCGTTGCAGTATTCACCTGCATGTATGGTATATCAAAATTTCCTTCAGTCAGATGTACTACCGCGACGCCAGTCTTTCGGGAAAACTACCTTTAGAGAAAACTTTTCGAGAAAAACCTTTCGAGAAAACTTCTCAAGGGCACATCGAATTAAAAAAAATTAACGAAGACATCAGTATGCCTTGGCTAACCTTCGTTCCACTTGCTTTATTTTTACCTTGTAAACACGCTGTCTTTCTCAATCTGAAGGCAAGCGAACCAGCTCAACTTCGCTATCAGCCACACTGCATCGGGAATTTTAGTAATAAGCGGGTTAAAGTGCCGACACCGGCTTCACAAAGAACACAGTGCTATAGCGAAGCGAGCTTAATCTTAAGTTCCGCTGAGCCGTGTTGCTGCCTTCGTATTACGCTGGAAACAAGAAGTCGCTTCAGGGACACCCAGCGTAGCTGAACGACTCAGGCGTTGTACTTTCGTCGCTAAGTCCTCGCAGACACCCTTAACACGCCAGTAAGCGGCTTACTAGGCGCAGATTACCAAACAGCTGCCGACTGAGAGAAGCGCCATTTGGACATACAAACAAAGAAGAAATGAAGCTTGGAGAGCTAGGCTTTGTCTCTGCCGAAGGAACACGACAAAGACGCACGGCGAGGCACTAGTCCTGCAATGGCTCTATCGCGGCCCTGCGCGCTCCGGAAGAGCCGCGCTTCCAGGAGCCAATCAGTGAGGTGTATGCGCAATACGCCTGCGAGGAAAAATTCACGAACGCTGCCGCGTCACAAACAAGAGCGCGCCATGAAGCATGAGCGAGATTGTACGCGAGGTTTTATCTTCTACCCTGTTGGGCTAACATTAGTGGTACGGACGAGGATTTCTTCTTTACTTCAACCTACTATCTGTCCTGTTGGGCACGCTAGTTCGCTATATACGCACCTTGCTGGAGTGATGATCCCACTTACGAAACAGGCTGCGCGATAATAGCATGCTTGCTCTCGCTCTGAGGCATATATGCGCAAATTATGCGTTGCGAGCACTCATACTAACGCGGAAGACAATGCGGCTGCAAGGTGAGCACACGTGATGCAGAGGCCTAGACAGGACTAGCAGTCAGTACTTCTTTAGCATGGCGTGGAATATTAGCATTTTTTTTGACGAACTAGAATTGACCGTTTCATCACGGTCGCCTCGTTATGAGGCGACTAACCTCGTTTTGGCACCACGCTCTAAACACGAATTACCCTCTACGGGAGTAAAGAAAGGAGTAAGCTCTCAACCAATGCCCTGCCTTTTAGGGGCGGGCGTAGACCCGGGTGTGATTTCGACCACTAAATATACGGAACGCTTACTCCTCGCAACGGAGGCATATTTCCACTGCAAGCAATAGCAGCTTGATGCAGTGAGGAATGGGAGCAGGTTACAATGCTGGCTACAATGCAACCACTGCAGAATTTTTTTCAAAGTGCTCATGTTATCACAGCCCACAAGCTATACCGTTACCGTTTGAGTGCTCGGTTTAAATATGAAGTGAAAAAAAATATTCACAGCCTGGATGCCTTGGCACATTTAGAAGGAAATGCTAAATGTTATCAGACTAGACATGGAGAAAACTGGAAGGTTGCTGTACCACGCTTTAATTCTGGTATGGAGCGATTGTGTTATTCTTTGCCATCTCTGTTAAACTACTATCAGTCACTGAATTTTGATTTATTTAGTTGTTCCACTCTTAAACTTAGAGACATGTTTGCCGATTGACTAACCTGATTTCATCTATTCTGATGTTTGTTTTACCTAGCTCAGGACTTTTTTCCTTTGTTCTGCACTGATGAAGTGTCTTGATTTGTTTATTGTTTTTTCATTATCTGGTGCTGTCTACACGCTGCCTTATATTTGGGGCTGCGGACTCGTCTAGTTGCCAAGTGGCAGCTTTTTTTCCGTAGCCCTCCATCTGTAGCACCGATGGAAATAAAGATTTGATTTGATTTGATTTGATTTGATTTGATTTGTTTTAAGGCGGAAACCTTTAATGCCTCATCGTTGTAAGCAGGAGTTGTCGACAGAAATGTCACGCTTTTGAATTCGTCGAAACGGCCGTGACGTCACAGTGCGCGAATTTCAAACGGGGCCAATTGTACTTCGGCAGCCATGCAACCAATTAAAGGGATGGCATAGTGATGCTCCAAGTAAAATAAATAAATTAATAAATGAATAAAACCGAGTAGGAAATTGGTCGTGTTGGGGAATCGAACCAGGGTCTCCGGAGACGAGAACGCTAACCACTCCGCCATGCCAGCTTGATGGTTTGGAATGAACAAAGGCGCGTGTAGTGAATATGGTGTCTTCGCTCACTCGCACCTTCCTCCCTTCCCTTACGGCGAGGTTCAGGTGTCCACCGAGATATGCGAGACAGATAGATTTCCTTCCCTCAAAAACCATTTACCGACGAGCAAGGCGTAGAGCCGAACGGGCGATGGCGTTCTGTGGACTCCCTGGCAGCGTTGCAAGACGCTGCCGCGTTTCACTCTTAGAGGCGAAGCTTAACATCTTAACCACGCACCAACCAATTAGTCCGCCTGAGTCGCACCGAAACAGGACAATGCCTACTGCGACAGCTACGTCTCAATCCACTAATTCCCACTCCAACAAGTCCTACACCTTACATGATTTCTCTGCGCACGCAGGATCACATATATCAGAAGCCCCTACCACGCAATATGAGTGCTAATCTCCATCAGGGTAGGCGGCAGGCACGAGCGAGCTATTACACTAAAACATACAGCAACCGCTCCGATATCCTTTATGTCGACGCGGCACAAAATTCTAATGCAGGATATTTCACGGCAGTCGTAGCCTATGAAGACGGCACAGTGGGGGCCGCCGCCACTATTCGGACTAATTCGCCTGCAGAAGCGGAAGGGGCCGCCATCGCACTTGCTCTGGCCCACTCCACCATTGACAAAAACATAACCGAAATTTGC